>NC_139512.1:138641987-139006987 GCF_947247035.1 Vipera ursinii
TGACTTATGGACTTCAACTCCCAGAATCCCTGAGCCAGCCATGCCAGTCCACAAGTGATAAAGGAGCCATGGTTCCCCACCTCTGCTTTAACATAATAAAGCATCCCATCTTTGCTGGAATTACAAACTTGGAAGGTGATTTTTAAACCATTGATTCATTTGTTTACTTCAGGGAAGGGATCCACATTAAAACAGCCCTTCAGACATTTGCTTAACGTATACTTGGTCACACCTAGTAGAGTGGTGGAATACGTGTGCCTACTAGTGAACTGTTTTTATTGTCAGAACTCTTTCTAAAGAAAAATCAAATTCTGCCTCCCTGTAATTTAATCTATTATTCCATGTCCTGCACTCTGAAACAACAGAGAATAGATAGCCTCCTAAAACTCATTGGTTCGTTAACATCTAGTCCTCATCTAAATCCAAATACGATAATTAACACTAATTAAAATTATGTAGATGTAACAATACACCATGCTAAGCACCCATGGTGGTGTATTTTGTCAGTCACTTTGTCATTTGGGGCCTCCAGAGATATAACCCTGATGCTATTGCAATCTGTGTGGCATCAAAGCAAGGGCGTGCGACTGGAGAGAAGGTTGTACAGAAACATCCACAAATCTAGAAGAGAACATAGAGGGGAAAATGTTTCTCTGTTTTCATTTCCTTTTTGTTGGTCTACATCCAATGGAGATTTGGGCTTTTGGAGAGGTGCAGGTGGGGCTTTAAAAACTTTCTGTCTGCCAATCTCTTAAACCCTAACTCTAACCCTAACCTTTTAAATGAACTGGCCTGTCAAATTTTAATATAACCTACTTGTTAAAACAGAAATAGGGGATGTGTTCAATTACACAAGAGACCTACCAGGCGTACTGGGAGTTTGTGCCTTTAAATCTTATATCTATTTATCTATCTATGTATTCTCTCTCTCTCTCTCTCTCTCTCTCTCTCTCTCTCTCTCTCTCTCTCTCTTTCTCTCTCTCTCTCTCTCTCTCTCTCTTCTGTCTCTCTCTGTCTCTCTGTCTCTCTCTCATCCCATCGCATCCTTACCACTCTTATTCACATTTTGATTGAACATGCCACCCTGATATATTCATATACTTTTTTTTGAAATGTGAAAAATAATGTCATTGACATTTAAACAAAATCTTCATCTCCTAGCAATAACCTGGTAACTAATATTTTATCTTCACATCCAAAATAGAACAGTCAATATAGGAAGCCACACTGATAATTTATGAAATTATTTTCAGAGCATTCAAGTTTCTGCAAAACATTATTAGGCTCACCATTGATGCAAAATGCAAATTGCAGGTTAGGTTTCTCTCAGCAACAAAATATTGTTACTTAAAACTAATTTGAAAAGTATACTTTTTAATTGATTCTGCTCATTCATCTGTTGTCTATATAGTTTTCCTCACTTCATTTATGCCCACTGAGCTAAACCATCAGAAGAAACCTGACATACTCATTTCATTGTGATTAAAAGATAGATCACTAACTATATATCCTTTTGAGGACCTGCAGGAAAGAAGAAAAAAAAACTAACTTTCCCCAAGAGTTTTAAAATAATTGATTGTACTATTTAAAACAGTTTTAAATACTAGTTCAAAATCCAGGCAGCAATTACTAAGCAACATCACCAAATCTCAGTGGGATAAAAATCTACAGTCCCCAAAGCTAATTAAACTAATAATTTCTGGGGAGCTTCTCAACTCAAACAGCCAGTTTGAAAAAGCAAAACCTGCCTCCTCCCTCTCATTTAGCACATGAAAATAACTCCAGGAGACTTTCAGGCTGAATAAAATAAAAATGCTTTGAATGAATGAATGAATGAATGAATGAATGAATGAATGAATGAATGAATGAATCAATCAATCAATCAATCAATCAATCAATAGCTTTACTATGGCTTCAGTAGCTTCCTGCTAGCCTACTTTCCTCCTAGAGTGAACAGTAGACATAACATACATTCCCTCCTAGATTCCTTTATATTAATTCATCCAGTCATTCTGTTTAGCTTCTGCCATTCCATTCACAGATTACATAGAAATACTTGAAACTTTCAATGTACTTTGGCAAAGACCAACATAGAACAATGCAATATAAAAAGTTTTTAAATCCTATGATGAAGAGGGAGAACGGCAAAACAAAGAACAAAACAGTCAGGGTATAACCTAGAGCTTGAAAACAGAGAATAAAAGGAGATTGGAATCACATTACTGATCCTAAAACCATTAACATCTAACAAGATATGAATAAGTCTTCTAAAAACAAAATCAACTGGAGCAAATCTTTGAGAGGCCCCAGTCCCAAGTGTTTTGTAAGGTAAATCTACAATGATTTCTGTAGAATTAGCCAATGGGGCGGGGGGACAATACTTGGTGGATTTTAACTACCTTAAACAAGCTAACTTTTGGTCTGCTAAAAGTATAGGGTATTAGGGCCTGACAGTATAGGACCATGGTGGCGAACCTATGACACGCGTGCCATGGGTGGCACATAGAGCCCTCTCTGTGGGCATGCACGCCCTCGCCCCAGTCCTAAGCCTTCAGCTGGGTTTTATAAAACCATTTCGCTTTAGGCCTCCGCTGGCGTGTGCAAAAAAAATGTTCAATCAATCAATCAATTTCAACTTCTCACAGGGAAAAAAAAAGATCTCGCAAAGTTGGAATTGATTGATTGAACTTTTTAGTCCCACCCAGTCTGCCATTACCACTGCAGCCACGCCCACCCAATGCACCACACCCACCCAATGGGCCATGTCCACCCAATTGGCCATGCCCACCTAGCACCCAATGATACATAAGTGGGTTTTGGGTTGCAGTTTGGGCACTTGGTCTCTAAAAGGTTTGCCATCACTGGTATAGGACTTCTAGATTTCATTGAGCCTCCTATTCTTATCTCCTGACTCGAACCTGGAAAAAATAGCACAAAGGTGTAATATAATATAACAATAACAATAATAAAGTTGGAAAGGACTTAGAGGTCATCTAGTCCAACCCCCTGCTCAGGCAGGAAACTTAAGTTGCTGGGTTGTCGATTGGAAAGTTGGCAATTCAAGACCCAAGTACTGTGTAACAGGGTGAGCTCCTGTTCTTGCCCCAACTCCTGACAATCTACCAGTTCAAATGCATGCGAGTGCAAGTAGATAAATAGGTACCACAATAGTCTAATTCTTTTTTGCCATCTATCTGTGTGGGTGCAAAAGGTCAACAAACATGATGGTTCATAAGTAATCAATGGTCATATGGATTTCTACAATTCCGATATGGTAGTTTAGGTAGCTTACTTGGTAGGCACCCAGGGCAATATCTACAAACATATTTGTCCTCATGGTCATCTGTTTTCTATATTTGAGCCAAGCTTTTTCAGTGAAATGTCTCCTCCCTTACTCTATGTAGACTCATTCATTCAACAGGATGATTTCAGCCCAGATATGATAACCCTATCCATGCTAAGTATGGCATATGATGACATATTGCTATATGTTGCCCAGCAGGATTACATGTACATGATATGTAAGGTGGCCACTGTGGTTACAGAAACATTTATAAATAGATTTGGAACAATTATTTAATACTGCTGCTTAGCACTACAAGGCTACTATTTCTTGCAACCCTCCTCTTTCTCTTACACTGGATGAATGGCAGGAGAAACATATTCTTATTTAATATTGTCTGGATCTAAAGTAATGCAAGTGGTGCTGCCGAGATTCTTCTGAGTGAATTATTTATGATAATGTTTGCAGTTGGAGAAATTCTCACCTCAAGCTAGCCTTTGAATTCTTGCTGTGGGAATCAAACTGGCAGAGGGAGTGCTGGTCTTCACCTCCTGGAGGAAAGGCAAGACATAAATATAACAAATAAAATCAAGAAATTGTAGGAAGGAAAGACATGCGGGGGTTATGAGTTAATTTAGTTAACTTCTAATAGATTCTTTTTAAAAGCTGTGACCAAGGTTGGTGAACATGCCTGAGATGTGTTCTGTTTGTATTGGAAGCGGTAGTGAATCTAGAGTTAAAGAGTGACATATACAGCAGAAAACCAACAACCAGAGCAGAAAATAATTAAGAAATTTTGGGGAAAAAAATGTCTTTCACATACAGGTAGTTTTATTTTTTTGCTATTGTTTTATGAAAAAATTGTCTTGATTTGTACATTCTTTGTGAGTATTAAAAAAAAACACTAGCCTTTTCCAGTTAGCCTTTCATCTTATCCATCTCCTCAAATCTCGTGGTAAAAACCAGTAGTCCTCAACTTATAACCATTCGTTTAGTGACCGTTTGAAATTATAGTGACACTGAAAAAGGTGACTTATGACCATTTTTCACGCTTATGACCATGGCCGCATCCCCTTGGTCATGTGATCAAAATTCGGATGCTTGGCCACTGGGATGTATTTATGTTACTAACTTAACAACTGCAGTGATTCAGTTGTGGCAAGAAAGGTTGTAAAATAGGGCAAAATCCACTGAACAACTCTCTTGTTTAGCAATGGAAATGTTGGACTCAATTGTTGTAAGCAGTCCTTTTTTGTTAAAAAAAAAAAAGTGCCAGAACTCACACACATCATACAACCCACCTTGCCTACCCTACAAGGTTTACCTTTGTGGTTGGAAAAAAAAAACCCTTCAATTTTTAGACTAGGATTTTGTTCAAGGTAAGTTAATACTATTAATGTTACCATGCTGTCAAGTTTCTGACATATGTTCGAATGTTCTTGCTTGACACATGCACTGTGTGGCTTTAAATTGCAAGAAGGCATTTTATTATTTTTTTGGGACATTTACCACTGGCATACCCATTTAGCTTAATGAGTGGAAATGTCAGCTTTCTATGTGGAATGAAATTGGCCCAATAAAACAAAATTTGGTTGCTTGTAAAAGACTGAATTATTTTTAAGAAGTTGTCAAACAAGATGGAAAAATTTACATTTGGAGTTTAATATGGATATTGACTTGAAACAAATTAAAGTTGAAACTTTGTCAGTGAACAGATTACTTTTAATTTACCTTTAAGTTAAACCCAATTTAATAAATAGATCTGATTGAACCTCATACTGTAGGTCTACCCTTTACATCTGACCAATACATAATTAATATATATTATTAATAATAATAATACCTCCAAATCACAAGACCTTGGCTTTATTCTTATTCTTCCCCTCTGCAGTTTTAATATAAAGTATAAAAGACTAAAAAGAGATTTTCGTAGACATCCCAGCCTCTGCACTACCCAAGGAACTGAAACAGCAAAGTTTCGCTGTTGGGCAAGCTTCCACGCCAGTCACCTTTCTTTCCTCTCGCTTCGCCTCTTTTTAACCTCACACTCCACCTTCTGTAAGGGAAGGAAAAAGGCTCAATCACCCTCTTGTGAAAGATGGCCTCCACGTTTATGTATCTCCCACTGCCACCATCGGCTTCCACACCACACGTTCTGACCCAGCCAATCAAGCCATGCTCTTAGAGGAGGCAGACAGAGCCGGAGGTGACCCCGCTTGCACCGTACCACCAACAGAGCATTTTCAAAAATAAACGACGATAGGAAGGGAAACAATAGGAAAAGAACGCAACTCTGGAAAATCTGTTGAAAAAAGGTGCCGGAACACTGTTCCGGTGCGTTCTATGACAAAAAAAGCCCTGGTCATAAGGATCACCTGCATTCTCAGCCTGCTTTAATATAGGCTAAGGTAAAGCTCTGAAGGAACATTTCATTTTTGACCCATGCTCATGAAAGGCATCTTTTCCAAGCTGCTTCTTTAACCAACTTTCCAGGCTTGTGAAGTGAAGTGAAGTTGGAAGAAGCTTGTGTAGCAAACATGGCTTCATGTTGTATCTCTGCTCTGATGGGATGAATTGCCTCAATGAAATGATTCATAGCTACTTTATGTGTAGCTGCTATAAAATGCAACAAGGCATGTAAAATTAAAAGACATCTCCTCCCCACACCAACACACAAAGGGTTTCCTTTATGGCAGGGGTCCCCAACCTCCAGTCTGTGGACTGGTACCAGTAATAACAACAGATTTTTCACTTGGGTTAGTCTTTAAAGTCTTTTAAAATGCCACTAATGTTGTATTTGAATATATATATTTACCTTGCAGTAAATGTAATCAGATTTTATTATGAATATCTCTTCTTCTAGGAGCTATTTATTTCCCACCCAGACACCAAAATAGCTGCTTTAGAAGCGATTCCTATCATCAAATCTATTTTGATTTGGGGACTATAAGGATGTTGCATCCTCAGTTTCACACAATATTATTTCATTTATTGTTTGATTGCCTCTTCTCACTTCCAGCTCACTATATCTTGATTCAAAAAAAAAAAGATCCTACTCTACTTCAAGTTCAGCTAGGACTTAAACACTTTCAAATATCTCCTCTAAATGTACTCATTTTTAAAATATGCAAAATGAATAGATACTGAGCATATTGTTGTATAGTGCAAAACCATTTTACTTGCAGTGAAATTCCCCAGGAGCAAAATATTATCTGTGATTAGGGAATAATGTTCGCTTACTACCCATTATTATGTCTGGTAGCAACAGGCACTATTCCATTTATTTCAAAAGCACTCTGACCTTGAATATTGGGTTTTCCCAACAAAGAACATCGTCCATATATTGTTTTATAGAGGAAGAAAATCAGGATAATATTCCTATGCTTTACTAGCATTTTTTTAAGATGACAATTTTTAAAGAAAACATACTTTTGTGAATGAATAGCTACTCTAAATAAACCTCTTATCATTGTTAAAAAATGTAGTAAAGTATGTTTAGGCATTCATGGCCAAACAATTTTAAATGTGCACTTTTAAGAAGAACATACCTTTGTTATTCTGCTAAGTAATACATAAATATTTCATAATTGTGTTAAAATTATTATTTTAGACTAAATTAGTAATCGAGAGTATTTTACAGTATAACATTTTATAGTATAATATAAAAATAAATCCACTTTCCACACATTTCAAACTTATTTTGTTTCCAATATTGTCCTTGAAAAGATTTATAAAACTCTGATCTAGGGGAATTAAAGTTTAAAACTAGTAAATGGTGAGTGGAAAATGTTGTAAATTGTAAGGTGTTATGTATTAAGTTTTCCATATTTTCCAGATTTTAAGGCTTGAAAACCTTCAATCCTAGGAAGTTAAGTGCTAAGATATTTTTGGGGTGCATTTATGATCTTGTTTAATGTATAATTATTAGAACTACTTTGGACATACTTCTACAAACTGAATTGTATTCATAAACATCTTCTAAACATCTAAGGCAATAATAGAAGGGAATGACCAATATAATACTTCTTAAACTCTGAAGAAATATTCCTTCAGAATCCCTCTGAAGGTAGCCTTACAAATAAATATAGATCCATACAGCAAAAATGAGCAAATTAACAACTCACTTTCTCTTTAAACTATAAGAAAAAAAGGTTCTCAGCTAATTAAGCATTTAATAATAGTAGAAAGGTTAGAGGTCATTGTGGCTTAAACTAGAATGGTTTAGGTCCCCCAAGAAGGATTATGGAATTGTTTCAAGTTGAAATTAAGACAATACTTGTCCAGACTTTGAATTGTTGTAAGATTCAGTAAATACCATACTTAAAACTCACCTGGAAATTAGGAAAGGGAAAAGGGCTATGGGAATCTAAACATCTCCATTCTTACAGCCTCCAATCATTGCAAAAGAATGAAGAAAACATCTGGATTTCTTGGCATTTTACAAGCAGATTTCATTTCCATACAGATGTAACTTGTCTCAAGAGGGGCTTCACATACGTTCACACTGAAAATTACAAGGGTAATTATTGGTACAGTCAAGGATAAATGGTATTATTGGTATTCATAATAATGGATTAATTCTTAATAAGTAGACAATATGGCAATAAAATAAATACTAAATGTCAATATTGTTACCTGGTGGCAATGTTTGTTGATTTTCTCTTACCAAATATTTTCCAGTCTATTGTTGAAACGCCTCAAATATTCTGATAATCAGAAGTACAGGGTAAGTTACACAGCCACTATATATAGTGACTGTCCACTCAAAGTTACCATATAATAAAAAGTCATTACAAACTTATTGGGAACTTGAAACTCTGCCACATTTCATGAGAATAGCAAATAGAAAACAAACCCTTCTCATTGATCACCCTTTCTCTGTTGAATATTGTTTCACTGGAACTTAAATGTTATGTTTCTCAGGATGTATATTCTCTAAGGTAAAGGTAAAGGTTCCCCCGCACATGCATGCTAGTTGTTTCCAACTCTAGGGGCTGGTGCTCATTTCCGCTTCAAAGCCAAAGAGCCAGCGTTTGTCCGAGGATATCTCATTGGTCATGTGGCCAGCATGACTAGACGCCAAAGGCGCACGGAACGCTGTTACCTTCCCACCGAAGTGGTCCCTATTTTTCTACTTGTATTTTTACATGCTTTCGAACTGCTAGGTTGGCAGAAGCTGGGACGAGTAACAGGCGCTCACTCTGTTACGTGGCACTTGGGATTCGACCTGCCAAACTGCTGATCTTCTGATCGACAAGCTTAGCATCCTAACCCACTGAGCCACCGCATCCCTGTATATTCTCTACTTGTGTCTATATTTTTGGCATTTCTCTGGCTAGTGGCTAAACAATATTCTTCCAGAAAAACCACCACATCCAGAGGCTTAGAATACTAACAATACCCCAAGGACCACATGAATGCCAAAACACATTGTTTATGTGTATTTTTTTCTTTTGATTATGAAGTGTTTAAAGACAGTTGTCCCAGAAAAATTCTGCCACATGCAAATGCCTACTAATGACCAAGTCATCACCCAGCCAGAAAACACATGGTGAAAGCAGACTCTTGGCTGGAAAAATTACTCAGTTTTGAAGTACTGAATTAAGTTTAACAGGTTGGGTGGCTGGGACTTACATAAGCATCCCAAATATTATTTATTTATTTTTATTTATTAATTTTAATTCCATTTATTTCCCACCCTTCTCCGAAGACTCAGGGCGGCTTACAAGCTTAGCAGTAGCCTTCATTCTATGTATATGCCTGCTTATTAGGGCTTTCACACACACACCAAGCGGCATTATTACAAAGTCAGCTTAATTGACCCCAACAATCTGGGTCCTCATTTTACCTACCTCAGAAGGATGGAAGGCTGAGTCAACCTTGAGCCTGGTGGGATGCGAACCTGCACTAATTGCAGGCAGCTGGTGTTACTTAAGGAGGCATTAGCCCACTGCTCCAGCAAGGCTCTATATCAATATATCAGAAGCATTGTAGGGGTGTGGGGTAGAGAAAAGATTGAGAGTCGCTGTTCTATAATTATTTTATGTCAATCTGGAAATGATGTTATCGGTGCTTTCTTAGTCTAGAACCAGTAATCATAACTACTTATGCTCTATTTTAAATGGAACCACCATTTTCACTAAAATTCAAGCTAGATAGAGAAAAAAATATTTTTAACTCAGGGTTGAACTCTGAAGTCCTTGGTGCTCTCTGAGCTTGGTGATTTTCTTGCAGATGTTTCATTATCAAGCTAGGTAACAGCATCAGTGTAGTGACATGTCTGCAAGAAAACTACCAAGCTCAGAGAGCACCAAGGACCTCACAATCCAAACTATCCCTGTCAGACAGAAACCCATACTTGTCATTTCCAAAGTGGCTCTTTCTATAAAGGTAAAGGTAAAGGTTCCCCCGCACATGCGTGCTTGTCATTTCCAACTCTAGTGCTCATCTCTGTTTCAAAGCCGAAGAGCCAGCGCTTGTCCGAGGACGTCTCTGTGGTCATGTGGCCGGCATGACAAGACACCAAAGGCGCACAGAATGCTGTTACCTTCCCACCAAAGTGGTCCCTATTTTTCTACTTGCATTTTTACGTGCTTTCGAACTGCTAGGTTGGCAGAAGCTGGGACGAGTAACAGGTGCTCACTCTTTCTATACTTCATCCTATTTCCTTGATAAACAAAAATTTCTCAGTATCTATTTTTATTATATTTATGGCATATCCACATTCATAATTTTAGAAGATCCCATCCTGGCTAATAAACCAGCTTAAGAAAATCCTCTCTAGCCCGAGATACTTTGGCAACAGCTTGAAATTATTCAGCATAAACTACAGGCTATTATGGTATCTCATTAGACAATTTCCCTGCTAAAATGCTTTCTTATCTTTCTGTCCTGGGAAAATAACTACCTTGTTTTCCTTTCTGTGGTGGCTCTTCTTGGAAATATATATATATATAATGCTATGCATGGGTATATGTATATTGTTTATGCGTGAACACAGATACACACTGACAGTTTTAAAATGAAAAACGTAATTCTTCCCATCTGGTTCCACTCTAATAGGTCCATATCTCCATTTTTTTTCCACAGCCAAAACAGCACAGGGTTATTATCTTCACTTAGTATCAACCAGATTGCCATTTAAAATTTTGCTTTTTTGTTTTCTTAAAGCACAATTTTTCTTTTCCTGAATATCTACTTGTCCTCCTGAGGGTTGTTTTTTTTAAAGTGTCCAGAGATAAATTATTTTACCATTTTTTAAATCATCTTAATGAAATTTTCACTCTCAACTCCAGATAACCCATTAGGAGCTAAATTGTAAAGAGCCAAGTGGGGAATGTGGCTGAGTCTTAGCAATTGTTTCAGTGAGATAGATGTATTAGCCAAGAAGTTCTTCTCTGTGAGAGGTATAGGTGACTGTGTATAGTAAATGAATATATTAAATACGAACTTGAATAGTAATTTGAGTTACTTTTAGAACTAACTATTCCTCAGATTTTTTTAACCTACTTCTGGTCTACAAACAGCTATTTCTCAGTTTGTTGTTTGTGTTAAAATTTGCCACATGAGGAGACATGATTAGAACAGCTTTTTCATTCCAGCACCCAACGTATACATGCAAATGCAAATGTACATATGTAAAAGAAGAATTCAGGACAACACTAGCTGAAAAGATGTTTAAAAAAAAACACAACACAAAACCCAATGCAGAAAGTAGTCTTTCTTGTGGAAGGCAGTTCTGGGGTGAATACATCATTATAAACAGAGTTGCCATTTTAGATTTCAGTAAGAAAGACAATATTATTTGTCATGACACAAAATCCACAACCAAGCTTATTCAAGCTTCTCTTGAATAAAATTATTTACACTGATAAAAGCTTTTGTGACAATTACCAGTTTATAAGTTAAACAAACAAATAAACCAGCCAAATTCAGAATGCTGAGGGGCTTAGGGATTTATGGCTGAAGTCAGATCACTGTTCTTCCAGGACGGTGAAGAGAAAGGGCTATGTGTGTCATAAAGCAGGGTAAGCTCAAGGTTCAATCAGGTAGGTAAAGCGTGTATTTCTCAGTCAAATGAATATTTTATATTATGGTCATTGAAATTCCACTTTAGGGTATTGTCAATGTACACCTCTCTTCGACACAATCCAGTGCATCTCACTAAAATGAAGGGGAGCTAATCAAGAGTACTTCTAATATTCACCCCACTGCCATCTTTTCATTTGGGGCCTCTATATTTAAGATGAAGAAAGATTTTTACTATAGCAATCTTATGTTTGCCTAAAAAAGTGCCTATCTCTAATTAAGCTCAGTGTTTCAACTCACAAGTTTTATACCAGCTGGGAAACATAAAGGGGAGTATTTGCATTACTTAAAACAGAGTACCAAAAGAATAGAAACCATGCTGCCTGTAACCTAGCAACAGAAAGAAAGCAATTACCAAATGTTAACTTCTCAGTGGATTGTCTTTGTCAATAGCAGCTTTTCCCAATAAATCCTCCCCATTGACACTGCTCCATGTGACACTAAACAAGATACTGTAGGAGCTCAGCTGGATTACTGGAATCTGGTGAACCCATTCCTTTACTTCTGTGTAGTGCATAATGGATAACCACCCAGAGTTGCTCTGGAGAGCGAGATAGGCAGCATATAAATTTAATTAATAAATAAAAGGGAGGTGTTGCAAGTGCCTTCCTTAAACCTTATGGCACTTTCATTCCTCTCAATATAAACCAGTTTTTGTCAACCTTGGCAATTTTAAGGTGTATGGACTTCAACTTCCAGAATCCCCCAACCAGCCAATGCTGACTAGGGGAATTCTGGGAACTGAAGTCCACACAGGTTAAAATTGTCAAGGTTGAAAAATACTGGTAGAAACTTGGCATATCCATTTGAATTAGGAAGGAGGCTTAGATGGAGTTACAGAAAATAACAGAAGAAACTCTGTTGGGTCATTTTAGAAAAAAAAGCAAACTATTTCAGTTTTCTAGATCAGTTTCTCATCTATACCATTTTGCATTTCCAGTGATATATTTAGCAATGGCCTGGAACAGATTACCACACAAACGTTCCTCCTTTATCTCATTTCTCTACAGAATTCACATGCCTTTTCCCAAATGTACCTGGAATGGAGCTGTCATAATGATGAATAAAAGCAGCTCCAGAGGTGCACTATTTGGGGATTGTACGTAATTGTCACAAAAGCCTTCCCAGGCCCACCAGAGTTATTCCTGTAAGACAAAATCATGTGCTTGGAGATTAATCATATTAATTATAACTCATGTAGAGTATAATAAATATGAAATGAAATAATTTGGTCTTCACCCTACCACAATTTTTAGGAGCATGCCTCTGAGATCTTCCTTGATAACTAAATATATACTTTGACCTGGAAAAAGTTGAACATTTGTGCATTAGAGCATCTTCAAGGCATTTCAAGAAGCACAGACAATAAGAAACAAATTCTTTTGTTCACAATTTCTTACTCCTTTTCTGCGCTTTATGTCATACAGTTTACCCAAAAAGGAATTGTATAATGGATATGTAGGTGCGAATTAATCTTATTTACATGTGATGATGCTACCCATTCAATCACGTCCAATTCTCAGCAACTCTATAGGATGCTATTGAACTGATAGTCTCATCATACACTATCCATATATTTTATTTATTTTATTTTAATTCCATTTATATCCCGCCCTTCTCCAAAGACTCAGGGCAGCTTACAAGCTTAGCAGTAGCCTTCATTCTATGTATATGCCTGCTTATTAGGGCTTTCACACACACCCCAAGCGGCATTATTACAAAGTCAGCTTAATTGCCCCCAACAATCTGGGTCCTCATTTTACCTACCTCGGAAGGATGGAAGGCTGAGTCAACCTTGAGCCTGGTGGGATGCGAACCTACACAAATTGCAGGCAGCTGGTGTTATTTAAGGAGGCATTAGCCCACTGCTCCACCAAGGCTCACTATACTACCCATTTTACACACACACACACAGAGAGAGAGAGAGAGAGAAAGAGAGAGAGAGAGAGAGAGAGAAAGAGAGAGAGAGTTGGAGGTATTCTAACAGTCAGTTTACTGAACTAGGTTTTTTCTACATAGTTCCATTTTAAATATACATATTGCATTTCATAGAGGACAATTTGTATTGAATATATTATAATGCACATTTTTTTAAAGACTACTACTACTACTACTTACTGTATTACCTCTTATTAAGTTTTGGCACCACAATTAAACATAAGAAAGAGAAATATTTAATTTCTTCTTTTCCACTTCTTGTGTGCACATGGTACCTGGTAAGATTTGGGGAGGGCAAAAGCCCTGTAAAAGCCCACAAAAACAATTAAACTTTAAGGAAAAATAAAGTTCTGTTGACTTGCATGGCATTTCATCTACCCTACAACTGTTGCCAGCCCTCACTATTAAGAGCCAGATCCTCAGAAGTCATCTGCCTGTGATAAGAGTAGGGTTAAGTCCAAACCAAAAATTAATGGCATGATCCACTCTTCTGAACACATCTTCTTTTTGATAGCTACTTCTCTGCCTTCCCCCATTCCCCCAAGGCAAGGCTACAAAGAGAAAGAAAGACATTTGCTAGTGGTTTTAATTGCATGCTGTTAGAACCCTTTTTAAAATTTGATAAAGGGATGAGAGCTGCGTGTTGTTTCTGAGCCCCAGATTTCTCTGAATTTAGCCCTAGAAGTATCAGTATAAGGCAGTTATACAATCCTCAGATCCAAAGATTTCTCTTACACTGATTGTGTGTATGTGCACACACACACACACATACATGCAGGCACACACCTGTGAGTCAGTATTGAATTTTGGTGACTGCGTAGTCAAGTCCCTTTAGTTTTCTTGGCACGATTTTGGAAGTGGTTTGCCATTGGCTCCTTCTTAGGGTTGAGAGGGAGGGGCTAGCTCAAGGTCATGAGCTGGCTTTGTGCCTATGGCAAGACTAGAATTCACAGTCTCCCAGTTTCTAGCCTGGAGCCTTAACTGCTACCCCTGATTGGCCCTCTACATTGATGTAGGCTGAAGCAAAGTTTTCAAACAAAGAGATTTAATGAATGCTATTTTCAAAGCAAGGCAACAAATAGATGGAGCATAATGAGACTTGCTTTATTGATTAAATAGAATCACTTTCTTGTTTAATAGATGTTTCAGTAACTGTCTCTCTTCTCTGGTATGTATAGGTTTTACTCTAAATCTGGATAAACTAGTAGAAACCTCTTATTTGTTTTAGTAGAATTTATTCTTATGGGCAAAAAGGAAGTAACCATTGCTTTATCAACCACTGCAGGCTTACAGTCTCAAAAAGATTATGAGCATGGGTTCATGATATCCTTTTATTACCCCTCCTTAGAGTCATTGTGCCTTAGGCACAGTGGTGGATATTAATCAATGAAAGGAGTTCTTTATCTCATATTTTGCTATAAAAAGCCCAAGTTAATTTCTGTAACAAGGCAAGCTTGATAATGTAGAGCTTTATAGAGATACAAAAAATCATGATTTGTCCACATGCAAAACATGCACAAAAGAATGATATCAAAGAAGGATAGATGTGTAATGAATGTTTGAAATGGCTGTCACAGCAGCTATTCAACAAAGCAATGCTGCTTTAATCTCTGGAGAATAATAATCAAGCTCTTGCCTTTAAAGAAAAGCTCTTAATGGTGCTAAAGAAATAAATGCCCTCAATAAATCTTTACTAGATGCTGAAAATATTCAGTGCTACACAGAACTGAGCCAAACAAGGGCCAATGTGTACTGTACATGATGAGATAATCAAGGGATAATATTTGGAGCAGGAACACTGGTCTTTTATTCTAGAATTGTTATGGAAGTTGAGGATTCTGGAATAAAAAGAAGTGGAGAAATATGGAAGGAGAATTCCTTCCTTCTTTGCCAAACATATTGGGAACTGAGTCAAAGGATAAGTTAACGTCTACAAAGGCAACATATAACAGTGATCTTAGAGTTAGCTATATATATTTTCCACCAAAAATTGTTTTTTTTATTATTATTTATTGTTTTATCATAAGAGATAAAATACAAAACAGAAAAACAAACAAAAAATGAAACAAAACAAAAGCATGCATTCATCACTAAGAACAACAAAAAAGAAAAAAATAGTGTACAAAAAAAGAGAAAAAAGTGATCAAAGTGATCAAATAAACATTTAACATGTAGGATCCATACTGGCTGGGCGCTAAATATAAAAAGCAGTAAATTCTCCACCCTTTTACATACATACACATACACATACACATACACATACACAAGAAAAATTGTTTTTCAGAACTCAGTCTATATGGGAGGGACTTTTTCTAAAGCCAGCCTGATCATCTGCCAATATCTGCACTGCCAGTCCAGTAGTTTCTCTCTTAAATAAATAGCATGCATTTTGCTAATAATATTCAGTAAGCTAATAGATCAATAATTAGAAGGAACAATCCTTTTACCCTTTCTAAAAGTAGAGACTTTTATTACCAAACTCTATTCCCATCAAAATCTGGCACATTCTCTAAATGTATTAAAAAAAGAAGTAATACAGAGGTCCACCAATCTAAGCTACTAAATATAATTAGTCTAGTAGTAAAATCACTGCCTGCTTTTCTTGGTTTAATCTCTTTAGCCAAACGATTTCTGCACAGGTTATTAGAGCCCAGTTGGGAATGGTGTCTGCATGAATCCTTGGTATGATTGGGTGTATAGTGTGTACATTGAAAAAAATGTACTGCTTTTATACCTCAGGTGGGATATGACAAATTACACAAAAGGGGCAGTTGTAATTCTCCAGAGCAGAGTGATCTGCTTCTGTCAGATGTTATTAGACATTTGTAGCTTCCTCTGTCTTCTGCACTGTAGTGATCTTTTTCACTGGTTTTTCTGTCTCATAGTTGTTAAGTGTTGATTCAGTTTGGATTTTGTCTAGACAAAAACAAAAGATCTTATCTGGGTCTTTTTTGTAAGTCAACTTTTTGAATAAAACCATGATTTGGAGTTGCCTGCTTTACTCCTCAATTTATGGGGTTTTTGCTTTGCTTAACATTGCTTGTAACAGCAACAGGAATTCACTAAAACTGTTTAGAACAGATCAGTGGTGGGATTCAGACAGTTCGCACCAGTTAAGCAGAACTGGTAGCTATTTTTTTGTTGCCCAGGCCCAGAATGGACTTCCAGAAATGGCATCCACACAGATAACTGGTTGTTCCCATATTTGAATCCCACCACTGGAACAGATCCATCCAAACCTTCCTCCATGTCTGCAAAGTGAACCTGGATTGCCTATTCAGATTCTAATATTTTTTCACTAGATGATCCTGTCAAGATGACCATTTTAACTCTGGCTGGACCTACTTGATGATCTATCTCAGAAGAATTAACATTCTATATGGAGCAATATATGGGGACATTCTCATCTGCAGAACAATTGGGAAGTTGTCATTACCCAGATGCATCACAATTGTAATTCTAAATAGATAGGAAACTAAGATCCTTGATATTACAACATGGTCTATCGGAGAGGGCTTTGTACAGGCCAAGCAAGTATATTCTGATTGATAGTCAATATCCAGCATGCCTTTCAATGTTTTTGGACACTTTGTGCTGAAGAAGCCAAAGTTTGTAGCATACTCAGCACTTGTAAATTGACTATAGAATCTTTTTTTAAAAAAAGATTTTATTGGTTTTTATAGGGTTGGGAATAGAGTGGAAGGATAGGGATTAGGGTTGGGGTCAAAGGGACGTTGGAATCAGGATTGGGGTTGGGGTTTCCCCCAATAGTATTTCCAATATTTGGCTGGCTCAGGAATTCTGGGAGTTGAAGTCCACGAGTCATAAAAGAGCCAAGGTTGCCTACCCCTGGTATAGGTGGTTGGATTGAGGGAAGTTCATCATATGTGGGCCTCTCTTTTTTTTGGTGAAAAGTACTCTGTTTGCAGTACTTCTCCTGGATATGAAATATATTCAATTCCAAATTTGCTTTGCTGGTTGATGTTAGTCAGTGAACTTCCCATCCAGGAGAAGTTGTAACAAAGCATCTGTGTGGCATCAACTTTTGCTTGACAAGTTTGTTTTTCTCATTCTTTTTTTATATATAAATATTTTATTAATCTTCTAATTTTGTAAGCATAAGTACTTAACAAACAATGTGTTGCCTGGGTCCATTAGTAATGCAGTGGTACATATTAACTTCCTCAATCTAGATCCAATACTACAGCATCCAGTGCTTCCTCTCTTCTTCCAGTGGTATACATTTTTCCACACTAGGCAGATACAATTCTTATTGCTCTTAATATACAATCGGATATCTACATCTTTGTCACATTTTTCTAATATTATACATAATATCAATAGTATCGGTTTAAAATATTTTTTCTAACAAAACATACCTCAATTGCATTTGCATTTAAAATCCATTTGTTCAATCAATATCCTGTTTTCCCCACTTTTAAAAAAAAAAAATGATTTCCCATCAGTGTTCAAAGTGTCTGTATCACTTATAGTTTTCTCATATTAAATTATATTTAAGTAACCAAAAGCTTTCCTTGTTCAGACCCTCTTAGCATGTTCATATTTCCCTTCTCATACCAAAATATAATATTCTAGTTGCAGATCCTATCTTTCTAGTTATAATAATACTTTTATTTCTAACAATTATCTATTCTCTTAGTCATGTTCAAACATATATTTAATAATATAATGTCCCATCTAATGGGTCAAAATCTCTATTTTCTTCAGTCTTACTCTAGCTTTCTTCCTTTGCCAGCTAGCTTTCCAAGTCAATGCATTTAAAGCATCAAATAGTTCTTCCTCTATTTTTGTGTATATTGTTTGGAATAAGAAAGACAATTTGATTAAAGTATTTTTGGAAGAATGCTCAGCCCATTTATATTCATTAAACAGCCTCCCTCCTTCCACAATTCTCCTAACAGCTTTATCTTCCATTCTATCAGCTCTTCTTCCTTATCCTCAAATGTGTTCTGAGATCTTGACAAGTAAGATATCTTTTCCATTTCCGATATTATTGCTACATCTTCTAATTCTTTGTTTGTCTGTCTGTTGATTCTTTTCTTTAGGTCCTCCATCTTTGGATC
Organism: Vipera ursinii; assembly: GCF_947247035.1. Lineage (NCBI taxonomy): Eukaryota > Metazoa > Chordata > Lepidosauria > Squamata > Viperidae > Vipera > Vipera ursinii. The sequence goes on from NC_139512.1 coordinate 138,660,381, forward strand.
CACTTCCTCTAATTTTCCTTCTATTTTCTGGGTTACTAGTTCCTTCTTTGTAGTCATTTTCTGAATTTGTAGGTTTAGATTAGAAAATTGTTCTTTTATCTCCTTTGCATTATTTTTAGTTTCATCATGAGCTAAGGCAATTGTTTCTTGTACTGATTTCAACTTAGAAAGAATTTCTTTCTGAGATTCATCAACATTTTCTGGTTGGTATATCAAGTTGGGGGCTTTGAAGACAAGTGTTAGGGATGGATTTTTTATCATTTAAGGCAAAGTATGGAACATCCATTTTGTATGTGGTCTTTATAGTCTAATCTGTTTAGAGATTTAAAAACTTTTAGTCAATTGTTATTTGAACTCCAAATTATCAAGCCAGCCTATCAGTACATTTAGCCTCCCCTAAACAAATATAAGCAAAATTCAAGTTGTTCTGTCCAATGAAAAACATATCCTTTCTGTCCAGGGAGAAAAAAGCAATTAAAAGTTGTTCATCAATCAAAGATTTATAATCCAAAGTATTCCATTATCTCAGTAATGTATGTTTCTTCTACAGGGAAATAGCTCCATGACAGAGCTCTAAAAATCAGTTAGTATTTGTATTCGTAATCCAGGCAGGCCAGTTTCAAAATAGTTTACCATCTCTGCCATACAGATGAGCAGCCCAACAGGTTTTTTCCCCCTTCTCCCAGCTGCAGTCTTCAAAAGTGAAAGTTTCCAAGGACACTCAAATTCTTGGCTTCAAGCCAAGTTTCCCTTAAGCAAAATAAATTGCAGTGACATGGTTCATCACTAGATTGATGCCATCTTCCAGATTTTTTAAATCCAAACTTATATTGCAAGCTTTTCAAGTCTCTTTTCTAAAAAAATCTCAAAAGCATTTTTTACTCCCCAAATTCCAAAGCTATATATCTGTATTGATTCCTAATTAATCTTGTAATTTTCTCTGTTTCCCCCCAAACAATTAGTTTGCCACTTTTCTTTTGCTGAGAGAATGGGGTGAAAATTCCCCTTCCCTTTCTCATCAGGGGGGATTCTTTGCTTTGGGCAGTTTTTTCCAGAAAAAAAGTCATAAAGTCATAAAGAGAGGATAAAGTCTCACCAAGTTCCATCCACATTGCTCAACATTTGCTCATTAGTGCTTATTTTCTTCAGTTGTCAGCAGCTTCTGACTGGCCACACAAATTTGGCCAATCTTTCTCCCACCAGTTTGGAGGGCTTCCTTGGATCAAACAGAAGGGTTTCCACTCCTCCGCAATCAACGAGGGTCCCCTCCTTCTTTTTTACCCCTCTGGGGTGACTTTCACCCTTTTTAAGGTCCCCAGCAGGATGAAATTGAACGTGGAAGAAGGAGCCATGTCTTTCTGCATCTGTCACACCACCTAGAGTTCAGGTATGATCTTGGTCTTGTCTTTATTTTCCAGGTAGAAATCTCCATATATTTCTGGCTGTTGACTTGTTTGTCAACTGCCTATAGCCCATTCTAGATAAAATATGTGAACCACTGGAAATGGCTCAGCAAAATGCATCATTTAACTTTGATTCCCTGTTGAACTTATTATATACTCATATTTATACATGATTCTTCTGCTGCTAAGACCAAACTGGCCAGTTGGGCCAGCATTCCAAAAAGCATTTTATAGAATATTAGTCAGTTTTGGTCTGACACACTTAAAACAACAAAGAATCTTTGGAGACCTTCAAGACTAACTGATATACTTAAAACATCATCATTTGCCGATTGCAAACTTTATCTGGGGTATTTGTAATCCATGATGAATGTTCTTGTTTGTAAGCTGCATCCAGCAAGATCAAGGGGGAAGAACCAATTTGTGCAGTGATACAAGTGGCAGAAATAGAGAGAAATGAATCACACTACGATATAGATATGCAAGCCTGAATCTTTTAAGAGAATGTTTGTTATTGTTGCCTTTATGGATACATCTGTAGGGTCTTCCATCTATTCATAGTCATCAAGGAGATATTCATATGGCTTACCTTTGGTAAGTTCTAGTCTTAACAGCAGTTTTCACTAAAGGTTCTTGAAGATGTCATATGAGCAGTATCAGACTACCACCAGCTGTGCTTTTATAGCCACTTTAAAGCTCTACACATTACTTCCTACCTGCATAATTCTTAGACAGGCTTTTATATAACAAAGATCTCCTGAATTCTGCTACTGATCTAATCCAAGCATTGGTTTTGGCTTGCTGATGATGTGTTTCTTCGTCTTCCTAATTTAGGTCAGGGGCAGATGTCAAACACAGCACTGGGATTAGCAGGTTGCAACAACTGTTTTGATATCTGTGGGACAGTGCCACATAGTGTGGCAGTATTTAGCAACTTGGGGAAGAAAATAGGAAAAGTTTCAATTATTTTTTTTTCAGACCGTAGGTTCTGAATGAATAAACAATGCTTACAGAAAAATCTTTTGCCAACAGACTGCTGAAAGCAATATTTCTACTAGTGCCATAAATGGCTAGCACTACTAAGTTCTGGGAGGCCAAGAAAGCCAGACCATATTGAGATTTTCTTTAAAAAGTAGACAAACACTGTGGAGCCAGCATAGATTTTGTAACTGAATTCATTGTTTGAAAAATATTGGCACGGCATTCATTTGGCAACAGCATTATGAACAGCAAACATAAAAGAGAATGTGGTACTGTAATTGCACGCTTGGTAATCCACGATGTTAAAAAGAATAAAAAAGAGGGGTCAGGGAGAAACGATGCTTTCAGTATAGCATTAGGCATTGTTTTGCTCAAGGAAGGCAAGAACAAGAACATCTTAAGTTAGGATAAATACAGTGGTGGGATTCGGCCGGTTTATACCCAGTTCGTCAGAACCGGTGGCTACTTTTTTGTTGCCCAGGCCCAGAACAGACTTCCAAAAGTGGCATCCACACAAAGAACCAGTTGTTCACATATTTGCATCCCACCACTGGATAAATCCATAAGAAAGACTGAGCGCCAAAGAATTGAAGCCTTTGAACTCTGGTGCTGTAGAAGACTCCTGTGAGTCCCTTGGACTGCAAGGCGATCAAACCGGTCAGTCCTAGAGAAGATCAACCCTGACTGCTCTTTAGAAGGCCAGATCCTGAAGCTAAAACTCAAATACTTTGGCCACCTAATGAGAAGGAAGGACTCACTGGAGAAGAGCCTAATGCTGGGAAAGGTTGAGGGCAATAGAAGAAGGGGACGACAGAGAATGAGGTGGCTGGATGGAGTCACTGAAGCAGTAGGCGTGAGCTTAGATGGACTCCAGAAGATGGTAGAGGACAGGAAGGCCTGGAGGAACATTGTCCATAGGGTCGCGATGGGTCGGACATGACTTCGCAACTAACAACAACACTGGATAAATAGCTACCTTGCTATTTATCTGAGATCTTCTGAGATAAGTAGGTAACTAGGAATCAAGATCTTGGAAAGAAATAGCCAGCTCATTCCAGTTGGCTGGCTCCAGATCATAGTTTAACTCCCACTCTACCACCATGTATGAAATATGGTGTTGGGGAAGACGCCTGCAAGTCCCTTGGACTGCAAGGTGATCAAACCAGTCAGTCCTAGAGGAGATCAACCCTGACTGCTCTTTAGAAGGCCAGATCCTGAAGTTGAAACTCAAATACTTTGGCCACCTAATGAGAAGGAAGGACTCATGGGAGAAGAGCCTAATGCTGGGAAAGATTGAGGGCAAGAGAAGAAGGGGATGACAGAGAATGAGGTGGCTGGATGGAGTCACTGAAGCAGTAGGCGTGAGCTTAAATGGACTCCAGAAGATGGTAGAGGACAGGAAGGCCTGGAGGAACGTTGTCCATGGGGTTGAGATGGGTCAGACACGACTTCACAACTAACAACAACAACACCACCATGTAGTGCGAGCAGGGACAGAATAAGGGAGATGATGCTTCTGTTGGGCCCATATGCTGTCTCTTAATTATGTGAGTAAAAAAATATTTCACTTACAAGTGAGGATATTTTTCTTTTTCCTTCTTCTTGGATGCCCCACGAAGGAGGAAAACTGCCTCTTACCATGAAACTTGCTAATTTGGTAGCAAGTTTGAAAAGGGCATCTTACTTTTCTTTTCTGGCCATTTCCTTGAACGTTCCCTCTATTCAGTTTTTTTTCTCTTTCTTTCTATTTTCCTCCCTGGATGTGAGGGTGATCTGGTTGTCATCTCACTTATCATCAGGACTGATTTGGTGGCTGGTTAAGAAGGCTAAGCTGGCACCCTGTGCATCTTCCTAAAGCTGCAGGACCAGTGGAAGAGGACAACCATCTCAGACAGAAGGGGTGTACTGTCCTCTAATCAGGGGGATATAATAGCTGGGCTTCCCCAGTAAAACCCCACACAAGCTTTTCAATAGATTTATCCCTTCTTCCCAGCTCTTTCCTATTCCCCACCCCCATCTCAGCCATTATTTTTAGCTAGAGGAGAACATGAGCATCGTTAGTGTGAATGGCTGGTACATGTAGAATGGGAAATCAATTCATTTTGTAAATAGGGTATCTTGATTTCCAGCCAAAAAAAAATCATCTGTAGTCATTCATTTACTCACCACGAGATTGCTCCTGGCCTGCACTTTGTACATACAGTATATAGATGATATGGCAGCACAATGGCTCAGTGGTTAAGATGCTGGGCTTGTTGGCTGAAAGCCAACAGCCCGGGTTCAAAACCTGAGTGTTGTGCAATGGGGTGAGTACCCATCTTCACCTAAGCTCCTGCCCACCTAGCAGTTTGAAAGCATGCAAATGTGAGTAGATAAATAGGTACCACTTTAGTGGGGAGGAAACAGTGGTTCACAATGTTATGTTGGCTACATGACTGCAGAAATGTCTTCGGACAGAGTTGACTCACAGCCTCAAAATGGAGATGAGTGCCACCCCCTATAGTTAGTAACAACTAATGGAGTAAAATCTGTAGGGACCCCATACAGTATAGATTAATATACATACACATACTTATACAATAAACATGTATATGCAATAAAATGTATGCATTTTATTGTTAGAGGGACATTACCAGTATGGATTACCAGTTGAAATCTTTGACTGGAAAGGAGGAAAGCCTAGAAGTGCATATCAACCTGACCAATGTTTGTAATTTTTTTTGTCTTTGGGTTGCTTTGGAATGGATGTCTTACAGCTAGAATAATATTATTTTCAGATAAATATGGTATGTGATCTAGATTCATTTGAACCTTAAATGAGAACCCTATTAAGGAAGCCTGGCCTCATTCATTAGCAGATTTGTGGAGCAAGAAAATGTATTCAGATGATCAAATGACATATAATGCATAACTTTGCTGAATATTAAGAATTCTTAGCAAAGGAATGTTCTCATTATTTTGATAGGAACATAACATTTATTGCACAACTGGTATTTTTAACCATCCTTCAGGAGAAATGTGCACATCAGTCTGTTTCTGGGTCATTATTCTACTTTGTTATGTTTTCTATGTTTTAGTTTATAAATAATAAGTAAAACCCTCATCTTACTGCATGCAACTTTGTCTAAGAAATGCAAATTTGCAAAAGATGTCTCTTCATTTTCATCTCTTGTCTCTAATACAGGAAGGCCACCTGGGGACTACATGATACAATAGAATCCATATTGGTCAATCATAACATTTTATTCCCCCAAAAATGTTACTGGATTTTTTTTAATGTCCCTAACTTACAGCATGAGACTATACCTTTTTTTTCCAACTCAGCTTTGACTTCTAGCAACAGCCTGGAAAACTCCCTGAAATTTTCTTTGCAAGAAAATTTTTGTGACCTCCTCCATAGGGGCTGACAGAAAGCCCAAAGTCACTCAGCTGGCTTTCTATCTAAAGCAAGACTAGAGCTCCCAGTCTCCCAGTTTCTCCCTAGTGCCTTAACCACTAAACCAAACTACTGCAATCAATTTTGAATCCACTTAAAAATGTCATTCTTGATATTTTTTATTCGTTTTCTATAGAAAATTTAATATGTGCATATATTTCTATTTTTGTTTCAGAATTAGAGTATGAAATCAGGTGATGGTCCTTTTTGTTTTTTGAATGGAATAGGAGGTTTAAATGTAGAGTAGGAATCATCTAATCATCATCAGTTTTCCTAAATAGGTTTGCTAACCAGGAGATTCTGGGTTGCACATTGTGCTCTTTGGAAGACTTTGATTTGAATCTCAAAGTCCCCCTGAGAGTTGAAACTAACTTTTGCCCCATTTTTAATGAACTAGAAGGAGAAATCCAAAGGAAGTATTCATATTAAGTATATTACATTAATTAGATTCTAATTAAATCAAATAAAGGCTTAGCGTGGGCTAAGCTTTTCCACAGCCGTGCCTAGTTTTTGGATAGGGAAGTAATACTTTATCTGATGTTCAGATGGAAAAGCATGAAATCAAATTCAAATTGCCTGATTAATATTTGCAAACAGCAAGTATTTAAGGATAGGTCACTTGCACATTATTTGCAATGTTCATTATTTATTGATATCCCTAATGAAGTTTTTTTTAATGAAAAAGTCTGCAGGACTAACTGGATAAAACTGCAAAACCTCATGGCTTTGGAGATCAAAAAGTACACATCCTTCAGTTCAGCTGCTTATGGAAAGGCTAATATTGTTAAGAGCAAATGTGAAAGTTACTGAATTCCAACCTCAGCACTTTACCTTGCAGAGTTTAGTCCATCTTTAGTGAATAATGCTAGTAAACACAGCTAAAGGGGAGGGAATCATGATGAAAAGAAATTACATTGAGAGACATAGCTTCAAAACTGCATATATTATTAATTTGATAGAGCATTTCTCTTGAATTATTATGCACTTCTCTTTTTAGATGGGCTTGCAAAGCAGTCTCATTGGCAAGCCTAAGAAGTCAACACCAATCTCCCTTTAAACCAAAGCATGAAAAATGCACATTGCATAATTTGATTTATTTAGTCTATTTTCCTAGCCAAGAGAGCTAGTATACATGTGGAGTCATTTATACCCTTGCTGTGATTCAGGTTATTCTCTGCATCTACTATAGACTTATCTTTATAAATGCTCCCCTGCTAATTTCAATTAACAAGGAAGGATCTGCGTGCAAAATTTTGCTTAAAATTAATGGAGAAAGCTATACCAGTATCAGAATGTATATTGGAGTTGAAGTTAGAGTGGATGCTTCATTCAAAGTAATTTGAAATGAAACAATCACACATTTTTCCAGGTTCTGGATTTATATTTCTGTTCTCCATAGTATTGAATACAACAATTTGTTTCTATCAAGTTTGCCCTGCAACTTGGTTTGCTCCTGCATATAGACACTTTCCAATTTTTTTTCTGTAGAAACAGAACTTTTTTTTTCATAAAACATCTTTGTTTGATTCCTTGAACAAAAAGTGAATAAAAGACATTTTGCCTTTAATGCTAGTGGCTGTGTAGCCCTCAGGATTGGTAGCAATTGAAAAATCTTGGGAATATCAAAAGATCATTTACATGTGGTCCATTGACTACAAAAAAGTCTTTGATTGTGTTGATCATAAGAAGCTATGGAAAGCCCTACAAGACCTAGAGGTATCAGCACCTCTGGTCAACTTCGTGTAATCACTGTACACAAATCAGGAAGCCACTGTGCTAACACCATATGGAGTCACTGATTGGTTTAAGACAGACATGTCAAACACACGACGTCACGTGACATCGCACGATGTATTGAAGTTTTTTCTCCATTGCCGGCAATGGGGTGGGTGCAGTTTCCTGGTGATGCATCTGGCCCATGGGGTGGCAGTTTGACACCCCTGGTTTAAGATCAAGAAACAAGTGCGACAAGGTTGCATTCTTTTCCCTTACTTATTCAACTTGGATGCCGAAATGATTGTGAGGAAACTAGATCTTGAAGAATCAAAAATCTGGGTAAATATTGGATCAATCATCTTCGATGTACTGATGATACAACTTTCCCCTCAGAGACCAAAAAAGGCTGGGAACATCTGATCAAGAAAATCAAAGAAGAAAGTGGGATTTTTTAATCTCTTTCTGAACAACAAAATGACCAAGCCCATGACTATTGCAAGGAATGGAAACATCAAACTAGAAATGGTAAAGAAGTAGAATGCGTGGAAAAATTCACTTTCCTAAGATCACAGATCACTGAAAACAGTGAACGCAGCCCAGAAATAAAACATCAGATTGCACTGGGTCACACAGCAATGATGAACATGAGCTGAATATGGAAAGGCAAGGACATCAGCCTGGCAATCAAATGTACGTTAGTCCTCTCCATTGCATTCCCTGTAGCTACCAATAGTCATGAAAGTTGGACCTTAAAAAAGCAAGACCAGAAGAAAATAAACTCATTTGAGCTCTTGTACTGGTGAAGGCTTCTGCATATTCCTTGGACAGCAAAAGTGACTAACAAACAAGTACTGGAGTGTATAATACCACACATGTTACTAGAAGACAAAATCATGAAACATACTTACTTTGGTCATGTCATGGGGGGAATTTACTCATGAAAGCAATTATTTTGTGAAGAGTTAGTAGTAAAAGGAAACCAGGTCACCAATGAACATTATGGTCAGATACCATTAAAGCCAACACCAATCAGAACATAGAACCACTCCAAGAAGTAGTGCAAGATTGGAAGATGTGGAGAGGCCTGGCCCATAGAGTTGCCAAGAGTCTGACACTATTGAATCGATATCATCATCACCATCACCATCACCACCATCATCATCTCTTTATGAGTCTGCGTTAACTTTTAAACATTTCTGAGTTGATCCAAGTTACTAATTTAGGAAAACAGATCAGTCAGCATCCAGGATAAAAATAGGTTCATTTATGATTGATCAAATCTTCGGGATGTTTAGTCTCTCTATCAGGAAGAACTTAGGCAGTAACATTTGTGTTTCTCCATTTTGACTGTAATTCCATAATATGCCCCACACTGTAACACAATAAGAAAAGAATTCAAGATGGCTTTGCAGTTCTTGCGCTTCTTCCTGTGGGATCCCATTTTATTTTAAGCATTTTGTGAGTTTTCAGTATTTTTTATTCACTGGGATGTGTCTAGTTTTTTTCAATTTTCCTTGTCCTTCCTAACACTTGACACAGAGGATATGGGGGAGACAAATGGAGACATCAAGAGTTATTTTACTTGAATTTTAATATATACACATATACAGAATTTTCAAAAACACCCACATTCTGCAGCTTTTTTTTATCATACAGTATATAGGCAGAATTTGTAGGAATGCAGTTAAGAAGGGGGGAGGGGGAATAATCTCATCTCTTTAAAGCATCTAAGACAGCATTTAAACACGGAGTCCAGACCTTGCTTGACCCCTAATAAGGTAAATGCTTTGCAGTGTGAGGGCTCTTCTGGCCATCTTCAATTCTGTGCGAAATGACTGGGTCATGCCAGAGATTTTAAATGACTTCATTAGGTTGAGCTAATCAGTATGGAATGAGCAACCTTCTAAGCACTTTTTCCCCCCAAACACTTTACATTTAAGAATAGCAGCTAAAACTGTGAACAAACTTATTCCTATGCAAACCTTCTCCCGGCCACATATTCACCAGCATTCAATTGCTGTCATTCTGTGTTCACAATACAGGAAAAACCATAACAGCTTTATAACATTAAAAAAAAAGCTTTTGCCAAGTATAAAGATGATTGGGATGAGATGTGTGTGTGTGTTTGTGTGTGTGTCTATGAGAGAGAGAGAGAGACAGACAGACAGGCAGACACACACACACACACACACAAACACACACACACACACACACACACAGAGAGAGAGAGAGAGAGAGAGAGAGAGAGAGAGAGAGAGAGAGAGAGAGAGAGAGAGAGAGAGAGAGAGAGAGAGATTGGCACCCAGCTGGTTTTGTGTTTAGGACTAAAAGTCACAGACTTCCAATTTCTTGTCTGATGCCTTAACTACTACACCGAACTGGCTCTTTGGGATCAGATGAGACACACGTTAAAAATGTGAATTATACTAATTAGTATTTCCTTCTGCTTAAGCTCAACTCCAAGTTACTTCATGGACATATACTTGCAGTTTTCTTCCCAAAAGTAAGGAAGGGGTGTTCTGCCACCTTTTTCCAATATGATTTTGAACTGCCCAGTTTAGTTTCCAAGACAGATTCTGTTGTTTGCATCATCTCCATGCATGTTTCAACAGTTTTAAAATGGTGTGTTTTATGCCATTAGAAACCACTGAGGCAATGATATGTGGAATATTGTATACACCATGAAAAAAGATAACAGAATAACAGAGTTGAAAGGGACCTTAGAGATCTTCTAGACCAACCCACTGCTCAGGCAAGAAACCCTATACTATACTGCAGAAATATTGTGCAATTGCCAAAAATAAAAAAAGAATAATTTGTTGACTCCCCCCCATAAGAAACATTAAGCAGGATGCTTAAAGGATAGAAATGACATTGTCAGAAAATTCTAGGTCAAGAGTGTGACAAAGATAAGCCCACCTTAGCCTTGTCCTAAAAGATCATTTTTGAAGCAAGGCAGTGCCTGAAATGTAAGTATTATCTTGTTTCCACACTAATGCTTAGTCAGTATTCTGAATAACGTACTACAGCTTTGCAGCTTGGTTAGTTCAAAAAATTGATTTTTTTTCAGAAGAATATCCAGGAGGCAAGTCTATTCAGCTTACTTTGTAAAACACTGTGTGCTTAGTCAATTTCTGTTATTGATTGCACTGTGTTTAGTTTAATATGTCAGGCTTTTGAGTATTACAACTTACTTCATGGTTTATTCTTTATGCCTGTGGAAATCCTTCTTTTTTAATTACAAAACATATTTAAAAAAAAAAACTACTTTATAGAACAGCATGAACAGAAATGGATACTAGCTACAAACTGGGGATACAAATTTGAATTTATACTCCAATGCAATTCTTATAAATTCAGTCATGCCTCAAATAGATAAAGGTTGAGTTTGTTTGTATGTGTAATATTTTATCACAGTTTTTGAAAGAAGGCAAAAAAGTTGTTAATAATCCTTTGCAAAGATACAATTGTGATACCACCTTGCATGTAATTCTATGGAATTAATGTAATAAAACTTAGGTTGGATGCCTTGTGAGCAGTTATTATTGGATTTTGTCTTTTACAATAGCCAAACTCTAAGAAAGTATTTTTGTATTTGCAATGATAGCACTGTATCTAGACTACACTATACATTTTTATTTGCTTGTTAATATTACTGGTAAAGAAATTCATAACTTGAACAGTCAGATTTGAATTCTAGACACAGTTTCTCTGGCCTTTGTCTTAAAGAAGATTCTCATGGGTTAGTTCTAATTCAGTGTGCAAAATATTTTTAATTATAAATGTTTCAAGATCTAAAGACTGAATTGTTTCAGGTTTGAAATCAGTTGCTCTGTATTTTGAAGCTGAAAACAGAGCTTGACTGGCTGAAAATCACCCAGTGATCTTCCATAACTAAGTGTAGACTTGAATCTATGATGGTCTTGTCAGTCCTAGTCCACTATCAAAACTCCCTTATTATGTTGTCCAAGAAAATGTAATCTAGCAAAAGGTATGTCATGATATGCAAACCATGCTAAGGCACAGTCAATATATTCGAGTGGTGGAATTCAGGGGCAGTGTTTACTTAGGAGCTTAATGTCTAATCAAATTGCTATTAAAATATAGTTAATATAATCTCTTTGAAGTACTCTTAATATGGACTTCCGGTTTGATGTTGTGGCGTGACAGGTGCATGTTCAATTTTGCCCCGCTAGGGACCCTAAAAAGGGTTGAAAGTCGCCCCAAAGAGGCGACAAAGGAGGAGGGGACCCTCATCAATTGTGGATGGGTGGCAGCCATTCCACTGGATTCAAGGAAGCTCTCCAAACTGGTCGGGGAAAGATTTGCTACATTTGTGTGGCCAATCAGAAGCTGCTGACAACCGAAGACAAGCACTAACTAGCAATTTCTGAGCAACATGGATGGAACTTGATGAGATTTTATCCTCTTTTTATGGCCTTAACACTACTTTCCTGGAAAAAAGAATGCCCAAACCAAAGAATCCTCCCCAATGAGAGAGGGAAGGGAAATTATTGCCCTGCTCTCTCAGGAAAAGAAAACCAGTGAATTAATTGCTTTGGGGGAAAACAAAGGAAACTACAAGATCAATCTGGAACTAATACAGATCTATAGCTAAGAAATTTGGGGACTAAAACTACCTTTGACCCATCCACTGCAATAATTAAGTTCGCAGATGATACAACTGTGGTGGGTCTCATTACAGGTGGGGATGAGACAGCATACATGGCAGAGGTACAAAAACTATCCATATGGAGTAGTAACAACAACTTGCACCTGAACATCAGCAAGATGAAAGAGATGGTGCTAGACTTCAGGAGAAAAAAGGAGTAACCTGCCCCACTTTACATCGGGGAGGACTGTGTAGAGAGAGTTTCCTCCTTTAAATTTCTGGGAGTCTACCACTGGGAAGATCTGACCTGGAAAGTTAATACAACCCAGGTGGCTAGAAGGGCCCAATAGAGGCTTCACTTTCTCAGGGTCTTGCAGAAGAACAGGGTAGAACAACGGCTAATGACCCTCTTTTACCAGTCTACTATAGAGAGTGTCCTCTCATATGGTATTGTGGTTTGGTATGCTGGTCTGACAGCCGCGGATAGGAAAGTATTACAGAGGGTGGTGAGTACAGCACAAGACATTGTGGGCTGTCCCCTGACACCACTGGATGACATCGCCAGGGCTCGTTGCCTTGGAAGAGTGAGGAAAATTCTCAGGGATGACTCACACCCTGGACGGTAACTCTTTACTCTCCTACCATCAGGTAGGAGATATAGGAGTATAGCCAGCCGCACCAACAGGCTGAAAAACAGCTTTTATCCGTGGGCTGTTAGGCTTTTGAATGAGAAATAACTTTTGTGAACTTTTGTGAATTTTATGCAGAATTGACTTGGTGTGTGGTGTAGTTGGTTCACATGGTGTAGTAAGATGGAGGGTTTGTTGTCACTGTGTGTTGGGGGGTGGGAGCACAAAGGGAGGCTCAGCTAATCTCAATGCACACATAGTTGTACTTTGACAATAAAGGTTCATTTCAATTTCAATTTCAATTTTTTTAGAAAAAAATATTTGAAAGTTTGCAAAATGAGCTTGGATTTGGAAAGCTGGAAGAAGATGTCAATGACATCTAGTGGAAAATTACAGCACTACAATTTATTATGCTTAAGGGAAATTTGGCTTGAAGCCCAGACTCAGATAAGACTCTTTGTTGTTCCTGGACACTTTCACTTTTGCAGACTGCAGCTGGGAATAGGGAAAAGCAAAAACTCTTGGACTGCTTATCTGGGTTGGGGACCCCACTGGACTATAAAGACTAAATACAAAAACAAAATGAGTGTTTTATACTCAGCCTTAAATGGTAAAAAATCATCTTCAACATCTGTCTCCAAAGCTCCCAGCTTGATATATCAACAAGAAAATGTTAATGAGCTCAGAAAGAAATTCTTTCCATGTGGAAATCAATCCAAGAGACAATTGTTTTATTTCAGGATGACACTACAAATAAAGCAAATGAGATAAAAGAACTATTTTCTGACCTAAACTTACAAATCCAGACAATGACTGCAAAGAAGGAACTAATAACTCAGAAAACAGAAGGAAAATCAGAAGAAACAGATCCAAAGATGGAAAGAATTAACATACAGATACAGACAAATGAAAAATTACAGTGAGAACACCGGAAATGGAAAAGACATCATATTTGTCAAGATTTCAGAACACATTTGAGGATAAGGAAGAAGAGCTGATCGAATGGATGATAAAGCGGTTAGGAGGAATGCTGAATATTGACAAACAAGACATGAAAAGAAAAATAGGAGAAGAATGGAGGCTGTTTAATGAATATAAATGGGTTGAACGTTCTTCCAAAAACACTTCAACCAAATTATTTTCCTCACTCCAAATAATATATACAAAAACAGAGGAAGAACTACTTGATTAAGGTTATTTGGCAAAGGAGGAAAGCTAGAGTAAGACTGAAGAAAACAGAGGTTCTGACCTATTAGTTGGGATATTATACTACTAAACAGATGTTTGCATACAGCTAAGAAAATAGATAACTGTTAGAAATAAAAGTATTATAATGAGGAGGATAGGATTTGTAACTAAAATATTATACTTTGTTTTCAGATGGGAAGTATGAAAATTCTAAAAAGGTTTGAATAAGGGAAGCTTTTGGTTACCCAAATATAATTTATTATAAGAAAATTATAAGCAATAGAGATATTTTGAAAATTGATGGGAAATTAAAATTATTAAAAAGTGGGGAAAACAGGATATTGATTGAATAAATGGATTTTAAGTGCAAATGCAGTTGAGATATATTTTGGCTGGAAAAGATATTATAAATTGATACCATTGATATTATGTATAATACCAGAAAAATATGATGAAGATGTCTATATTTAATTGTATATGTATTAACAGTAACAAGAACTGTATTTGCCCAGTGTGGAAAAACGCATACCAACGGAAGAAGAGAGGATCAAAAAAGCACTGGATGGTGTAGTATTGGAACTACACTGAGAAAGTTAATATGTACCACTGAATTACTAATAGACCCATACAACATGTTGCTTATTAAGCACTTATGATTGTAAAATTAGAAAATTAATAAAATATTTATATAAAAAGTACTCTTAATATAATCTGTATTGCACCTTTCCATGACTGTCAAACCCAGTGATTGTCCTTGCTTAAGTGCATTTTGTCATCTCACTATATCCAGTACAGACTTGTTCTTCCTTTTAAAGCACTGCACAGCCTCTTTCCTCATTGTCTTGTCACATATTTCTGCCCATGACCAGTTCCTTCAGTTCCAGATCCCTGAAAACCATAAAGAAATCTGCCTTTTGTTTTTGCTACACTAGTGTGGGAAGTCAGCCCCACCCCACCCAGAGAAGGAAATATTAAAAAGGCAAAATATTATATTTCCTCAAAGGATCTTTAAAAGGCAGAAAAGCATGCCTATTTTTCTTAATAGCCCCAAGTCCCTCTCCCAAGCAGAAACCAGCTCTGTAGAAATGCAGATATCATAATTTATTCAGGAAGGTTGGAACCAGGAAGCTGCAGCTGATGGGATTAAAAAGACAAAGAATCAACAACCCCTCGCCCAAAAAAATCCAACACAGGAAATAGCCATCAGCCACAGCCCCAGGGAAGGCGGATATGACCTTTAGGATATAATAGGATTAACCCACCACCATCAGAATACCAGAAAGACACTCAGACTCGGGTCAAAGTACATGACACAGGAAATACAAAGCCTCACACAGAAACAACTCCAAACACAAAAGCCCAGGAAGGTATAAAAACCCACCACTTCCAGCAACATGTGGTCACTTTTCCCAGAGCCACGCTTCTGTCTGGCTCTGTCCTTCAATAAACTACAACCTTCTTTCTAAAGCAGTCTCATTTGGTTTATTCCCAGCTTGGACTGGACCCTGATGAAGACTTTCTTTCAACACTAACTTTACCTCATAGAACATGATTCTTTTCACTGTTTCTTCAGATTCCTCCCTCTAATCTACAGTATCTCTTCTAGAAAGCTTTGTCCTTTATTGTCAGGACTGCCATCCTTACACTCCAGCTTTGCTTTGCTAGATGCCAGTCTGCCACGAACTACGAGGGGAGGGAACTGTGGGATAGGGAGGAAACTGAAATGAAGCACTGTGCTGTCCCAAAACATTGGCCCACCACTCCAAGGCCACAGGCTGAGAAATGGAATATAACAACTCATGATCCAGCCTCCCTTTGCAGGAACAATTACCCAAACACCTTCTTCAAATACAACTTGTGAGCTAACGGGGCAGGTGGGGTGGGGAGGAACAAAAAGGGGAAACTTTAACTGGGAAACTTTCATGCTCAAAACCTCACTTCTGGCTTTGCTTTACTGTAACCACTTGGCTTTTTAGTAAAATAATTATTTTGATGCACTTGGAGTCAATAGTATTTCTTTTCCAGTAGCCCAAGCTGGAACAGGCCTGACACTGACCTCCACTTCTGAAATTAAGCTGAAAAGCAACTAAGTGGAATATTTATGACTCTTTATTACTCTCAAATTTAAATTAAAAAGGCAAGGAGCCTTTTGTAACCTCAATGTCTCATGATAACTAGAGTTGCATCTGTGATTTATTCACACCAAGATTCCAATCAGCCAGAGTTAGTCCTAAAGTAAGGGTACCATCTTGAAATGAAATGTCAGATAGTATGCCAAAAAGAAATTAAAGCTCTACTGTGGATTTTAGCATTCCTCCTATGAGCCAATATGACTACTTCTGTTTTCTTTCAGATTGTGTTAGACGGTTTTGGGCCAGCTATAAAACATCCAAAGACCTGCACAACAGCACGTGAAGAGAAATGGCACCTGATGTTTATCAGGTGGCTTCCTGCATGGCTTCGAGGTGTCAGATACAGCTTGTATTCTCCTCTGAAAATTTATTCTGGTTGGAAAAATTTCTTCATTCCAGAACAGGTTATGGCCTCTTCTAGAGTGCAGTCAGCAGCCCCAATTACATTGGGTAACCCAACTGAGCAAAAATAAACCTTCACTCACTTACTCTTTCTGTCAAGGATGGGTGCATGTATTGATTTAAGGCATCTTCTCATCCAGGGATGTGTATTTATTCTGAAGTGGTTGCCTGAATGCAATTGTGCACATTCCTTAAATAAACTATTAGTTTCAGGCTGCAAAATGACACTTGTAAAAGTCTTCCTGTCAGGTACACCAGACAAAATTATAGCATTTGGAATTCGTTCACTGAGAGGTTTCCACCTCTTGTTCTGTCAGAAATGATGGAAGTCAGGCATGTTCTCAGCTTCAAATGTTGAGAGAGGCAAATATCTGAACACTAAAGGCACACTGGCCACATGGCCACGGCAAGTGCACAAATTCACCTTTATATTGAATTAGAAATGGCATACATTTGAATGAAACATACATATAACAAAAGGCATTTTACCTGAATTTTGTATTTTGCAATTGTATTTCTACAGAGTACAGTTCTAGTGGTTGCCATAATCCTTAAGTTGCTGAGAGGTCGCAAATTTAGAGGAGGTCTCAACTAAAGGACTACAATTTATTTATTGAAAACATTATTTTATCCCACCCAACAACAACAAAAGCCTTAGGAAGTCCAAAACATACAAAAAGCTAAGCTTTGAGAACAACCAATGGTAATAGTGCTGCTGTTTATCTCCTGCTTTCTCTGCATTCTTTTAAATCCCAGCATTGCTTTACATTCCTTTGAATGGCCTCAGTGCTGCTTCTATTTTAACTGAGTGAGTAAATGTTCCATCCTCCCAACTGTTAAGCAATAAACACTGAGGATATAAAATACATTCTCTGAGGACTTCTAAGTGAGTGAATTTGCAAGCTCTGTCAAAATAGACTGCCACGGCACAAATGGAATCTAGTAACAAAATGGATCTTTAATACCTCTCTTTCTACACTAAGTAATATGCACAAATGCAAAAAGGTCTATGACACAGCTATTTAAAAAATAATGTATACTTTATGTACAAAATGAATCTACCTCAGGTTTTTGTACCGAAAAGTGTGTGTAATAAAACAGGTTTTGCTTTCTTTCTTTGGCTTTTTTGTAAAGCTTACCTTAGCAGGAAATTGTCTTAAAACACCTGTACTGAGAAATTACGTGTTAAAAAAGGACATGGGAGAAATTTGCACAACAAACCTACATAAGTGAAATGTGCATTAGAAATTTTCTGTAGCTGTTAAGCTAAGATTGTACCTCAAAAGATTTATCCAGGCATTGATTTATTATTTGTCATCAAGGTGGCATTAATGTTTAGGAATCACATAGATGGAACTTTTCCAGATGAATGTAGTACTTCCAACATAGTAGTTTGCTTGTGACACAGGTTCAAAGAATGTAAGGTTTTGTTTGGTTTATTTATTAAATTTATATGCCACTTGTCTTGCTTTCCAAGGGAACTCTGTGTGTTATTTAAAGGCAAAAACCTTGTTTCTTGTTCTCTTTCTCATGTCTGACTTTCACAGCCATACATTGCTACTGTTTTTTTTTTAAAAAGTTGTTTGACTGTTCTGATCTTGCTCTTCATTACTTAATTCAAATTCTTCCTGATTTGGATTTGTGCTTGCCCTCCTCTCTTGGACTGATCTTCTCTTTACTTCTCAAGTACACCATTCATCTTTATATTTTCTTGAGCCCTGAAAAACAAAACTATCTAGCAAATTCTTTGTCTGCAACTGTGCTTCCTGGCTGACATTACTTTTTTCTTAATATATAAAATTATCCTGGATTTTTTTTTTACTTTCCATTTTTATTTTCATAATGTACTTTTCTAAGCTCAGCTAACAAAGTGGTATCATCAGCACAACTCAAAATTCTTAGTGTTTTGGCACCCAATTTTATTCCAGCTGTCATCTCTTTCAATCATGCTGTTTCTATAATATATTCATTATACTGTACAAGTTAGAAATATATGGGATAACATGCATCCCTGTTTTCTATAGTTTGAATACTTTATTTCTCCAAATTTAGTTGTTACTAAACTTTGTCATTGCAAAGATGTCTTAGAGGCACATTCATGTTTTTTGGCACACAGACTTTAGATATTTATTTATCAAATTTTATATTATTTCCTTATTGATCAAATTTAGACACAGCCCATCTCACTATCCAAGTTTCACATTCTGGCATGATCCACATGCCAGGGCAGTTCACATTCCTGTGAACCGCCCTGAGTCCCTACCAAGGAGAAGGGCGGTATATAAATCAAATAAACTATAACTATAACTATAACTATAATTAAATGCCTATAAAAAAGCCTGTGCCTTCACTCAATAAAGCAAAGAAAACTCTTCTTTATTTTTCTTTCCTTTTTCTTTCTTCTTACATTTTTTTCCTCTTATTCCTTTTGTTATCCATATCACGTTAGCTATTCAATATCTTGTTTCTAATTTTTCTGGAACTTGACTGCTCATTAGCATTAACATTTCTCTCTTCATGTAAGGCCTTAAGCAAAATTTTCCTTGCATTAAAATTAATATAACAGTTTAGTAATGTGCAGGTTCTTTTGATGCTTCCTTTTCCTATCTCTAGGGACAGTCTTCTTCCTAGAGACTGTGACATACTACTGTTAGCATTTTAACTGCCTCTTCTCCTACAATTTAATATTTTTTTTCCAGTGCTCGAACAGCTAATATACTATCTCTTATAACTAATTTTCTAAAAGAATCCTGGATTTATTCTAAGTCTGCAAATTATTCTGTCATTGTGTATTTCTACTTGTAAAGTATATTCATGAGGACGTTCTCATTTTCTTTAAATTATATTACCTTCTATTAGACTTGTATACTAGGTTTATCTCTTGGAAAAATATGTTTAATGATTACACTTGAATAATCCAACTTTAACTATAACTTTTCTTGTTATTTCTCTTTATAAATCTTATTCATTTTTTATTTTCATGTATATGTTGATATTTTTGATTAAGATCTTTCCATATCCTTTCTTCCTTGAATCTGAAAGTCTCCATTCATTCATTATATTCACTTGTTACTGTTGCTGCAAATTCTTTCTTTCCTTAGATTATCATCATCATCCTGTCCTTCCTTATCTTCTTCTATCCTTCCTTATCCAAATCCTGTCCTTCCTTAAATTTATTTATTTATTTATTTATTTGTTTGTTTTTATAAACCGCCCTTCTCCCGAGGGACTCGGGGCGGTGTACAGAGTAAGGTAGGTATACAGATTGAACAATAGTGAAAAACAATAGTAAAAACAAACTGGGACCCCAATTAGAGCTATCAGGCCAGGCCGGACTGCTGGAACAGGTAAGTTTTTAAGTCGCGCCGGAAGGTGCGGAGGTCGGGGGCCATCCGGATTTCGGTTGGCAAGCAGTTCCAGAGGGCTGGCGCACCCACTGAGAATGCCCTCCCCCTGGGGGCCACCAGCCGACATTCCTTGAGCGGTGGCACCCTGAGGAGGCCCTCTCTGTGGGAGCGCACAGGACGGTGGGGTGTTGACATTGGCAGAAGGTGCTCCCATAGGTAGTCCGGACCCGTGCCATGTAGGGCTTTGTATGTCATTGTTAGCACCTTGAATTTCACTCGGAAGGCAACCGGAAGCCAGTGCAGCTCACGGAGGAGAGGTGTGATATGGGAGTATCGGGAGGCCCCCAAAAGTGTCCGTGCCGCTGCACTTTGCACCAGTTGAAGCTTCCGAGTGGATCTCAAGGGCAGCCCCATGTAGAGAGCGTTACAGTAGTCTAGGCGAGAGGTCACAAGGGCATGGGTGACTGTACGTAAGGCATCCAGGTCCAGATAAGGCCGTAGTTGGCGCACCAGTCGAACCCGGGAGAAGGCCCCCTTGGTCACAGCTCCTATGTGATCTTCCAGGGATAGCTGCGAGTCTAGGAGGACACCCAGGTTGTGGGCCCTATCAACAGGGGGTAGTAACTCATCCCCGATGTTAAGGGGTGGAATGATCTGAGTATCCTGGCTTGCCGGTACGTACAGCCATTCAGTCTTGTCCGGGTTGAGTTGAAGCCTGTTCCTCCCCATCCATTCCCGGACCGCTTTCAGGCAGCGGGACATCACGTCGAGGGCATCACTGATGCTGTTTGGAGTTGAGATGAAAAGCTGGGTGTCATCAGCATACTGATGGTACCCTACTCCAAAGCTACGAATGATCTCACCCAGCGGTTTCATGTAGATGTTGAACAGGAGAGGCGAGAGGACCGACCCCTGAGGGACTCCGCAAACGAGAGTCATCATCCTGTCCTTTTTTAAATTATCATGAAAGTTAGTTCTTGAATATTTAATTCTTTTGTTGTTTCATATCTGAGGGGTCCTTGGTACTCTCTGAACTTGCTTGTTTTCTTGCAGATGTTTCATTACCCAAACTAGGTAACATCATCAGTGCTAATTTAGGTAATGAAATATCTGCAAGAAAACAAGCAAGGTCAGAGAGTACCAAGGACCAGTCATGTCAACCCTGAAGTATAAATATTCTCCTTTGTTTCATAACTCTTTACATAACTGCTCATGGTCTCTTTGACATAAGTTAAATCTACTTAGGTAAAGGTAAAGGTTCCCCTGCACATGCGTGCTAGTCGTTTCCGACTCTAGGGGCCGGTGCTCATCTCCGTTTCATAGCCGAAGAGCCAGCGCTTGTCCGAGGACGTCTCCGTGGTCATGTGGCCGGCATGACTAGCACGGAACGCTGTTACCTTCCCACCGTAGTGGTCCCTCTTTTTCTACTTGCATTTTTACGTGCTTTCGAACTGCTAGGTGGGCAGAAGCTGGGACGAGTAACAGGCGCTCACTCTGCTACGCGGCACTCGGGATTCGACCCACCAAACTGCCGACCTTCCGATCGACAAGTTCAGCATCCTAACCCACTGAGCCACCACGCCCCTAAATCTACTTAAGTCAAGCTAAATCTACTACCTGTTCAGTATTATATATTCAATTCAAATTATGCTGGCAAATCTTATTTTCTTCAACTGCTTAAATTTAAACTTTGTGTTTGATGCTAATAATGTATGATCAGTTCCATAATTTAAATCTAAAAATGTCCTGAATGACTTGCCTATTATACTCCATTTTCCTGTTATGTAATGATTATATAACAGTGTTGCCCACAGAATGTTTTCCTAGTTTAAGTATGTGTTTATATTACATGAAGCAGGTGCTGGCAAACTCCTTTATCCCAGCTCCTTCATTGGTGCATTTATTTAATCCAACCTTTATGTAATTTCTTCTTTCTTCCAATTTTTCCTCCTAATAATTCATTTTTAGATGTTGCATTTAGCATCTCTTGCAATTTTCCTTATAATTCCTCAGTATTTTCCACCACACACTTGTAGTGTTTCAGAGATCATCATTGTATATGCATTAATTTTAGCAGATATGAGCCTGTTATTTATTAGGTTACAGTTAAACACATACTTGGTAATTTATTTTCTGATTATCACTTCCACCCCTGTCAAGTACGTAGTCTCATGTAAACATCTGGTTTAAAGTGACCATTCCACACCATCCAAGTTTACTTCAGCACACTTTATTTCTTCTCCAACAATTTTGAGTTTCCCAGCATCAATCGTGGTTCTCATACTTCATGTTCTTATTAGATTTGTCTTTGTAAAACCAGGAATTCTACTTCCACTACTGGCACCATCATTAACCAGACTTTCTTGTGGTTCTGGTTTAACCAAATCACCATCTCTTGAGGTATGAAAGAAAGCTTAATATTCTTCCATAGTTCTGACCTGAGGATCTTTTCATTTGGCATCCAATCTCATCTAAACATTCCAGCTTTAATCACACAGGGTTTTGGCAACAGCACAGGTGACTTACTACAGTTTTCTTCTGCATTTGACTTTGGGCCACCTTTTCCTAGTTAAGTCAGCTTTCTTCACAGCTGCAGAATCCCACCTGCCTTCACCCTGCTCTGTGATCAGCCCTTATCTTCATTTCTCCATTTTTAGCTTTATTGGCCAAAATGACCCTACCACCAACTCAAATATTTGACATCATGGTTCTTAAAGTAATTGAACTTACTGTGCTCTCCCATTATGTCAAAGAGGCAATTCCCTAGGAAAGGTTGTGCATCTAGCATATTCTAATAAACATCTTCCAATATGCATATTTTAATAGTTGGGAGGTTTTTTTTAAATTCTTCTGTAACTGCAGCTTTTATAAATAGGTACCAATCCCTTACCATCCTGTCCCCATCTGTTGTAGGAGTAATTTACCTGTTGGAGTAACCTACTTGCAACCTGTTCTTTATACATCATTGATTTCTTAATTTATAAGCCAATCCATTCTACACATATCCCCACGAGGACCCAGAGTTGTCAGAATATATTTTAACAGTCTAAATTAGATTAGTAATACAGTAAGTAATAACAATCATGGCTTGGGTCATTTACTAAGGATTAATGACCAGCTGGGGGAAACTGATAGGGCCAGGAATTAAACAGAAGGGCACTTATCATTTTATTAGAGATTTGTTTGTTATTAATTATAGACAGAATATATGTTGCTTTGATATCTTTCAACATGGCTGTTATAGGAAATGGAAATGGTCCCACTGCAGAACCAGAATGTTTCTGTATGCAGTTGCACAGCAAATCATCTTTCAAGAGTTATATGCTTGATTTGATGATAATGACCCTTTCTTCCAGGTAATAGTACAGAATATTGCAATCTAGAGAAAAATAAAAGGTCTTAAAACTGCATGATATGAGTGAATCAGTTGTCTCTTTCCAGTGATCTTATTTACAGTTTCTTTTTTTCCAACAGGCCAACTTTAACCAAATACTTACTGCAGTATTCTTTTCTCCAACAAATTAGCTACATTATCAAAACCCTCTAAAATGCAAATATATCCTTTCTAAAGGTATCTAGATATGCCGATTACAATGTCTTAATGCTCCCTGGTTTTCAAAGCTGCAATCATAATCTATGCATGGATTATAAAAAAAACATGCATGTAGGATAATATGTTTTGGGAATTTTTTTTTAAACTAAGGATTGTATGTAGGAATAAGTAATAATATTTCAGTCTGCACTTCTGTGAGATGCTTTGGAAAGTACACAAATGCTGATAACAATAGAATTGTGATGTGCACAATGAATCAGACTTGTGTTGTGAAAATCCACTATTATGTCTCCTAAACACGAGGCAGCAGCCAAAAGAAGGATGCTGTATGTTAGAGGGAAAGAGAAATGGCTTTTGCACTGGTTGGTATTATTTTCTGTCTTACCTATTGACATTATTTCTGTCTTATCCGTGTATTATCAGATCAAGCTCCATAGGTTAGAAATGTTGCATCTGAGCATTTTTTTTCACAAACATTTTTATGTTCTAACTGCTGTTAGTTGTTTCCTGGAACAGAACTTTGAACAGCATGAGGTCCAAACTTTCTCAATAGATGACTGCTACTTCTCCCATAAGTGTTTTTTCTTTTACCAGCCATTTCTTTTTGACTTCAATAGGTAACTGTGATAATAGAAACGCTGCAATTATTACTAAACACCAAACCTTGTGCCTTTCAAAAGCTCTCTTGCAACTACTTTTTTACTCATCATTGCTCTGAAATCTAAACATTGGACTAGATAATTGGTGAGCTATGAGTTCACTGAGAGAGGAGAAAGAAGATGGAAAGGGATTATAGAAGGCTTTGTATAGCAAATGCTTATGTAATAATGGCATGGAATATTGCTCCAACACAAATACGTTGAAGAGTGCACCAAACTGTAATTATTTCAGATATCTTTACCCTCTTACTAATGTACATGAGACTCTTGGCAACTAAAAGTTTTCAGGCAGGTTCCAAGAAGGAATGGTTGTTTTTGGTGCAGGGTTTTTAACCAAGCTAGAGGAAATGTCTGTTGAATGGAACTCAAAGCAGATGTAGCTGTGATATGAATACACCAGAGCATAAAAAAGAGAACTTCTGGGAAAAAAAATCTGTAACCCAAACCTAAATAAGTAAAGCATCCATTCATCCATCTCTTCACCATATTGGACAGAACTGTGTCTTCTTAAATGGAATCCCATCTCAACATCTATATCCATTTTATATGTTTTCATGTCTTAACTCTCTCTCTCTCTCTCTCTCTCTCTCTCTCTCTCTCTGTGTGTGTGTGTGTGTGTGTGTGTTTCCATTCAATCATATTTTATTTTTGGAAACTACCTGGACACATTCCTGCAGTTTTCTTGGCAAGGTTTTATGGAAGTGATTTGCTATTGCTTCCTTCAGTGGGATTCAAATAGGTCAGGGGTGTCAAACTCAATTTCAGGGCCGCATCAGCATTGTGGTTGCCCTCAGGGGGCCTGGTGGGTATGGCCAGGGTGGGCGTGGCCTACTGGGTGGGCGTGGCCAGTTCTACTTCGTTTGCATCAAGGGTGCCTACGGGGGCCTGGGCAGGAGTGGGACAGATCTGAGGGTCTCTGGCAGAAGGAGGGTCTCTGGGCCAGGGCCAAGGCAGTGGGGGCCGTTCCCTGACTGTTTCCAGGATGGCTTCGCGGGCCACATGAAACCACTTTGTGGGCTGGATCTGGCCCCCGGGCCTTGTGTTTGACATGTCTGAAATAGGTGAACAGCCGGTTCTCTGTGTGGATGCCACTTCCGGAATTCTGGGCCTAGGCAACAAAAAAATAGTTTGTTGTGTGGGGAGGAAATGGGGAGAAGGACAGCTGTGCCTGCTATCTTGATTTCCTAAAGGAAAAGTAGAATATAAATCAAAGTTAACTAAAGAAATAAATACTGAAAAGCATGGATTTTTACGTGTTTTTTTAGGAGTCAGAAAACATCCAAAGAGTTAGCTCCCTAAATCATCTGCAATTTTTCACAAGTGCCATCAGGCTGGAGATAATATGGACATTTCTAAAGAAGAGAACTGTAAATTGGCAAGTAACTATGTGCCTGAGTGATGTCTTATAAAAATCCAATGCGCTACATGTGAGTGAGGCCAATTAAATCCAACTAAGTTTTTAAAGAAATTGTGTCAGAATTCAATTACTGGTAGAGATAGTTGCATTAATGAATTCAGGATCTTTCACTTGGAAACTTAAAAAAACCGAAAAGTAATTTCTCACATTTTTTTCCTTGAGACTAAACCACCAAAGCAGAAGCATTTGAACCGATTTTTATGGGGAACACGGAAAAATAACAAGTCTTAGCTGTCATTCTGAGAATCAGTGCTACAATGCCAATCATGAAAGCAGCTCTTTCATCTGAAAAACAGTTTTCCTATTTCACCTTGGACTCACCTAATATGCTTCTTTATCCAATCCCAATATGAAATCTGAAAGATATTGCATACCTTTGGGCATCATCTTCTAATTATACACTACATACTTCCATAAAATTATATAATGAATACAAAAAAAAGTTCCAGTCTTATTTTGAATCTGGCTCTATATAAATCATTGAGTGAAAAGTTATCATTGTGTTTTCTCATATTGAATGTAACAATAGCTAAGCAATAGAATATGATGTCCGGTCTCAAGGTTTCCAGATGAAGTTTATTCACATCTCTGATTAACTTCATGTCCTTGAATTCTGAGCATTTTTGCTACACTTTACAAGAAGACATTTAAATATTCAGGATGGGTTGGATCCAGAAATACAGACTACTTAACATTGATCCACTGGCTAGACAAAATTAGACTGAGCTAGACAAGACCATTAAGCGTATTTTGAATGCAAATTATATGGAAGAGAGGTGCTTATGGATGACACCATAGTCTTAGATAACATATAATGCTACCTGAAGTAGTTCCAGAAATGGGATGTTCTGAGGATAGAAGCAAACTCCAATCTTCTTTAGGCCAGCATTCAATTAGATCCCCCATTATACACCAAAAGGGAAGTAGTTACTGTTTTTCCAAACTAGTAGGCCATACAAAAAAAAACATTAATCTGTTCTCATGTCATTTTTTTTCTTTTATTCACTGGTTACCTGTACGGTGGACATAGGTAGCAGTACCATTATCCCAGTAACCTTTGAAACTTTACAGCAGTCCTTTCAACCTTTTCAACAGATTGTACAACTTTTAGGAAATGGCAATATTTGAGTACCACAGTCGCCTAACAAGGTGTCAAAAACTTTATGACCCCCCCCAAAAAAGGAAAAAAGTGATAAAGGCAGGGCTTTTTTTCTCATAGAACGCTCAGAATGGCGTTCCGGCACCTTTTTTTTGTAGGGAAAAAAAGCATCCCAGCTCTCTTATTGGCTTTCCTAAGCCTATTGCAGGGCTAGCAATCTTGGCTCTTTTTTATGACTCATGGACTTCAACTCCCAGAAATCCTGAGCCAGCCATGCTGAGGGGAAAGGGAGAGGTTCCCAAGCTGAGCCATGCTGGCTCAGGAATTCTGGGATTAGAAGTCCTTGAGTCATAAAAGAGCCTGCATTAGAGGAGGACATTAAAATTATTTACAGGATTATTTACACTTTTATTTATTTACACTTTTAATGGGAAACTTGTGCTTGTTTCTCTGACATTAATCTTTCCATGTTCTATCCCCTTCTATTCCTCTGCTTGTCCCAAAGAAGCCTCTCCTCTTCTCCATCTCTCTTTCTCTGTCCCTTTCTCTTTTCCCGTCATCTTTCTTTTCTCTCCCTCTCCCACCAAAGCCTCCTCCTTTTATATCCTCTCCTCTCTCCCCCCTCTTCCTCCTTTTCTCTTTGGTGCAACTCCAGCTGACTCCTCTCTCCCAGGCTGTGCGCTGCTCCTGGAAGTGACAATCAGCTGGAGCACCACACTGATCAACTGGAGCCCCACACCAATTCTGAGTGATCAGCAGAGCCCCAGCAACACCACAGCTCCAGCTGACTCTCCCACAGGCCTGTGCGGTGCTGCCACCACTTTAGCTCATCCCCCCATTACACTTTGATACTTCTTTTTAAACACTTTTTATTTAACAGTGCTTTTCAACCCCTCGTACGCATACCACCTGCCAGTTGCCGAAGTACCATCAGTGGTATACATACCACGGGTTGAAAAGCACTGCTCTATAGAATAGATTACCACCTCCTTTACTTTTGTGGTGAAAAATGAGGGAAGAAAACTAAAATACTTGGGATTTGGCTCCATACAGAACACAGAATATTCAGATATTCTGAATTTTGGAGTGTTTGATGTAGTATTCTCAGTAAGGCTAGCTTATTTGTCTTAAAATGCTTTTGGAACTTTTTTTTTCATCATTTTTCATTCATTTTGGTCCAAGTTTATAGTAGAATTCAATGTGTTGCTGGCATATTTTACTGATACAAATTATGGTACTTTTTTCCTTATCTCTTCTCTTTGCAAATCACCAGGTTACTTAACATCTACGCAAGAGAAGACCAGATTTTGGTCTTGCATGAGAGAAATGGTGGCATACTGTAGCATTCTACACCTTTAATTTTTGGGCTAAAGGAGCAAAAGATCAGCTACCTGAATCCCTCAAGGATTCTACCAGAAAATTGGGAAATTAAAGAAAATGGAGTGGGGAAGAAGCACAATGAATGTAGTCAACCATGAAATTCAGTTGCCAATTTTGATAAAATGAACAGGAAAAGGGTCCAAGAATGCAGGAGACTTCCAAACACTCAGGGTTGCCTAGGTGCCATGGGTTCCCATGAAACGCCCATGAGATAACTGCACAAAAGTCAATGCAACTCTAGTCATGACTAACTGAGTTTCAGAGGAGAATCCTGAAGCCAATCTAGTAAAAGGTGGAATTATTTTTCTGGTGCTTTTGTGACAATAATTTGTACTGCTTAGTTTGATACCTAATTCATTGCTCAAAAGTTGTTTGGCCTGATTTAGTGTTCACAAGTTTAGTTGTCTAAAAAAAGTATGCACGGGGCACCTGTAATAAACATCAGTTGATGATAGATCTGACTTAGGATAATAAGTAACACAGGCAGGCAGTTCATTAGATGTAAATGTATTTTTTAAATTATTTTTTAGTCTTAATACTTTACACACACACACACACACACACACACAAATGGGAACTAGACGCAAAAGTTACACAATATATTTTATTAGTGATAGGAATCTGTCTAGCTCAACTAAGTTAAAATCAGATGTAAAGACTGGACCTTTGGGAGGGGGCTGAGGGGATCCCTATTGGGAAAGCAAGTCAATCGTCTTCTAACCATTGATTTTCTGATGTACACAGTATCTTACCTAAGCATTTCTCTTATGCTAAACTAGCCCCTTTTGTGTTGCAAGCTTTGTGAATTTTGGCACCTCCAATTCACATTCAATTCTCGACCTTAGAACTTCACTTTGAAAAATGCACCTTCTTTGCAGTAACCTTTGATTCCAATGTCATTTAAAATGAAACAGTGATGGATATTATACAGTCCCTATAAAACCCCTTGCAATTACTACAGAAATTGTCCTGGGGGATAGATTAGATGAGGCTATAGAAATCACGATTGGAGAAGCACAGTGGGGAGAGAAACACTACAGTGGACAAAGATTTTGTTATTTCTCCATCCTTCTTGCTCACAGGATTGTTGCCCAAGCTCAAAATGAAATAATTGGTTTCAAAGGTCGGGTCATACATATGACTCTCTGCACATTTTTCTTTGGGATACTTAAATCAGTCATTGGTTTAGAATCTGGCATCTTTCTACGTCACTGTTCTGAAAACAACATGAAAATTTCACCTCACCTCCTCCTGTTTTTGTGACCATATGGGAAATATTTAAAAACAGCAGTTTAGATTTTTTTTTATTTTTTTTAAAATAGTCTGGAAACAGGAGGTATGAAATCATTCCCATCCCATTTTTCATGTTTGGTCTAACCACTATAAAACAAGAGAAGGGGAAAGTCAGACTTGAATATTTTATATATCCAATAGGTCATATAATAAACAAAAAGAGATATCTGTTCCCACTTCCTTAAAATTTCCAGGTCTCAATTTTTGAAATGTAAAATGCTTTTATTTACCAGGAAAGTATATCAGGTATCATTAACAAAGTATTTTAAAATTAAGTACACATTGTCAAATGTGGCACTTATTTCCCAAACTAAGCCCTAAAAGGGCTATTTCATTTCATTTCATTTCATCATTTCATCTCACCCATTTGATTATTTATATAAGATAAGATAACCTTTATTGTCATTTTTTACTGTGGACACACTGGCACACATTAAAAAAATGAAATTCTGTTGCTTGCTCTCAAAAGTGCACACATACATAACACACATATAAACATGCTATATACAACATATGTATATACTTACACCCTTACATATAAATACATATAAATATTAATCACTGTCCATCTTGAATACATACAGTAGCGGAAAGAGAAAGCTTGAGAGTTCACAAGGTTAATACTGTATGGAACAAAACTGTGACGGAATCTGGATGTTCTGCTATGGATACCACAAAGCCTCCTCCCAGAAGGTAACAAGGAAAACAGGTCATGAAGAGGATGTGTAGTGTCCCAGACAATCTTGCGGACTCTGCTCAAGCAATGCTTGTATGCCACATGCTGGATAGAAAGGAGGGAAATGCCAATAATCTTTTCTGCCATCCTCACCACTCTCTGCACTGCCTTCCTGTCTGAAGCAGTGATGTTTCCAAACCAGACTGTAATGTGATATGACAGGATGCTCTCAATCATCCTTCTGCAGAAAGTGGTAAGGAGAGGGAAAGGAAGATGTGCTTTTCTCTTTTTTTATTGAAAAGTTTTACAATACATTTTTTTTAAAAGACAAAACCCCTCCCAACCCCCTCCCCTCTCCCCAACCCTCCCCAACACCTCCCTCCCTTCCCCCTCCCCCCTCCCCAACTTCCCAGAGCTCAATACAGGGTATAAAAATACAAGCAATCATAGTCTACCTTATGCAAACAACAATAAGATATTAAATCTATCACACTTTAACTCTTATAAAATAACTACAAGCAATTTAAATATCATATCAATACTTATTCAAATGCTAGATGAAACTTGTGATATGACAGGATGCTCTCAATCGTCCTTCTGCAGAAAGTGGTAAGGAGTGGGAAAGGAAGATGTGCTTTTCTCATTTGATGCAGAAAATGCAGGCGCTGCTGTGCCCACTTCACCAGTGTCTCGCTGTTGAGTGACCAAGCCAGCCTACTTGTTAACTGCACACCCAGGAATTCGATGCTGGTACCCATCTCCATAGGTGAATCATTAATACTCAGAGGAGTGTGGCTGTGCCTGCCTTTTGTGAAATGACCAATGGTCTCTTTTATTTTTCTCAATGTTTAAAACTAGGCTGATTTTCTTACACCAGTTCACCAAACCTTCAACCTCCTTGGGGTAAGCACCCTCATTGTCATCTTGAATAAAACCCACTACTATAGTATCATCTGCATACTTCACAATATGGTTGATGGCAAACCTAGCACAACAGCACAATATCCTACCTTTATTATTTTTATAAATAACTCAAGGTTGGGAACATATCCAACACACCTTCCTCCTCCTATTTTTCCCCACAACAACAAACTTGTGAGATGGGTTGGGCTGGGAAAGAGTGCCATCACAATGTTTTATTTACTTCATTGCTCTCTTTATTCTTGATTATATTGCTGTGCAGCGTTTTACTTAGCATGTTACAATATAGACAATAAAAAGAGTGGAGTAGAAACAGTAACCATTGTGATGATGTCTACAATGGTTAATACGATCTGTAGTGCTGTATGAATATTCCACATAACCTAAGGCTGGCTTACAAAGCTATGAATTAGAGTAAAAGAGAAACAATGTGAATTCTGCAAGAGAGATGCAATTTATCTCTCATGCTAAACATCTAATCTCATATGGAATGTTTTTAATGGCACAACATTTAGCATTGTCTTAGAGAGAACTTTTTTGTGCTAGAGTCCTTTTGCAGCCAACACATTTCACAGCATGAAAATTGCCTCAGCTGTCAATAGCTACAGAAAGTTTTGCATCTGCTAATCATTTGCTCTTACTCTTCACACTGCATTTTCATTAGGCTCTAATTAATGTTTCCTGTTCCAAGCCTTCTTAATGCAAATATTTATGTGTCTTAGGAATTTCATGAAGATTAGAGATGAACTGACTGAAGTGTGTAGATTCTCTCTTGAGATCAACCTATGAGGAAGAGGCTTTTGAAGGAAAATTACCTCCCCACATTGTCCCTCCACAATTATTCACTGGGAGCTAGGTGGCATATAAATTTAATATATCATTATGCTTGGTTGCACAGTCAGCCAACTGTTTAGACTGGATTTGGCATTTTTGTCCACTTACCAAGTTCTTTCCAAGGACATGGAATTTGATGCTGAGAAAGATTTTGTTGCAGGATGTAAGCTGTTCCAAATAAAGCTGTTTTTTTTGCAATTGATTGATAGTGATTTGTCAGTCCATTGGTGTTCAAGTGGTACTCCAGATGTTTTGGGATTGCACCCAAAGTGCCTATTACTATTGGCACTACCTTTTCTTTCTTTTTCCACAGTTGTTCTATTTCTATTGCAGATCTTTGAATTTGATAATTTTCCTCAGTTCTTTCTCTTCTGCAGTCTCCATGTACTGCCACATCCACCAACCAGTCGTTCTTATCAACAATTGTTAAGTCTGGAGCGTTATGTAACAGATACTTGTCTGTTTGAATTCTAAAGTCCCAGAGCAATTTAACTTCTTCATTTTCTATTATTTTGAATATTTTGTGGTCGCACCAGTTCTCATTTCCAAGCAAGTGGTATTTCTTGCAGATATTCTAATGCACCATTGTTACTACTTTGTCATGCCATTGTTTGTAGTCAGTCTGTGTGATTCTCTTGCAGTGGCTAACTAGGTGGTCCATTGTTTCTTCAGCTTCGTTCCAGCATTTGCTGTTGTTGCTGTCTTCTCAATTCTGGCTCTGTGCTCTGGCTCTTCTTACAGGTTTGGACTTGAGCAGCCCGAATTAGCTTCTTTGTCTTTTTCTTCAATTCTCTTAGCCATTGAGAGGTCTTGTTGTTATCTGCTTTGCCTGCTATTTTTTAATGTACTGGCCATGTCATACTTTGCCTTACCAGGTTTGTTTTCTATTCTTCATTTAGTGTTTTCTTCTAAGCCACTTTGGCCTTGCCTATATTTAATAAGCCTTCATGGCATAGGTTTAGTGCATCTTCTTTACTGTCCTTCAGATATTCTTCCAGTGCCCTTTTCTTCTTCTTCTTCTTCTTCTTCTTCTTCTTCTTCTTCTTCTTCTTCTTCTTCTTCTTCTTCTTCTTCTTCTTCTTCTTCTTCTTCTTCTTCTTCTTCTGCTGCTGCTGCTGCTGTCTGGTGTACTTGCAACATCCATGCTGTCCTGGGTTTCTTGATAAGCAGAGTCTGCCAATATTGCTGTGTGGATGTAGGGTATGATTCATTGTTATTATTTTTCTAGTCTTCCTATCCAGGGCTTTTAGTTCTGCTTGACTTCAGTCCATTAGCCAGCTAGTTATCTAATGTCTGACCTGGTGTTAATTTCCTTGAGGGCATTTCCTCCTCTAAGTCTTTAAGAGCTTTTTCATTCACACATCTCATACTATATTACCTTCTACCCTGTTTTTTTGTCTTCAGTGTGCTTGATGTTATCAGCTTGAAAGATGCCCATGTAGTGATCTTCATCCAGCATCTTTTTTAAGAGGCTATCTTGATTTCTTCAGTTTTCACTATTTTCCCCTGATGAAGGTAAGGGTGGAACATTTGTCCACCAGATGTTTATTCCATCTTTACTATATATATGGATTGTGTTGACGAACTATTCTTTTTTCAGATGGTGTTTTTCAAGCAGCTTCAAATTGTCCATGTACTGCATAAGCCACAACATTACATTTAGCAATTTAAAATTTGTTGTTAAGCAGGTAATTAGGTTGTAGTTGCCTGGTGC
This sequence comes from Vipera ursinii, assembly GCF_947247035.1. Taxonomy (NCBI): domain Eukaryota; kingdom Metazoa; phylum Chordata; class Lepidosauria; order Squamata; family Viperidae; genus Vipera; species Vipera ursinii. The sequence goes on from NC_139512.1 coordinate 138,693,773, forward strand.
TGCCCCTTTTATTTAATCTTTCATTATCAGGCAGGTTTTTCCAGATGTTAGCTACTCTTCCATTTCTTCTCCATGCAATATGCTGTTAAACTGCTTACCAACAAGTGGATGTAGACCACTCAGATGTTTCAATCCAAAATTATGCAATGCATCTTCTCTTGGTGCTAACCAATTCTTTTTTTTTTATTGAAAAGTTTTAAAGTACAGTTTTCCTTTAAAAAACCCCCTTCCCCCTCCCTCCTCCCCTCCCTACCTCCCCCCTTCCACCCCCCTCCCCCCCTCCCTCCTCCCCCCCTACCTCCCCCCAACCCCCCTCCCCCCCGACTTCCCAGAGCTAAATACAAGGTATATATATATAAAAAAACAATCATAAACAACCATATACTAACAACTATAAATTCTAAAATCCATCACTCTCTAACTTATATAGGATCAAACAAAACTTAGCATTATTAAATATATATAGAAGACTAAAATAGAAAAAAAAATAGAAAATAGAAAAAAAAACACGAAAGAAGACTTATTCGAATGCTACATAAAACTTCTTAACCCTATACTTGTTCTGGATAAACTCAATCCATTTTCTCCATTCCATAATATAATGTTCTTGCGAATAATCTTTCAAATAGGCCGAAATCTTCGCCATCTCCGCCAGGTCGGAAACCTTTAAAATCCACTCTTGTATAGTCGGCAATTCCTCTTTCTTCCAATATTGACCTATCAAAAGTCTTGCTGCCGTAACTAAATTCAACATCAACTTGGAGTCCACAACTGTAGCGTCCACAATAAAGTTTTGTCCGCAATTTTTTTTTGTTGGGAATAATTGGTGCTAACCAATTCTTGATCTTCCTTGACCTTTTCTCCACCATTTGTGCTGTTATTACAAGTTTGTTTATTTCAGCTTCTTTTTTATTCTCCTTTTATTCTCCTTTTTCCAAACTGCACTCTTGTTGTATTTCCTTGGGTTGCCTCATAGCTGTGCCTAGAACTGTATTGCTTCTTCTTTGTCAGATGCTGACTTATTCATTGCAGTCTCTCTAGTAAAAACATTTCTGATTTGACTGAAATTGAAGATTTCGTCTATAGTGTAGAAGATCATCTCTGCTGATCTTCTCAGCTTTAGTTATTAATTGAAGCTTTAGAATTTTGAGTGTTTTCTTGATCTTCCTTGTTTCTAGATGATATCTCTTAATCAGGTATTTTTGATCTTCTTGTTTTCTTTTTTTTCTAGCTCACTTCCATCTGATCTTAGCATGCAGATCTTGCTTTCCAATCTAATCTTGCATTTTTGTGGTTCATTGTTTGAGTTTTTTTCTTCTTTGATGATTTTGCATTCCAGGTATTTAGTTATAACTGCAGCCATGCTATACATTAGTTCAGGGGTGTCAAACTGCTGGCCCACAGGCCAGATGCATCATGAGAAAGCCACATCCACCCCATTGCTGGCAATGGCAAAATTGTCCCGATACATTGTGCGACATCATGTGACATCATGAGTTTGACATGTCTGCATTGGTTGGTTTGTCTTCTTCAGTGAGGTGGTGCTTGTATTTGATTTCACAGTATTGGTACCTCTTCACACAAAAAGAAACTTTAGCCCAACATACCAAAAAAAAAAAACACTGCAAAAGACATATTAGAAACAAAAATTAAAATTAGCAAGAAAATGGTAAGAGAACACCTATCTGACCTTGACGAATATAAATCACTGGGACCTGACAGATTACATCTAAGAGTTCTGAAGGAGCTGGCAGATGTTATCTCAGAACCACTGCACCACTTCTTTCAAAAATCCTGGAGAAATGGGGAAGTGCCTGAGGATTAGAAAAGGGCTGATGTGGTTCCCATCTTCAAGAAAGGGGGGAAAAAAGACCCGGAAAACTACAGACCTATCAGTTTAACATCAATAACTGGGAGGATCCTAGAAAAGATAATAATAATAATAAAAAAACAGATCTGTGAACAACTAGAAGCAAAGTCATAACCAGTAGCCAGCATGGGTTTGTTAAAAACAGATTATGCCAAACAAATCATGTCATGGTTCCGATTAATGAGACAGATCAAAGAACACTGCATGATTGTTTATTCCCAAAAAGTCTATAATAATGAGAATGGAGCATCGGCACTCATGGATGGATGCCAGAATCTGAATTCTCCTCCCCTTAACCCATCATATCATACAGAATCTCCCTCCCTTATTTACAAGTCATGAATCACATTCACCAATTAGTTTAACACATGAAGTTTCACTTCCCTTCTGAAGCATGCTCTTATCTTCTCAAAACATCCGGGTTGAATTCCTCCAGTGTTTTAGTGATTCAAAGCCAAACAGTTAACGCAAAAGGCTGCCTCTTATATTTTCAGTGCAAAAACATGTCAATGTTTGTAGCATTGATAGCAATCTTATTTCATTCTTCGACAAAGTGACTAAACTAGTAGACCAGCGAAATGCTGTGGACATAGTATACTTAGATTTCAGTAAGGCATTTGATAAAGTAGACCACAACCTACTCCTTGGTAAGCTAGAAAAAGGTAGAATAGAGAACACCACCACCAGATGGATCTGTAGCTGGCTGTCAAACTGTACTCAATGAGTAGTCCTCAATGGCACCACATCCACATGAAGAGACATAAGCAGTGGGGTACCACAAGGCTCCGTCTTAGGCCCAGTACTCTTCAATATCTTCATAAATGACTTAGATGAGGGAATTGAAGGAGAACTCATCAAATTTGCAGATGACACCAAACTGACAGGAATAGCCAATACCCCAGAAGACAAACTCAGGATCCAAAAATATATTGACAAACTTGAACAATGGCCCCTATCCAACAAAATGAGTTTCAGTGTAGAGAAAACCAAAGTTTTACATTTAGGCAGGAAAAATCAAAGTTACAAGTACAGATTGGGTGAGACCTGGCTCAAAAATAGAAACTATGAGAGGGACCTTGGAGTCCTGAACAGAATCAAGATCACGTGAAGTATTAGTACCACTTTATAAAACCCTAGTAAGACCACACCTGGAATACTGCAGCCAATTCTGGTCACCATATCACAAAAAGACATTGAGAGTTTAGAAAAAATTCAGAGAAGAGCAACTAAGCAACTTGAGACTAAAACATATGAAGAACAGCTGCAGGACTTGGAGTTGGCTAGTCTAAAGAAAAGAAGAAATAATGGTGACATAATAGCATTATTATAGTATCTGAAGGGCTGCCACAAGAAAGAAGGGGTCACATTATTCACCAGAGCACCAAAGGGAAAGATGAGAAACAATGGTTGTAAACTGATCAAAGAGAGAAGCAATCTGGAATTAAGGAGAAATTTCCTGACAGTGAGGACAATTAACCAGTAGAACAGCTTGCCTCCAGAAATTGTGAGCACTCCATCACTGGAGATTTTTAAGAAGAGACTAGGCAGTCACTTTTCTGAGATGGTATAGGTCAGGGGTCAGCAAGCTGAAACAGTGAAAGAGCCACTCGGAACCGGTTCCCTCACAAAAGGAAAAACCAGGAGCCACAAAAAAATGTGTGCGCATGCGCGTACATGAGCGCATGCACAGAACAGGGTTTGACTGAAGAGTGGAGCCAAGGTGAGATATGCACCTACCCTGCATATTTGAATTGATTGGTTGAAATTTTTTAGTCCCACTTTTTTTTTGGGGGGGGGACTGCACATGGCAGAGGACTGGGAGCCGCAGGAGCCGGCTGAAAGAGCCGCATGCGGCTCCGGAGCCGCGGGTTGCAGACCTGTGGTATAGGTTATCCTGCTTGAGCTGGGGGCTAGACTAGAAGACCTCCAAGGTCCCTTCCTGCTCTGTTCTGTACTGTACTGTACTGTACTGTACTGTTCTGTTCTGTTCTGTTCTAATGCTTGTGCTAGCAGTTTCTTTGGAAAAGCTTCAGTGCGGGTAACCTTATTCTAAATACTCAGTTATTCTTCGTTTCAGTTCCCGTTGCTAGTTTGTTAGTGTTCTGTTCTTTCTGAGGAAAAGGCAAAAGGGAGGGTGCCTGGTTTGGGAATGAAAGCAATTCAACAGCTATGCTGCCTTCTTCTACTACCAACTCCATCTTGTTTGTCTCTGTAGTCTCTTCTGGCAAGGCTTCATTTTCTTTCAACTGAGTAGATTTTTGCAGTTCTTCTCATTCTACTTCTGTTAATACATTTTTTTCATATTATATTTATTTATTTATTTATTTATTTATTTATTTATTTATTTATTTATTTATTTTTATAAACCGCCCTTCTCCCGAGGGACTCGGGGCGGTGTACAGAGTAAGGTAGGTATACAGATTGAACAATAGTGAAAAACAATAGTAAAAACAACTGAGACCCCAAGAGCTATCAGGCCAGGCCAGACTGCTGGAACAGGTAAGTTTTTAAATCGCGCCGGAAGGTGCGGAGGTCAGGGGCCATCCGGATTTCGGTTGGCAAACAGTTCCAGAGGGCTGGCGCACCTACTGAGAATGCCCTCCCCCTGGGGGCCACCAGCCGACATTCCTTGAGCGGTGGCACCCTGAGGAGGCCCTCTCTGTGGGAGCGCACAGGACGGAGGGGTGTTGACATTGGCAGAAGGTGCTCCCGTAGGTAGTCCGGACCCATGCCATGTAGGGCTTTGTATGTTATTGTTAGCACCTTGAATTTCACTCGGAAGGCAACCGGAAGCCAGTGCAGCTCACGGAGGAGAGGTGTGGTATGGGAGTATCGGGAGGCCCCCAAAAGTGTCCGTGCAGCTGCACTTTGCACCAGTTGAAGCTTCCGAGTGGATCTCAAGGGCAGCCCCATGTAGAGAGCGTTACAGTAGTCTAGGCGAGAGGTCACAAGGGCATGGGTGACTGTACGTAAGGCATCCAGGTCCAGATAAGGTCATAGTTGGCGCACCAGTCGAACCCGGGAGAAGGCCCCCTTGGTCACAGCTCCTATGTGATCTTCCAGGGTTAGCTGTGAGTCTAGGAGGACACCCAGGTTGCGGGCCCTATCAACAGGGGGTAATAACTCATCCCCGATGTTAAGGGGTGGAATGATCCGAGTATCCTGGCTTGCCGGTACGTACAGCCATTCAGTCTTGTCCGGGTTGAGTTGAAGCCTGTTCCTCCCCATCCATTCCCGGACCGCTTTCAGGCAGCGGGACATCACGTCGAGGGCATCACTGATGCTGTTTGGAGTTGAGATGAAAAGCTGGGTGTCATCAGCATACTGATGGTACCCTACTCCAAAGCTACCAATGATCTCACCCAGCAGTTTCATGTAGATGTTGAACAGGAGAGGCGAGAGGACCGACCCCTGAGGGACTCCGCAAACGAGAGGCCTCTGGGTCGACCTCTGTCCCCCCGCCAGCACCGACTGCGAGCGACCCTGGAGAAAGGAGGAGAACCACCGCAGAACCGTGCCTCCCACTCCCAGTCCCCTGAGGCGCCCCAGCAAGATACCATGGTCGATGGTATCGAAAGCCGCCGAAAGGTCTAATAAGACTAGGACAGAGGAATGGCCCCTGTCCCGGGGTCTCCAGAGATCATTCATCAGAGCGACCAATGCCGTCTCCGTGCTGTAGCATGGCAGCTCTGTTCTGTTATTTCTGATGGATGTGGTTCTTTCCAGAACTGGTGCACTGTTTTCAGTTATTTTATTGTTGGATTTGATTTGTAATAACAGATCATTATTTCTTTGTTTTCAGTCTTCATATATTTGTGATTCTTCCTTCAGTAGTTCTGCAGCTGCTGTCCAGGAATTCCAGCACCTAGCCCAGTCCTTGTTGACCTAGGCAAGGACTGATGTGGTATGGATTTTGGTAAATTCTGTCTCATCATATTATTTATGAGAGGGGCATTCTTTGTCTGGTTGGCTCTTCTGATGAGACCTGTCCAGTATGACTGAACATCTGGCATAGCTCTTATCCTCCTCAGAGCATGAAAACCCCACAACAATGTCAAGGTAGGATATATTGTTAGGAATATGATGATGATGATGAGTGTAACTTTCAAATAGCCAAACAATCATGCTTCTTTCTCTTTGCTGTGCCTGCATACACATGCGGTCAGACATGCATACATAAGATCCTGTGTCAGTCACCATCTATCTAATTAACAAGTGGAAATAAACAATAATGCTTACTTTAAGTTGATGTGATCCCATTTAAGTAAATGGGACTTTGGAACTTAAAATTTTGTCTCCCAGATTTGTGATTGCACCTTAAAAATATGAAGTTTTATGACTTGCTAATTTGTGGGTGTTTGACATTCTTGCAACATAAAATATTGCTATAAACAACAATTACTAATACGCTATTAAATTGCATTTTCAGCAGCTGAGGACTATTTTTTTTAAAAATGGACATGTTCATGAAGGTGATTTGAAGGTTCTGCCACATCATTCAGATATCACAGGTACTCATTAATATCAAGCTCTACAACTACCTTTATTTTAGTAAACATCAATGTATTATTGGAAACCTTGATCTTCTTTCCCTCAACTGTTATTTGCCTGTCTGTTTTCTGTCTCACAATTCACATCCTCTAATTTCACTGACTCAATAGTATTAAGATAAGATGAAGGCTAAAATTAAGCTAGGGATAATTGAAGTCCTACATTTTTGATGTATGCATTCAGTATGCATATGCAACACAACTCCTGTCTTGTATTTCACTCACTCACTCACTCACACACACACACACGAACACACCACATGAATCCTTTTCATTTCTAGCATATACTTGGTTATCAGAAATGATTTATGGAGTGATGACATCTTTCTTCCTTAAAATAAATAAGGAAAACATTGGGCCTAAAAGAACCTGCTGCTGTGTGTTGTGCTGCCATGCAGTGTTATGCCACAGGTTCTTTGATTTGGGACATACATGTAACATTGCAACACGTACATCAGTCTCACTCTCTTTAATCCCACATGGATGCTCTTGTAATGCTCATTTTAAAGTATAACATGTGATTTTTTAAGAATTCAGAAATTACATCTCTAAATAGTTAGAACCAATTCCTCCAGAAATTCAGGAGTTATTTTGGTTCACTGTTCTCTGAAAATTGTAACCAGTCCTATAATTTGCATCAGCTACCTGTCCTCTATTTTCTTTCGAGACCTCAAGTTTTTGGGAATACCTGAACAGGCCTCTAATGACCATCTCTCTCTCTCTCTCTCTCTCTCTCTCTCTCTCTCTCTCTCTCTCTCTCTCTCTCTCTCTCTCTCTCTCTCTCTCTCTCTGCCTGCCTTTCTGCCTGTATCTATCTATCTATCTATCTGTCTGTCTGTCTGTCTGTCTGTCTGCCTGCCTGCCTGCCTGTCTGTCTGCCTGCCTGCCTGCCTGCCTGCCTGTCTGTCTGTCTATTCTATCTATATCAGTCATTTATCTACCTATCATCCATCTATCTAATTTCTATCCATTTGTTTCTTTCCTGCTTGTCCTACTCTAACACCTTCTTCTATCTCTTTTGTCAGGGAGGAAAATGACAATAACCTGATCTTTCTGTTCTTCTTGCTGCTTTGCTCCAACCGACTGAAAGAGCCACTTCCACCAGCTTCTAGATGTTGACATTATTCCAGGCACTGCCTTTCTGAGCCCACTGACTATGATCCATTGGGAAAGCAATTGAGCAGTAATGTCCAGGAATCGTCTTTCTCTAGTAGAGCAAGCCCTCAGTGGCACTATCTAACAAAATGAAATTCAACGGTGAAAAAAGTAAGGTTCTACATTTAGGCAGGAAAAATCAAATGCAGAGGTATAGTATAGGTGGTACCTTGCTCAATAGTAGTAACTGTGAGAGAGATCTCAGAGTCCAAGTGGACAGTCACTTAAATATTGATTTGTGCTTAGATTGTAAGCCGCCCTGAGTCTTCGGAGAAGGGCGGGATATAAATGGGATTTAAAAAATATATATGAGCCAGCAGTGTGCTGCAGCTGCCAAAAAAGCCAACACAGTGCTAGGCTGCATTTACAGAGGGATAGAATCAAGATCATGCGAAGTACTAATACCACTTTACAATGCTTTGGTAAGGCCACACCTGGAATACTGCATCCAGTTTTGGTCACCACGATGTAAAAAAGATGTTGAGACTCTAGAAAGGGTACAGAGAAGAGCAACAAAGATGATTGGGGGACTGGAGGCTAAAACATATAGGAAACGGTTGCTGGAATTGGGTATGTGTAGTTTAATGAAGAGAAGGGTGAGGGGTGACATGATAGCAGTGTTCCAATATCTCAGGGGCTGCCACAAAGAAGAGGGAGTCAAGCTATTCTCCAAAGCACCTGAAAGCAGGACAAGAAGCAATGGATGGAAACTAGTCAAGGAGAGAAGCAACCTAAAACTAAAGAGAAATTTCCTGACAGAACAACTAACCAGTGGAACAACCTGCCTCCAGAAGTGGTGAATGCTCCAACACTGGAAGTTTTTAAGAAGAGACTGGCCAGCCATTTGCCTGAAATGGTATAGGGTTTCCTGCCTGAGCAGGGGGTTGGATTAGATGATCTCCAAGGTCCCTTCCAAATTATTATTATTATTATTGTTATTGTTATTGTTGTTGTTGTTGTTGTTGTTGTTGTTATGCTTCCATGACAGAGCGCAAAGAAGAAACAGTGAAGATAAAGCAACAAACCACGATAAAGTCACATCCAGTAATACAATGGCAGTACAAATTCCTGGCGCAAAGTGGTGGAATGATATATAAAGCTTCCATATTTTTTAAAAAAGGTTATTTCAGAGAGACTCATGAAATGGGGAGCTGATTTACTCTGCACTTCCCTGGCAAGCTGGAAGGACTTGACAGCAAATGAAAGCAGACAGAATGTAATTTGGCTCTTTTGATTTGCGAACAGATGTAGTACAATGAAGATCAATGAGGAAACCCAGCAAAGCAATATGTATTTTAATATATTATCTTATTTCATGATTGTAAAAAAATCAATTTCAACTATAGACTGGTTTACAAACAGTGGTATACATTTGGAGAAGCATATGGCCATCAAAGCTTCGATCAAAGCCCCACAAAGCCTCTCATTAAAAAAATTGAATAGCTATGAACCAGTGTGTTATTGTCACTTTAATGTTAGTTGAATACCTATAATTCTTGCCATGTCTGCCTTTATCATCAGCTCCTGATTATCTCCTCCCCTTGTAAATAGCCCATACAGAAATAATCTGAGGGAATATTTTAAACTTCCAAGTGGAGTGGAAATCATGCAGAGAGAAGTTCCCATTTTAAGAGATTTTTTTTTCTTTTTCCCTTTTTTTCCAGCTCAGACAAAGAAAAAGACAGACACAATGGAAATTGCAATGTGACACTGGCATATTTTTGATAAACACATTTTGGTGATCTTCTTCTTTATCCTTTCCTCATAGGTCAGCAGAGCAGAGCAGATGAAATACAGTCAGTGAATAGCAAATCTTCGGTCTACTAGACCACAGCATCTGCTTGAAACTCTCCTATTACAAGTCAGGGTTGATTCAGCTTGCTGTGAATGTTTTCTTATAAGGGCGCTCTAAGCATTCTGTGTGTGTGTGTGTGTGTGTGTGATCTCATTTACCCGCAGCTCACATGTGTATAGAGAGGTGCTTTTTATCTCTATCACATGTATGGTAGAAAATTTTTTTACAGAATTTATACCGTTAACCGCAGAAAATAATAATAATAATAATAATAATAATAATAATAATAATAATAATAATAATAGTAGTAGTAGTAGTAGTAGTAATAGTAATAGTAGTAAAATTTGGAAGGGACCTTGGAGGTCATCTAGTCCAACCCCCTGGTCATGCAGGAAACCCTATACCAGTTCGGACAAAAGGCTGTCCAGTCTCTTCTTAAAAACTTCCAGTGTTGGAGCATTCACCACTTCTGGAGGCAGGTTGTTCCACTGGTTAATTGTTCTAACTGTCAGGAAGTTTCTCCTTAGTTCTAGGTTGCTTCTTTCCTTGATTAGTTTCCATCCATTGCTTCTTGTTCTGCCTTCGGGTGCTTTGGAGAATAGCTTGACTCCCTCTTCTTTGTGGCAGCCCCGAGATATTGGAACACTGCTATCATGTCACCCCTCACCCTTCTCTTCATTAAACTAGACATACCCAATTCCAGCAACTGTTCCTTATATGTTTTAGCCTCCAGTCACCTAATCATCTTTGTTGCTCTTCTCTGTACTCTTTCAAGAGTCTCAACATCTTTTTTACATCGTGGTGACCAAAACTGGATGCAGTATTCCAAGTGTGGCCTTACCAAGACACTGTAAAGTGGTATTAATACTTCATGTGATCTTGATTCTATCCCTCTGTTAATGCAGCCTAGCACTGTGTTGGTTTTTTTGGCAGCTGCAGCACACTGCTGGCTTGTATTTAAGTGATTGTCCACTAGGACTCCAAGATACCTCTCACAGTTACTACTATTGAGCAAGGTACCCCTTATACTATACCTGTACATATGGTTTTTCTTGCCTAAATGTAGAACCTTACTTTTTTCACCACCGAATTTCATTTTGTTAGATAGCGTCCAGTGTTCAAATCTGTCCAGATCATCCTGTATCTTAAACCTGTCTTCTGGAGTGTTGGCTATTCCTGCCAGCTTGGTGTCGTCTGTAAATTTGATGAGTTCTCCATCTATCCCCTCATCCAAATTGTTGATGAAGATGTTGAAGAGCACTGGGCCCAGAACAGAGCCCTGGGGCACTCCACTACATACGTCCCTCCATGTAGATGCGGTTCCATTGAGGACCACATGCTGAGTACAGCCTGTCAGCCAGCTATGAATCCATCTGGTGGTGATGCTATCTAACCCACATTTTTCTATCTTATCAAGTAGTAGGTTGTGATCTACTTTATCAAATGCCTTACTGAACTCCAGGTAAATTATATCCACAGCATTCCCCTGATCCACTAATTTTGTCACTTGGTCAAAGAATGCAATAATGCAATCTGGCATGATCTGTGTTTGACAAACCCATGTTGGCTTTTAGTGATGACTTTCTTTGCCTCTATGTGTTCGCTGATTCATTGTTTGATTATCTTTTCCAGAATATTCCCAGGTATTGAAGTCAGGCTGATAGGTCTGTAATTTCCTGGATCCATTTTTTTCCTTTTTTAAGAGGGGAACTATATCAGCTCTTTTCCAGTCCTTTGGGATTTCCCCAGTGCTCCCGGATCTTTGAAAAATATAGTTCAGTGGTTCTGAGATCACATTTGCCAGTTCCTTGAGAACCTTGGGGTGTAATCCATCTGGTCCTGGTGATTTGAACTCATCTAGGTTGGACAGATGGTCACTTACCATTTTCTTGCTTATCTTAACTTGTGTTTCTATTCTGTTTTTTATGGCACTATTTTTGATAGGTTGTTCTGTTTTTTTTTCCCTTTGTGTAAAGACAGATGCAAAAACTGAGTTAAATAGTTCTGCTTTCTCCCTGTTGCTTGTTACCTTCGTGCCACTTTTCCCCACTAATGGACCAATCATTTCCTTAACTTTTTTCTTGTTTTTTTACATGTTGAAAGAAGCTTTTTTTGTTATTTTTGACTTTGGTCGCAAGCCTTAGTTCATTTTGAGCCTTAGCTTTCCTCACTTCATCTTTGTAGGCTCAGGCTACTTGCTGATATTCTGACTTAGTTATATGCCCCTCTTACCACTTTCTACACTTGTCCTTTTTATCTTTCAATTTATCAGACAGTTCTTTATGCAGCCATGCTGGTTTCTTTTGAGAGCTGTTATTTTTCCTCTTTGTTGGTATTGTGCTAGGGTGGGCTTTTATTATCTCACTTTTCTAAATTTGCCAAGCTTCTTGAGTTGTTTTCCCCTTGAGGATTCTCATCCATGGAATCCTTCCCAAGCCTTCTCTAAGTTTATTGAAATTAGCTCTCTTAAATTCCAAGACTCTAGTTTGTGTTCTGTTGCTTGTGCTTTCATAATGTTGAATTCCAATATTGCATGATCACTTCCCCCCAAGGTTCCTGTGGATTCAACACCTTCTATCTTTTTTTCTCTGTTAGTGAGAATTAGCTACAAAATGGCTAATCCCCTAGTTCCCTTCTCTTCTTTTGGGAGACAAAGTTGTCTGCTCGTTTTTTCAGGAATCTGTTTGATCTTCCACTTGGTGCAGAGCTTGTCTCCCAGTTGATAACAGGGTAGTTAAAGTCCCCTATTACTATTGTGATGTGCTTCCTAAATACCTTAGTTAGCTGACTAGCAAAAAGTTCATCTATTTCCTCTGTTTGGTTGGGTGACCTATAGTATACACCTATGGCAATGTCATTTTTTCCCCTTTTATATTGACCCAAATGTATTCAAGACAGTTTTCATCATTGTTGTGCTCTATTTCTGTAGAAATGTAGTTATTTCTTATATAGAGAAATATAGGAGCTCCACCTCCTCTTTTATTTGGTCTGTTTCTTTGAAATAATTTAAATCCCTCTAGCTGTGCATTCCATTTGTGGGTTTAATCCCACCATGTTTCTGTAATGCCCTCATTAACCTGAATTTCTAGTTCACCCTGTTTGCTGTTCATATTCTGTGCATTGGTGTATAGACATTTGAGTCCTTTTATGACTGACCCTGTGTTTACTTTCTACATAACCTGTGTGGTTCCTGAGTTCCGCTATTGTCTTACCACCTATTTGGTTAGTGTACTTTGTATGGCACTCACTATTAAAAGCTTGATTTTGCTTGACAGCAAGGTTGATATTCTTGTCCAGACACACATGTATGTTAGATACACTGATAGCCCTATAACTTTTAGATTGCTGGGGACAGAGGTGTTCTGTATCAATTAATTCACTGTCCCCACTGTTTAAACTAAATATTCCTCCAGAAAATCTGTGAATTTATAGCCGAGTAACTGAGACCCTTTCTTTGATGAATGCAAACCATCTCTTTTGTACATTTTTTCACTGGACCAGCTACTGACACCGTGACTAATATATCCAAAGCCTTCCCCTTTACACCACTCCTTTAGCCACATATTGAATTGTGCTATACACTGGCCTTTTCCATTTTGCTCCTTATACACTGGTAAAACCTCTGAAAAAGTAAGCCTGCGGCCTATTCTGCTAAGTTCCTGCCCCAAGCTCTGGAAATCATTCTGCACAGAGAGTACATCTTTTTGAGACAGATCGTTAGTGCCAAGATGTACAATAGCCTCCACATCACAGTCCTTGCTGGCATTCTTGATTATTTTAGAAATAATGCTTCTTGTCTCTACTGGCAGTAGCACCTGGAAGACAACTGACCTCTTTCGAAACCTCTTTGTCATTTCCTAAATTTACATCCTTTATAACTGAATCACCAACCAGAAGGTAGTTTCTCTTTTTGGATGCCTTTCTGTTCTTGCATGACCTGATTCGCACTTCTCCCTGTCGAAAACAAGTTCTTCATCTCAGACCATGATTCCCTGCTTATTTGAGTTATCATCACAAATACCTTTACCTGTCTCCTTAATGCCCCTATTAAGGTCAGCAAGGGCACTGTATCTGTTGTGCAGGGACACAGCGAAAGATTTATTTATTTATTTATTTATTTATTTATTTATTTATTTATTTATTTATTTATTTATTTATTGAACTTCTATACCGCCCTTCTCCCGTAGGACCCAGGGCGGTTCACAAGGCAATTAAAACAACATTGCAATACAAAAAGTTAATAACAATTAAAATAGATTAAATTATCCTTGATTAAAAATCTAAAACCCCTATAACTCTGATTTTAAAAACCCAATTACAATAAGTTAAAATTAATAATTCTCAGTCTTTGTGTTTATGGTTCACAGTTCTCACTCTGCCAGATCCCACGGTTGTCCACACAGACCTTCTCCTGCAGGATCTTTGTGGTAGAGGGGACAGATAGCACGGAGGCTCAATATATTAGAAGGGCTGAACTAGACACCTAATGTCTGCCTGAAGAGCATGGATTACAGACCCTAAATAAATAATCTGTCCTTGTAGACTAGTGATTTGTTTACAGATAGGACAGTTTCCAAGTTTAAAAAGGGTACTGCGAAAGACAGCTGCAAAACAAGTGTTGCACTGAACTAAGCCAGACATTCTTAGATACAAGATTTTTTGCTATATAATTCTGCTACTTTTCTGCTCCCCCCCTCCACAAACTTACAGATTGTAGCACTTCCCAGCAAGCTCTGGGCAGTTTAAATGCAGTTTAAATGCAATGGAGATCCAATCAGAACCAATCAGCAGGGTCTCAGCCACTTCTTTGGGTATCTCAGCCAACTCTTTGGGTATTTTGAAATTTAGTTTTTTTTAAAAAAAAAAATTATTTATATACCGTCCTTCTCCCGGAGGACTCGGCGGTGAACAGGGCAAGCATAAAAAATACAGAGATACAAAAGTTAAAAAGGATTAAATATATGCCCAACTAAAAACAGTAAATACAAATATTAAAATAACAATAAACCCCCCCAACCCCCATCAGGCCAGACCGGCTTGTTCAAATAAGAATGTCTTTAGATCGCGACGGAAGGAGCGAAGGTCGGGCGCCATCCGGAGCTCAACCGGTAACCGATTCCATAGCTCTGGGGCGCCCACAGAGAAGGACCTCCCCCTGGGGGCCACCAATCGACATTCTCTGATCGGTGGCACCCTGAGGAGGCCCTCTCTGTGGGAACGCACAGGGCGGAGGGAAGTTGATGCCGGCAGCAGGTGTTCCCTAAGGTACTCCGGACCCATGTCATTTAGGGCTTTAAACACCATTACCAGTACCTTGAATCTCACCCGGAAGACAACTGGCAACCAATGCAGCTCACGGAGCAGAGGTGTAACATGGGAGTATCGGGAGACTCCCAACACAACTCTCGCGGCTGCATTCTGTACCAGTTGGAGCCTCCGAGTGGTCCTCAAGGGCAGCCCCATGTAGAGGGAGGGAGGGACCATATATACAACGACATAAATTTGTTTTATGGTGATTCATGTATTTCAAGCACTGGCTTTTGTAAAGACAGCCTTAATTTTCAATGCTTGAATCTAAGCAGCTCTTTTGATGGGAATGGGGGGGTGGAATTGAGACTTCCCCAAAAGTCCCTACATCCCAAACCCCAAAAGGGCAGAATCTGCTGGGTTATTTTTAAGAAAAGCCAATATTGGCTAGATACAGGACACACCAGATGATGGCATAACCTAGCAAGCTATAAAAATGCCTAACAGGTGTGTTACTATGGAAAAATATTTTTAAAGAGACCAACAACACAATGGTATTCTGTCAGAATTGCTAAATTAATGTCTGAAAAGCAATTTCCTCTAATGTTTTTTTTCTCCCTGCGAATGAGGGATCTTTTCTTTCGATATCATCCTCAGAGTGTATTAGACTCTCAATCAGTAAAGTTGTGAACTCAAATTATTTTTTGCAAAGTGGCAGGGCATATTCAACTCTGCTCTATGTCTCCAGGTCCATCAGTCTATGGCTAACTTGCTGTCTGCTTATGCAACTCATATTTTTAACAGCATTTCCCATCTCATCCCAGAGAGTCAGCTTGGTGTAGAGGTTAAGAAACAAAGGAAGAAACTAAGAGACTAGGAGTTCTACTCCTGCTTTAGGCATGAAGCCAGCTCAGTGACCTTGGGCCAGTCACTCTATCTCAGCCCTAGAAAGCAAGCAGTGTTAACCACTTCTAAAGTTTTGCCAAGAAAACTGTGGGGACCTATCTAGGCAATCACCAGGAGTCAAGTTGGGCTTGAAAGATAGATGATAGGCATGTAGGTAGTAGGTAAGGTCGGTAGATGTTGAGGATAGATGATAGAAGATAGGTGGATAGATGATAGATAGATAATGGATGGAGAGAGAGAGAGATTCACCCTTAGAAGGGCAATGGTGCAGACCCATCCAAGATGTCTCACTATGCTAGCCCAGAAGCATCAGGAGCCACCTGGATAGCTAAGCGATAGGAAGATGCTCTGGGAAGCCATATCTGAGTGTAATAATCCTGCTGGTCTTGACTCCCTTACCTGTTTCATAAAGTGGTTGTTGCTTAATTTAGATTACCACTCTACTTCCTCATCTGAAAAAATCCCCATGGAAAAATTTCTTCTTGCCCTGTTCTCTAGGGATTTAACCGAACTGAAAGAAGCCCAGGATACTGCAGATGCATGAGAAAATCATTATACCATGTAAGTTAGTGAGTTGTAATTTTTTTTTGAAATGACAGCCAACATCAAAATTTCACACACTAGCCATGGGAATTTATTTAGAATGTATAAATTCCTTTCAGAGAGAGAGAAAAAAGCAAGTATCAGCTTTTCTTGACAAATTGAATACAAATGTAAACAAAAGAAAATTTTCAGCAGTAGTATAAAATGTACTTTCAATTGAATAATTATTTAAAAAGCACATTTCAAAGGGATAAACAATTCTAGTCCCCTCCCATCTTATCCCCCATCAGGATTTAGTTAATAATTACAACTGCTTTATACAATTAAATAGGATATGTCCAACTGACTAGTCATGTATTTGCAGAGTCAATGTTCATGAACCAGGGGTTAGACTGACATTTCCCCTTTACTGGCTTGCTAATCTGCAGCATTTTAAACTTAAATTTTCATCAAAGTCATATAATGTTACAATAAGCAATTTTATATTTTCAAAAGAGCCTCTGTATACTTGTAATTGATCATGTGATTATCAATAAGATTGAAATTTGATTTTTTTTAATGTCTTAGCATGATTGCACCTGATTTTGCTGATAATGGTTATAATCTTTTCCCACAGCTGTCAGATTAAGGCAGATTTACCGGTTGCATCCCATTGTTAGGTTAGGTCTCTCCTACCAAGAAAAATCATGATTAAAATAAGGAGAATTCTTTGAAATTGCATAAAGGTTTCCTCTGATACCAGTCAATGGAATTCTAAGAGGTGTATAGGGAAAATTGTGACTCTGTAAAATTCACTGAGCAACTAATCCTGAGTGGTACTGGTAGTCCTCAACTTATGACCATTACAATCATAGGTCATAATGGCCATTAAATAAAGCAAACACATGATCACCCCACTGGATGAACCCCTTCCCTGCTTTACTACAATGTGGTCATTAAGCAGACCCTGAGGTACCTTAGAGGTGGGAGAGATCTGGGAGGCCTAACATAGGCAAGGCCCACCTGCCCCAAGACCTCTCAAACATCCTGAGAAGTCCTGTGCTCTGATTCCTGCCCCTCCATGACCCTGTAGGCCTTGGTTTTGTTTCTCCCTTGTCCCCATATGCCTTGGTCCTGATTCTTGCCCCACTGGGCCCCACACTTGCCTCACCTACTGCACATGTTGTGGCATCCCTGGACTGCATGGTGGCATCCTGGAAGCAGCCACCATTTTTGGAGCATCCACAATTCATTGCAGGTGCTCTGAAACTGGTGACCTCTTCCAGGATCATGTTTCACAGCCTAGGAACAGAGTAGCCTGTTCTGCTTCCCTAATGCAATCTCTGAAGGTCTCCAGAACTCATGTTAGGGAAATGGAGCGGGCTATTTTATATTCTTAGGCCCTGTGGCTGCATTCCTGGAAGCAGCCACCATTTACAGGGGGCTGCACTGTATTGTGGCTACTCTGAAAATGGTGCCCACTTCTGGGACACAGCCATGCCAAGAAACGGAACCTGCCTTTCTTCTGTAATGTGAGCTCCAGATATCTTCAAAGGTAAGTGTACAATGGGTGGTAGAGGGTGGGAAGGAGGATGTAGGAGTCAATTGGGTGTGAAGCATGCCCACATGGAACAGACTTTATAATATTTAAAATATGGGTTTTGAATACTGTTGCACTGGCTAACAAAAATGGGTTTTCTTGTATTTGCCCCATTTCTCTTTTTCTCTCTCTTTTAAATCTATTGTTAATAATTGTCCATAAGCCCAACTAAGGAAAAAGAATGTAAAAGGCCATTCTTTTGGAAACTGGGACTTTGCTGAAATGCTTGATATATTGTAGTGTTGAAGGAAAAATCTTCATCAGGTCCAGTCCAAGCCGGGAATAAACACAATGGAGAGTGCTTAGGAAAGAAGGTTCTGTTTACTGAGTTGCCAGAAACTTCAGTGACACAGCATATTTCTGGGGTGGCTGACAAAATGAGCTGGGAGTGGGTGGGTTTTTAATACCTTTTGGGGGTTTTGTGTTTGGAGTTGTTCCTGTTTGAGGTTGCTCCTGTTCTTGTGTCATGTACTTTGACCTGAGCTTTTGGTATTCTAATGGTGGTGGGTTAATCCTCCTAAAGGTCATGTTGCTTGGAGTCTTTGGTTTTCTAATCCCATCAGCTCAAACCTTCTCTGGGGCTATGGCTGAAGACATTTTGTTTATGAATAGGTGGCCCAGTCTTTCTGAATAGGAGTATCAAATCTGCATTTCTACAGGGCCGGCCTGCTCAGTTTCTGCCTGGGGAAACTTGGGCAGAAAAGCCTTTTCAGAATTTCCCCCCTCCATTATTCCTTTGGGGAAATATAATATCCCCCAAAATATCCTTATCGGGAGAGGGGGGTGCTGAATTCCTACAGTAGATAAGACAGTTTCATTTTCAACTAACAAATAAAGCAAGTATTTGAGTCTAGCACGGGAAAGTGCTGTGAGTGTATCTTCTCCATACCCATTCTGATGTTTTTCCTTTGCAAATGTTTCTTTTACTTTTATTCAGAATAGTGTTCTTTTCAATCCTAACTTGTTATTGGCTGCCTAATTTTTCATGATGCAACTGGAGAGATGCTCTTTTCTTTTCTTAAATCAATCAACTTTTACTTTGTTGTGCAAACTATAAAAGTAAATGTAAACCTTTGTTCTGGGTTCCTTTCTCAAAAGGAATCAAATAAATTGCAAATTAAGTGATCTTCATTGTCTCAGTTGCCTCACTGGAGTCCAGCATACCAAGACACTTACTTAGAAGCCATATTTGGCCATGAAGGCCTGCAGGAACCAAGCAGGATGGGATGGTGGGAGACAGGCGGGAGGCACTGAAGCATCTTTGCAGTTGATCATAAGGATGAATGATTGCACAGGTGCAGCAGCAGTAGTAACTTTGAAAATGGGTTGTAAGTAGCTTTTTTTGGGGGGGGGAAGAATCTGCTGTAACTTCAAACAGTTGCTAAGCGACTAGTCAAAAGTCAAGGCCTACCTTTATTCCCAGATTGTTAGTAGATTCAATCATGCTTCCCGTGGAATAAGGGTACATTAATTATCTCCCAGTGAAACCAGTTTAAAAAAGAGAACAGACCGTCAGTTGGGTAAGTATGGAATAAAACAAGCCTTTCTTCTGCTTTCCTCTGGATGTGGCCCTAAGTTTACCTACCCAGTATCCACTTAGAAGGACTGTCTTTGATAGCATAGAAGGGAGCTGCACATCTTGCAAAGGCCTAACAAGGAATAGTAGTAGCTAGGCCACCTTGATTAACTTACCTGACCAACCCTTAAAACTAGTCTCTTCAATTTCAATTGAATGATGGTGAGACCCAGAGAAAAAAGTTACTGAACAGCATAGCAACATGACTTAGGAACATCACTCCCCTTGCTTCTGACCCCACCAAAAGGCATCTGCATTTTCACACATCATTATTCTAACATATAGACTTCAATGTAAATGACAGCCCTGAAGAATCTTATATGTATTTAGCTCATTTTTAAAAGGATTTAAGTTTCATTAGATAAATATCTTGGAAGCTTGAAATAGCTATAATCCTCGTCTCATGCTTCAAAGCCCTCATAGGAACAGCCTACCCATTCCAAGAGGCTGACATTTCTACAGATAAGAAGTGCACTGCTAATCAGTGTGGGCTGCAATGCATAACTGGCATATTGAAATTTCCGGGGCCAAGAAGAAGGAAAATGGATTTATTTTTTAAACTTTTTTTTAATAAAGCTGAATAAGATTTGCTAATATGAAATGTAAGTGCTAAAATTGAAAGTACCATGAAACTTCACAAACACCATTAATTCAAAACATTACCTTTAAATGACATCTCCATTTAGTAATCCTGCTGAACATGGTTAGCTCACAAGCTGGGTTATTTCTAAATAATTTATGGCAAAAAGAAATACTGTAGACATATGAATGCAAAGATGATGTGTGTAGAACAGAACCAGAAATCCTATTGGTTAATTACATATAGAATGCAATGTTGCCTAACCGGGAACCTACTCATATTCTAGGTTTGTTCTTCATGTCTTTTGTCTTGAAGCTAACCCACACAAAATCACATTTTACTTCAGAGAATTCAAGGAAATACCAGAGCAAATGTTGAGGGTTTATGTAGGATTAGCCATACTGTTGGAGTTAGGGTTAGCCTTTAGTTTAGACTTCCCTGATGTCATGGCCAAAATCCGCCATTAACATAAGGGTTAGTGTTGGAATAAGAGTGTGGGTTAGGGTTAGGCCTGGAAATAGTGTTAGTGTTGGGGTTGGGGTTGGGGTTGGGGTTGGGGTTGGGGCTGGGGTTGAGGTTGGGTTTAGGGTTGGAGGTTGGGATGAGTGTTAGCATTAAGGTTACAGTTAGAGTTGGATTTAAGATTAGGGTTGGGTTTAAAGTCTTAGGGTTGGGGTTTGAATTAGAATTAGAGATAGGATTCAAATTTAGGTTAGGATTATGGTTAGAGTTTGGGATTAGGGTTGGGGTTCTGGTTGGGGTTGGGGTCAGGGCTATTGCTGGAGTTCTGCTTTGGGTTGGGATTATGGCTAAGGTGGGGGCTTACAGTTTCCTTTAGAGTTGAGGTTGGGATTTTGATTAGGGTTAGAGTACAGTTAGGGTTTGGTTTGGTTTCGGTTTGGGTTAGGGTTAGAGATGGGGTTGGGGTTCAGGTTAGATGAAAGTTGGGGTTATGGTTAGGATTAGGTTTGGGATTAGGATTAAGGGGTAGCTGTTGATGTTAGGAGTAGATTTAGAGTTAGGGTTGGGGTTAGAGAGAGATTAGGGTTGTCATTAAGGTTAGGGTTACAGTTATAGTGAGTGTTAGGTTTGGGGTTCATAGGGTTGGAGTTAGGATTGGGGTTTGGGTTCATGTTAGGTTAGGGTTAGAGTTACAGTTAGGTTTAGCTTTAGGATTATGGTTAGATTAGGGTTAGAGTTAGGAGTAGGGTTAACATTAAATTTGCTCTTATTTTTAGTATTAGTATTGGATTAAGGTTAGAGTTAGGGTTGGGATTGGGGTTAAGGTTAGGTGTAGAGTTAGTGTTAGTTTTGGAGTTGGAGTTAGAGGTTAGGTTTGCCATTAGGGTTAGAATTGCGGTTAGGGTTAGGGTTCATATTAGATTAGGATTAGGGTTGCAGTTAGGGTTAGGGTTAGAGTTAGGGTTAGTATTAGGGTTAATACTTAATGTTAAGTTTAGATTTATTAGAGTTGAATTAAGGTTAGGGTTAGGGTTAAGGTTCGGTATAGATTTGGGTTTGGATTAGATTTAGGGTTAGAGTTAGAGATTGTCTTAGGGTTTGGGTTAAGATTAGGGCTATGGTTATGGTTAGTGTTCATGTTAGTTTTATGGTTGATGCTAGGGTTTGTGTTACTGCTTTGGTTAGAGCTAAGCTTAGTTAAAGTTATGCCCAAAATGTAGCATTAGGATTTGTTTCACTGGTGTTCTCTGTGGAATGTCAGGATAACTGCTATTCTTTCGGACCTCATTTTTACACAAAGTGTTAAAGCAGGTGTCATTCCTGAGAACCTGTTTGGGCTATTTTATCAAGGATGCTCCCAAAGTCCCACAAAGAAATGAAGCTGCCATATAATACGGAGCTTGTTACAGAATTGCAGTATTAGCACCTGTTGCAGAATAGGACACATTTGCCACGAGGCTGGCTCTGATCCTGCATCTGAGCACCTCTGTCTGAAATTGCAAAAACAACAACAACAACAACCCAGAAAGGTAATTTGGGTGCTGCTGGGCTCTGAATCAGGTTGAGTTCTTCAAATTCCTGGATGGAAAGGACAGTGGAAGCTTGCAAGCTCCATCTGATTCAAATGTGCTGTAGCTGGCCTGATTTCCTTTGAGTGAATGGGTGCAGTGACCCAGGGGGCAGGACAGATGTGTGAGGGTAATGCAGTGTCCCTGGCAGTCAACCATAAGGGTGAGTCTGCTACACTGTAACATTGTAATTAGGTCATAAGTAGATTTTTTTGGGGGGTCTGTTATAATTTTGAATGGTTCCTAAGTGACCTGTCATAAGCTGAGGACTATTTGTACATCTCCAAACCTGTTCTGAGCAGTTCAGCCCTTTGAAACAAGTATTGAATAAACTGCAGGAGGCTGTGTGAGCCTTACAATTTTTTCCCTAGACTTCCAGATCTTAAAATGCATATATTCCCCTTTGACCTAGCAACAAATATTGCATACTTCTATCAAAAGCATTTTGCTTACTTTCTACACAAAAAATGTGCGTTTTGAGGTAACTATACATATTAGTAGAGAGGCTGATCAGCTTTTCCCATTGGAAATCCCGAGGAAAGATTGGAAAGTTCCTTTCCTCACTTTTAGAAACATATATAATCCAATTATTAATATCCACTCTTTGCATCCTATATAACATGAGCTAAACAGATGTCTCAGCCAGTAGAAAACCAGATCAAATCAAGTAGGCAGAGTTTGAGTTAGGAAGATTACAATTCATGTAAGCTGTTGTACTGGGCTTAGAGTCAAACTAGTTTTGAAAAGGGGTTTAGTATGCTTGGAGCCTGGAGTATACACTACTGACATTTGTATCAGGATGCAACCGTCTTGTGAGCTCTCATAAACCTTTTCTTGAATCCACTAAAGACTTTGTCACCTGCTGAATCTAATATTGCAGATCAAGCAGGACTGCGGAAGCTTTTATAGGTGTCTCAAGTAAAAAAAAACAACAAAAAACTTCCTTGACTCTTTCCCCTGTTTCCTGATCTTCTTCCACAGATGTTGTTAATTTTGCTTGGAACATGTTGTCAGAGTAAAAAGATAGCAGCCCTTTTGAGCTTTTGCCCTTATTAGCTATTTATCTTGCAACAAATTTAGAGTGACTAAATATTTAGGGCTGGAATTTGAGAAAGCTTTTGACCAAGTTTGTCACCAAACCTTGATAGCTATGGCTTGAGAGGACAGGTACTCTTATAAAAAGTAATTGGCTAGAGAATAGGAAACCAAGAACAGGAACAGGATATTGCTTTTAGAAATAGGAGAACTCTTGTGCTGATAGATTTTGTTTGTTTGTTTGTGTGATAGAAACAGGCAATTGCTTTCTAAAAGTGTTGAGGACCAAAAGCAAGGAAAATAGCATTTCAAAAATAAAAATAATGTCTGTTTTCTCTGCCAAGGAAAGTGAGTCTCTATCTATACACAAAGAATTTGAATATTTTAAAAAATAAAAGTATTAAACATTCAGAGTACTCAATTTTTCCCCTAAAAAGATCATTAATTTTAGTTTGAATTTTGTGAGCATTTTCTTTTGAATGCACAGTTTTAACATCTGCAGGAATCCATCTGTAACTTTAAGCACTTGAAATTAACTAGGCAAAAACTATGGTATTCGTTTTTGCTAAGTGCCCCAAAATTCATTCCTGGAAACTTAATTGAACTGAATTAAGATCTTCAATATTTGTAGGGTAGTGTTTCATGCATTTGGTAAACACTGGCGATATAGGGAGCACATTGTCCAAAATGCACAGAAGCCAGCAATAGCTCTACAGACCTTTTACTATGCTAGAAGTATATCATCCATACCTGCTACACTGAAAGTATTTTCATTTCAAGTGTGGGGGCCACTTTCTTTGTAGTCCAGTTGGGAGCATATAGCACCTTCATTCTTTACAGAGGGTGAAATCCAAATGTTTATTAAGGAATATACTTCAAGTATCATGATGTCTTTCCAATATGGTCTTATGCTACAAGGCTAATGCAACCGGAAATGAAATGAATGCACCTTCTCTTATTGGTTAAAGCCCCCCCAGCGGCCTTACCAGCTGTAAGTTTAGGTGACAACTTTGTTTTATCTTGGGGGGGGGGAAACATAAGTAAATGAAGTGCTGTGGTTTCTCACCTGATGTAATTTTGATGATGATATTCTCTCTTGTCTTGCCAAAGGCACTGGAATCCAAACGTCTATTTCTTAGCCTATTCTTTTTTTCTTGAAAACCTCCAGCAATGGAGTACCCACAACTTTGGGAGGCAAGCTGTTCCATTGAGTGTTCCCATTGGCAGGAAATTCCTCCTTAGTTCCAGCTTGGATCTTTCTAGCTGCAAGTCTAGAATAGAATAGAATAGAATAGAATAGAATAGAATAGAATAGAATAGAATAGAATAGAATAGAATAGAATAGAATAGAATAGAATAGAATAGAATAGAATAGAATAGAATAGAATAGAATAGAATAGAATTCTTTATTGGCCAAGTGAGATTAGGCACACAAGGAATTTGTCTCCGGTGTATAAGCTCTCAGTGTATATACAAGGAACAAGTGATAAATCATGATCATAATCATAATAAAATACAGTCATCATAAATCATAAGATACAATACTTAGTGATAGTCATAGGATACTAAATAAGCAATCAACATAAATTATGCTAGGATACTAAATAAAACAATTAATATAAATTGTAAGATGCAAGCAACAAAGTTATAGGCATAAGCAGATAAGGAAAATAGGTAATAGGAAAGATGAGAAGGATAATAGTAATACAGTCTTACTAGATAGTTTGACAGTGTTGTGGGAATTAGTTGTTTACCAGAGTGATGGCATGGGGAAAAACTGTCCTTGTGTCTAGCCATTCTGGTGTGCAATGCACTATAGCAGACATGTCAAAACCGCGATGTCACATGACATCACACAACATATCAGGATGTTTTTTCCATTGCCAGCAATGGGGTGGGTGCGGCTTCCAGATGACTTGTCCAGCCCGCAGGCCACCAGTTTGACACCCCTGCACTATAGCGTTGTCTTGAGGGAAGAATTTGATACAGTTTATGTCCAGGATGTGAGGGGTCTGTAGATATTTTCACAGCCCTCTTTCTTGCTCATGAAGTATACAGGTCCTCAATGGAAGGCAGGCTGGTAGCAATTGTTTTTTCTGCAGTTTTAACTATTTGTTGAAGTCTATGTCTGTCTTGCTTGGTTGCAGATCCAAACCAGACAGTTATAGAGGGCCAAATGACAGACTCAATTATTCCTTTGTAGAACTGTATCAGCAGCTCCTTGGGCAATCTGAGCTTTCTGAGCTTTGTTGTGCTTTGATGACATTTTTGATGTTAGGTGTCCATTTTAATTCTTGAGAGATTATAGAACCTAGAAGCTTGTAAGTCTCTACTGTTGTTACTGAGTTGTCTAGTATTGTAAGAGGTGGTAGATTTGAAGGGCTTCTTCTAAAATCTACTATCATTTCTACAGTTTTGACTGTGTTCCATTGAAGATTGTTCTGGCCCATTGCTTCTTGTCCTACACTCAGGTGCTTTGGAGAATTATGTTGTTGACAATTTCATATAAAGCCTATCAATGTGTGGAAGAAATAAAAGTGAGACAGCATAACAATGCAGGCCTCATTGATGATTTGTATGACATGGGGACACATTTTATGACTGGCCTAGATTACTTGGGGAATGTGACGCTTTCCAAATGCTACTGTAAGCAAACCTACACCTTCCAGACCACCATACAGATTGGAACATAATTATCTACAAGCATCTATATTTCTTATTTTTTGCCCTTCTTGACTATTCCCATAATTTAAAAAAAATCTTGCGCTCACACATTATGCCCCACATATGAGCGTATTCTGATTATTTGAAAGACTTGTTAGTGACCTATGTGCCAATGTGGTTGCTGTAATATGGGCCAAGATCAGGTATTAATTGTTACAATTATAATATTATGTCAAGATTAACCTGCCTATTAATAATCTTGGTTCCGTTGCAAAATTAAAAGTGAAAATGCAGAAATTTAAATTGATTCCTTATTATGCTGAAGGAATTTGGTTTTCTGGAGATTAAAGGAGGCAAGATAACTTTCATTTTCTTTAAGGTAACTATTTACTGTATTGGAGACCTGTAGTGAGCATTTCCCTGCTAGCCATAGAGGAAAGAAAATTGAATTTCCTTTTTTTCTAGCAGCTTGTCAATTCAGCCTGCTGGCAACCTAGGGTGGATGGGGACAACAGCTTAGACAGAGCCTTCTTTATTACAAAAGAGAAAAAAGCCCATTTTTCCCCACAACCTGTGCAGAACCAAAATGGTGGGCAGATGGGACAATAAATCAATCATCAAAGCCAGTTGTGGCCCTATATAGACTGGGATGCCTTGCGTATGGTCACTCACGCGCTCGTGACCTCTCGTTTGGACTACTGCAATGCTCTCTACATGGGGCTGCCCTTGAGGACCACTCGGAGGCTCCAACTGGTACAGAACGCAGCCGCGAGAGTTGTGTTGGGAGTCTCCCGATACTCCCATGTTACACCCCTGCTCCGTGAGCTGCATTGGCTCCCAGTTGTCTTCCGGGTGAGATTCAAGGTGCTGGTAATGACCTACAAAGCCCTTCATGGCATGGGTCCGGAATACCTCAGGGAGCACCTGCGGCCGGCATCAACTTCCCTCCGCCCAGTGCGCTCCCACAGAGAGGGCCTCCTCAGGGTGCCACCGGTCAAAGAATGTCGACTGGTGGCCCCCAGGGGAAGGGCGTCCTCTGTGGGTGTGCCAGATTTATGGAACCATGTTCCGGTTGAGCTCTGGATGGCGCCCGACCTTCGCTCCTTCCGGCACGATCTAAAGACTTACCTGTTCGAACAAGCCGGCCTGGCCTGATGGGTGATGGGTTTGGGTTTTATTGTTTTTTATGTATTTTAACTTAACTTATTGTTATAGTTTTTGGGCATCTTGTTTAATCTTTTTTTAACTTTTGTATTCATGTTTTTTAACATGTATTGCCCTGTTCACCGCCCTGAGTCCTTCGGGAGAAGGGTGGTATACAAATATAATAAAATAAATAAATAAATAAATAGTACTTGTCTTGAAACACATTTGCTATCCGCATTCTTCACAGCAGTTCAAAGGGGACGGCAACTGTAGTGCTGATTTATTTATTTATTTATTCAGGCTTAATAGAGAGACAAAATCATGGAGCCCCATAAAAAGTCTCCTTGTGTATGTAGAGTTGTTAGTGGCCATAAATTTTGCTTTCATGATTTAAATCTGGGAAGGGAAGACACAATTCAGAAAAGCTTTAGTTAGTTAAAAATATATCTGCAATAAATTTAATGGGTACAGCTTTTACCTCAACTAGTTCTCTACCGATTGCATATCCCAACTTAAAGTACCAAAGAAATTGGAATTTAAATTTCTATAGGAATACCTACTCCTTTCTACCTCCATGTGCCTGCCTCTTCAGAAGTAGGGCTTGTTCCTTGGCCAAGTATTTTGAGCACTGCCCAATGACTTATGTGACAGGAGATCCTATCATAATCCATTCTTAAAATTATGCATTGGTGGAAATTAGTTGAAGGACCAACAATAGTTCTGTATTTACAAAAAAAAAAAAAACTACCAGCAGAATTGGAGGGTAGAGAAGATTGATTTTGGTCCAAAGGTACCTCAGTTGCAACTCCTAAGTAAATGTGAATTTCACATTTTAAGGTTCTTGCAATATGGATTGCAACATTTCTTCTGATATTTATATGCAGGAAAAATGTTTGTCTCTGTTTACACTTGAAAAAAGCATTCACAGCATGTATTTGGAGAAGTGTCAATGAAAAGCCTACATACAGGCATAAATAGTTTAGAAAAAAAAAATTATTTTAAATGTAAAGGTAAAAAATCCTTTATCATATATCGAGTTTAGTTTTTTCTTAATCTTTGAGGTTTTCTTTTTTAAAATAGAAGTAATTCAACAGATCAGGAGCACAACATTATCAATTGTTAACTAGACTGAAAATTGGTGGGGCCTACTAATTAAAACTTAGCTTGAAAGTTACTTGGCAATCATTAATTTTAATATAAAAAGATATGTGGATTTACTACTAATGTTGAAGTAAGTTTGCATTTAATTTAGCATTGACTCAGCACACACTCCATGTTAAAACAAGCAAAAAGGCTAGACAATTATTGTTTCCAACAGTCCTTCACATTTGATATGAAGTATAATTTGTATTTCTCACACTATTCTTCCCAAAACATGATAATATTTTTGAAGTGTCACTGAGTAACTCGGGGTCTGCTTCTGGCACAGCTCTCACTGTGTTCTAATGACCTTGCATACTTAATCATAATTGAGAGTCAAGTGACTTTTATGAGACATGAATTTTAATTAGAGTTCACATTAACAGGGAAAGTACTTTGTCTAGAATTCCTTCAATTGTGATAACTAATTGGCTGTCATGAGTAAGCCTGCTGCCTTACTGAGTCCGTTGTGCAGTGCTTTTTCAAACATTTAAGATATTTTAAGATATCTATCAGAGAATCTACATTCTGTTTCTATCCATAGATATTGGACTACTTCCTATTATGATAAACAAACAGTTTAATGGACTATACGAGAGAGGGGAGTTTGTTAAAGAAGAGTGCCATTAAATTATATATTGGTAACACACATATTTTATGCATGTTACACGTAAATAAAATGGGATTGTATGCATGCATATTTTATGTATTTCATGCATGCATAATATGATGAATTGGATTTTAGACATGTCCTACACAAATTTGGTCTGATGTTATCCAAGGGCTTTTAAATCAAGGAATCGTTTCATTGAATAAATCTGAGGGGTGACAAGACCAAATTTAGCAAATCCAAATTTAGTTACTTATGTAGTATTTCTCACAGCATGGTAATTGTGGAGGTTTGTATCCCTCCTTGTGGTGCAAAATTCAGATTAGAATAATTTTATGTTTTTAGTAATAAAGAGGAAGGGAGGGATAAATTACCTTGGGAGGTAATTTATTTTTTGGCTAGTAGATCTGGGATGCAAAGTTACTGTTTTGTGTATTTCTTCCATCTAATGACCTCGCAGATTTTGGCATCCTAGATCTTGTAAGCCTTTATATCTAATGCTTATTTACTAATGAGAACTGATAGCACTCTAATGAAAACCTCTGAAAAAAAGTTTCGCTTAAAAAATACAAGCAGGATTAC
Organism: Vipera ursinii; assembly: GCF_947247035.1. Lineage (NCBI taxonomy): Eukaryota > Metazoa > Chordata > Lepidosauria > Squamata > Viperidae > Vipera > Vipera ursinii. Next base: position 138,722,781 of record NC_139512.1, read on the forward strand.
CTTAAATATTGGGTCTGTTCAACTTTTGCAGAAAAACTGCTGTGCAATGCATGGGTGCCAGTATGAAGTGTTCTTTTCTAGATCATTAAAGCAGCCTCTCATTTGTACTGAAGCTGCTTCAGAAGTTGCCCTTGCTGTGCCCACACATCTGTGGATGAACAGCTACTTTCTTACACTGGGGGAAAACATGAAGCTAAGTGACTGGAAACAGCCAATTGCAGCTTCTAAAGCAACCATGGCAGCTGCTGTAATGATTCACAGAAGCTGCTTTGAAACGGTTCTCTATGTTGGGGAGCCCCTGTTTTGAAGAATGTGCACAGCTGTATAATACATTAATTTGAATGTATTGGGAAGTCACATTTTGTACAAAACCACGAACTTCCCAAAGCATAAGGCAATAACTTCCCAGTCCACTCCAGTTCTTCCAAAACAGTTTGAAGCTAATGCAGTGCTCATCCTCTTCAGGGCTGCCCAACTGCAAAATGCTGAGCAAGAAGATCACAACTTTTAGTCACCCCCTCCCCAATTTTTGTTGCTTGTTGCGGGCATTTGGCTAGTAATTCTGTGGAACAAAAAGATGCAATAGTTACTTGGAGGGAAGAGATGCAGAAGTATCCTTTATTACATTGAAGAGCATCTCAGCAAGATGAAAGGGAACAGATAATCTTCAGGGTCAGAAAAGAGGCTATCCCTGAGCCAGGAGCCTATGTGAACTTTTTGTCAGTGAAAAGCTCCTGCACTCACAAGCTCTCCTGAGCTGCAATGCATTAAAAGGAAATTCATTCCAAGAGTCCTTTCCAATACAATATAGACTAATTGGAAATACATTAGCACAGATGTCTACTGCTGCTGGCTTTAAGAATTCGCTTGCATGGTTGCCAAATCTACAAGCACATCCAGAGAATAGACTATGATTGAACAGGATTGGCATATTTAAAAGTACCTCAAATCTCTGTAGCATATCACTGATGTGAATTTTGAGAGATTATGACCTTTTATTTTGTGTATTAAAAAATATAGTTCAACCCTTAAATATTTAATGGAGTAATTAGCAGTGGAAAGTTCAAGGCAAGACTAAATAGGCTAAAATCACTGTGAGGTAGATAAGAAATGTATGTTAAAAATTTTCATAATATAGATTAGTTTATATTTTATAAAAACTATTTAGAGCCAGTATTTTAAGGGATAATCATATAGCCAAAATGCAGCCATATTTAACCTTGCTAAAGTGATGACATACACAACTTTTAGTTTGAAGCAGTAATTAGTTACATTGAATAGATAGGCAAGGGAACAGGGTTGAAACATTTGTATCATCCAGCTTAGACAAACAGGCTCCTGTTGTGAGCTGAGTTGGTTGAATGTCAGAAACATAAAAAGGGAAAGATTAAGGTAAAACAAAGGAGAATTATTAATTGTACAGCTGCAATGTCTAATAATTTTACTAGGTGGTTGGAAAGCATGTGACCAGACTGGACCTATCAACTGGGTTTGGAAATGAAGGATGGGGCATATTCTATGGGACAGGGTATAATGTTTTATGCTGAACTAATCTGAGTGTGGCCCTTTACTTGCAAGTAGAAGGTCCACCAGCCTTTGCAAATGCTTCAATAAAACTTGTTTTGTTTTTCAACACCCTTGGAGTTGAATTTTATTCCTCACATCACCTTAAGGCAAGGGTCCCCAACCCCAAGTCTGTGGACCAGTACTGGGCTGTTGACATGCCAGGAACTGGTCTGCACAAACAGGGAAAGCCCCATCCACAGTGTGCAGGCAGCACACAAAACCATACCCCCTCCGGTCCGTGAAAAAATCTCTCTTCACGTAACTGGTCCCTGGTGCCCAAAAGGTTGGGGACCTCTGCCTTAAGGTGTTTGAAATTATTTCAAAACCAAACAGAACTGATTAGATCCAAGTATAGCAAATGGAAAGGATAAGTCCAAGTGCCTTGCAGCATCATTAAATAAGAGCATCAAAATTCATAAATATTAACCTGGCATGCTTTAAAATTAATATTTTCCAGGTAAAAATAAAAAGGAAGGAACCTGCATTTTGTCAAAGAAATGAGAAAGCAGGACAGAAAGGGTTGAGAATCAATAAAGATAAAACTTATACCCTTTCTTGGTAAAGGGGCTTGACAGGATCTGCTTTTCAACATTGGCTGTTACATGTATGCAGATTCAATCCTTTTTTCCCCCTTTCTGGGCCACATATTTATTTTCCATCAAGAGTTCTATAACAAAGTCAAGGAAATGTGTTAAAAATTAAACCCTCACCTCCACCAACGCAAGGTGCTTTTAAGGAACATCAAAACTTTTGTTTATTAAACCACTTGTGGCCAGAGAGTTTCCTATCCCCTTATAGCAGGGCTGTCAAACTGCCGGCCCGTGGGCAGGACGCGTCATCAGGAAACCGCACCCACCCCATTGCTGTCAATGGAGAAAAAGCTCCAATACATCATGCGATGTCATGTGACATCGCGAGTTTGACATGTCTGCCCTACAGTGTCATCAGGCAAACTACATCATTTTCATCATTTCTTTCATTTGATGTGAAATGATGAATATATAATGGGAATTGCATCTGTTTCACCCAAAGCCCACTGCAGAAAGATCCACTAAATGGACATCTCACCGTAATCTGAAATTTAGCACAATGTTCATTTATTTTTTATTTGTTCCTAGTTTATGTTGCTTATGTAATACCTTTGTGTATTTAAGGTCCTCAGTCCAATCATTTCAATAAAGGAAAGCCAATGTTTTTATAGGTATATATAAAACACCTAGAAATGTAGGTGGCATGACTCTTTTAACCAAGTAAAATGGAATTAAGAATTAAACAGTTTTAAACTGGAAAATTGAAAAGTTTCGCAATATGCACAATATTGTTCAAGCACTGTATTTACTTGACTCAAGTTTTTTTTTTAATAAAGGCCTCAACATGGCAAAGTTTAGAAATAGGTAGTATGCATGAACAGAATACAACAAAAATTCTCTTATAAAACAGCTGTTATTTTTGCAATGTTTGTACAAAGGGAATAGAGCCACCACAAACATATTTAATCTGTTAGATTAATAGATCATGACAGCTAAAATCAGCAACATGTAGCCGAGGAATGAAAAGCCATCTAGTTCTTTGAAGACCAGTGTGAGAAATATTTTGTGCCTTAAAGTTTTTTAGAAAAGATTCCATGGGTGGTTATCTTTTAACATCCTAAACAAACTGCATGACATCTTTCTGCCACAATTAAAAAAAGGCAAATGTTGTATTTATTTTGTTTTTTTTTTTGTTTTTTATTCTTCATAACAACATAAAATAAGCTAATACCAGAGAAAGTGCTGGAAATTGATTACATTTTTACACTCTCCATTATTGAGAATGTGAGCTTGAGGTTTGTTGAAGAAGTTTTAAAAGTTATCCACACTTGCTTTTAAATAATGTGTTGATTGATACAAAAGGATGAAGACTTGTTTGCTGTAATGTTTCTCTGAAAGGGTTGAGTTTCCTCTCTCCTCCTAAGAATCTGGTTCTCCATATGTGTGCTTATGGCTTTTTGCTCTCCCGACAAAATATGGAAACTCATCATACACAAAGAGTGCCTGTGACTGATTAAAGAAATGCATAAACTTATGTGCAGTCTTGGTAACGCCCTCTTAGGATTGCAGAAGAGGCCTTCTCACATATCTGTTAAGGACTCGCCACTTGCAAGTGGTATATCACTAAGTTCACTAAGATTTTACTAAATATGAATTATTTTTACATGGTATATATGTTTAGTATAGCTTGGACAATCACTGAATCTCCAAAACAGAATAATCTGTGCTCATGCAGACCATTAGATGTTTTCTATAGTACTCATAGCTTCTTTGCAACCTAAAGCTAATTGGAAAAGCAAGTTATGTTTGATTGTGAAATTAGCTCCTCTATAGTTTTAAGGTTCTGAAGTGAATTTCTAATGAGCACGAAGAGAGTAAACAACCCAATCATACTTCCACTACCTGAAACAAAAACAAATTCACACACTGTACTACAGCCTTCAGACCATATAATGGAAAAGTGCAGATATTGTCTTCAGTAGATTAAGTAAAACCAAAGGAAAAAATTCATACAAAATAGATTGCCCATATTCACACTACAAAGGATTTCTTCAAATTTTTAACAAATTCAGTGTGTGTTATATCAGCAGCATTGTTGCAAATTGTATTGTAGTGCAGTTTTTTTTCTTCATAAAAATACCATACAAATGGTCAGTCAAGTCATCAGCAAAAGAAAGACCCAGATAACCACCAACCAAATTGAAAAAATATCCAGAGGTAATGCTGATGCCAAAACAATTATAATACCGTTGGTACATAGAAAAGTAATCCTTATATTTTATACATTTATACAGTATACAAAAGATTACAATGGATTATGCCACAGTCTCCCTTATGCCAATATCTATTTTCTTTGGAAGAAGTTCTTTCCTTTCATCCATGCTTGCTAAGGAGTTTCGGCAATTCTGCCCATCCATGTATAACTTTGCATACACTGGATTAGAATAGTTGGTTGGCTGAAAAGAGATAAACATATTAACTATTATTTAGATTACTCTAAGTTCCCTGAGTGAAAAAAATGCTAATCAGAAAAGGAACACAACATGCATACACTTATCTAAATTTGATAAATAAATAAAAATACATCAGAAGACACTAAGAGATGATTATTAAGCCAAGGAATAGGGGCTGTTATTATATTTCATCTGAGACCCTTTGTGATTGATGTGATGACATACAACAAGGGAGAACCTAAATTTATCTGGAACAGAGGAGAGGAACATCATACACGTCCCACTGATTATATGCTTTGCTTTACAATATACATACTCTTCCTTTACGAACCATGAATGATTGTTTATGCTTGACAAGTCCCAAAGGATTCCCATCTGGAAGTAGATTAAAAGAAGTTTATTCTATCCCTAGCAAAGATATTAATGAAACACCAGCTATGTTAACAATAATAAAAGAGGAGGGATCTAGTTGGATTCCCTTCCCTGATCCAGATGTTGATTGAAGCTTGAAACAGGCTATTAAAACATAAGGGGCAATATTTATGCTTTACCAAGCCAAAACAATAATGGCTTAACTTCCAAGGTACTTATTTTAGAGCAAATTCTATCTTTAGCTTAATCTGGAATTAGCAGTTGTATCACCAAGCTATTTTTTAATAAAATAGAGAGACAGAAACAAGTAACCTGAGCAGATATGTTCTGACTATCTTTGGACTAATGTGTATATTTCTACCTATACATATTATGTGCAAAGTTTTAAAGATCATGCACTTAGTGCATTTAAACTTACAAGGCCACATAAACAGATGCTCAAATGGAGCTTTTCCCTTACAAGAGGGCTATTGTTAGAAGTATAGCAGAAAAGCAGTATTCAGGGCACTGTGCATGAAAGGGCCAGGTGGTGATGCAAAGAACAGATGGAAAAGCAATTTTTATTTGATTTATGTTGGTAAAATCCAATATTGTGCAAAGAGCTTGAATAATTAAACTTTCTCCTTGCCTATATCTCCCTTTGGCTTGAGTACCACTAAAAATTCATGTTTTGGGGATCAATAGAACTTATAGACTGTGCAGCTATAGTGCAGTGAGAAGGGAAACTGTAAATTCAAGAATTTAATGTGAATGCTACAACCTTCCTTTCCCTAATATAAAGTAATTTACCCTGTTTATCGTACCTTTGAAACTTAAGACTTCAGCCTTCTGAAATTGATTTTCAGGGGCAACAAAGGGCTTCATGGTGAAGATCATGAAAGATGTGAGTTTATGTTTAATTTATGAAATGTTGCATTTTGCTCTAAATATTTGTTTCTGTGGACAATAATTTTATGGAGCATAAGTATTGGTTCTGATAGCCACATGTCATCCACAGATACAGAAGCAATATATACAATTGATGGAAGACAAAAATTACTATATTCATATTCTAATCTAGACTTCTTGTTGTGATAAAATTAGCAGCCAAGAACAAAATGGAAAAAATGATGGTTTTTGGTCTGCCCCAGTTTAACTATTTTTCTGTCCTTATTTTGTCTAGTGGTATATTCAGTGGTGGGATTCAAATATGTGAACAACCGGTTCTCTGTGTGGATGTCACTTCTGGAAGTCCATTCTGGGCCTGGGCAACAAAAAAATTAGCTACTGGTTCTGCCAAAGTGGCACAAACTGGCTGAATCCCACCACTGGGTCTGTTGTACACCTCTCTAAGTGTACTGTTCAAAAGGATCAAGCTAAGTGTATAATTGAAATAATTCTGTTGTATGCCCACCTAGAATCTGAAACCAGAAAAATTAAGATCTTTTAAAATTTCACCTGTCCAAATAAATGAATTGGCTTCTGAAAAACATTTTGCTGATGTGCTCTTTTTTCAGTTATAAACCTAGTCAGAATTTCAGACCTCAGGTCTGGCACAAATTGTTTCATATTCTCTATTGTGTGAGTTCACTTTTCTGGTGATCTTAAGAGAGAGGGCATGATTCAAACACTGAGATAAACAAAGGTCCTTCTGCTTTTAAGCCTACTGAGAGATATATTGGAAAGATTCATAGCATGATTCATGACTGAATTCACATTTTCAGTCTTCAAACCCAGTTATTGGCATTATTGACATATATAACCAAGCCTACTTTTCCATACTAAAGAGTAACTAGTATTAAATATGCACAGAATTAACATGCATCCCTAATGGGTGTCATAAAGTATAAAATTGGCTGGAATAATTGATGGTCAGAGAAGTTCAGCATAAAACCATAACAAAGTCCCTTACATTATTCTGATCACCCACTCTTTATTTTGTAAAACAATTTCCCAGCATTTCTTTTTGTGAAGTCATTTTGCAGAATTAAATACATGTAAAATGATTTTCAGTTGCAGAAATCATGTAATACACATGACAAATGATGTATATAAATATATGCATCTTTGTCAATGAGGATGATTAATAACGATGTCACTCATATTTAAAACAGTTCAAAGATTTTCAATACATTATTTAGAGGTAATGGATGCCAATAGTAAACTGACAGCATTAATGTTTCATTGCCTTATTTTAAAAGATATTTTAAATGTGATTTGAATGCATCTACCTTTTTTGAATTGCATATATTGTGCACATGAAATTCTATCAAAACTAAGCACATATTTAGGAACATATAAGGTTCAAATGCTTTTGGACTGCCATCACATCATCCCTTGGAGAACATCCAAGGAGTCCAAAGACTTTTTGTATTTCTCTCCCTGAAACTAAAATGGAAGAGAGTCCTGCCACTGTAATATGTCTTCTTGTGTCTTAAGGAGAAGACTGAACCAGTGTTTCTCTAGTATTAGACAGAGTCAGAATCCAAAAAGGGGTATTCTGGAGAATTGTCCATCACAAAACTGGGAGTTCTACAACAACCGTGGAGCCAACATTGTTTATCATTCAGATGGGAAAATGGGTAGAGATGGAGAACCTGAAGAAGAAAGAGTTCTGTTCTTTTCTTCTTTTCATCTTACACAGTTCTGATATCTTTTCAGAACTAAGTTTTGACAGTGTTTACCCTGAAGGAAGAATCTTTCAGTTAAGAAATGAAAAATGAAAAACTATATGAAACTAAATTCAGCTCATACCTTCCAATATAGTATACCGTATATACTTGAGTATAAGCCGAATTTTTCAGCCCACTTTTTGGGCTGAAAAATTCCACTTCGGCTTATACTCCAGTCAACAAAAAAAACTTACCGAGGACTTGTGCGCGGCCGAGGCTTTGGTGCTTCCGGGATCGCCCGCACCTCTCCCAAGCCACCGCCGTCCGAGACCTGCCCAAGTTTGGGGAGGTTTGGGGAGGTGCGCGCGCACCTCCCCAAACTCCGCGCCTTGCCTGCCTGCTTCTTTCCGCAGCGGAAAGAAGCAGGCAGGCAGGGCGCGGAGGAACGGAGACTTGCCGACGTTTGGGGAGGTTTGGGCGTCTCCCCAAACCTCGGCAGGTCTCCGTTCCTCCGCGCAGACCTGCCGACGTTTGGGGAGGTTTGGGCGCCTCCCCAAACCTCCCCAAACCTCGGCAGGTCTCCGTTCCTCCTGCCGACCTTTGGGGAGGTTTGGGCGCCTCCCCAAACCTCCCCAAACCTCGGCAGGTCTCCGTTCCTCCTGCCGACCTTTGGGGAGGTTTGGGCGCCTCCCCAAACCTCCCCAAACCTCGGCAGGTCTCCGTTCCTCCTGCCGACCTTTGGGGAGGTTTGGGCGCCTCCCCAAACCTCGGCAGGTCTCCGTTCCTCCGCGCAGACCTGCCGACGTTTGGGAAGGTTTGGGCGCCTCCCCAAACCTCCCCAGGTCTCCGTTCCTGTTTGGGGAGGTTTGGGCGCCTCCCCAAACCTCCCCAAACCTCGGCAGGTCTCCGTTCCTGTTTGGGGAGGTTTGGGCGCCTCCCCAAACGTCCCCAAACCTCGGCAGGTCTCCGTTCCTCCGCGCAGACCTGCCGACCTTTGGGGAGGTTTGGGCGCCTCCCCAAACGTCCCCAAACCTCGGCAGGTCTCCGTTCCTGTTTGGGGAGGTTTGGGCGCCTCCCCAAACGTCCCCAAACCTCGGCAGGTCTCCGTTCCTCCGCGCAGACCTGCCGACCTTTGGGGAGGTTTGGGCGCCTCCCCAAACGTCCCCAAACCTCGGCAGGTCTCCGTTCCTGTTTGGGGAGCTTTGGGCGCCTCCCCAAACCTCCCCAAACCTCGGCAGGTCTCCGTTCCTCCGCACAGACCTGCCGACCTTTGGGGAGGTTTGGGCGCCTCCCCAAACCTCCCCAAACCTCGGCAGGTCTGCGCGGAGGAACGGAGACCTGCCGAGGTTTGGGGAGGTTTGGGGAGGTTTGGGGAGGCGCCCAAAGCTCCCCAAACAGGAACGGAGACCTGCCGAGGTTTGGGGACGTTTGGGGAGGCGCCCAAACCTCCCCAAAGGTCGGCAGGTCTGCGCGGAGGAACGGAGACCTGCCGAGGTTTGGGGACGTTTGGGGAGGCGCCCAAACCTCCCCAAACAGGAACGGAGACCTGCCGAGGTTTGGGGACGTTTGGGGAGGCGCCCAAACCTCCCCAAAGGTCGGCAGGTCTGCGCGGAGGAACGGAGACCTGCCGAGGTTTGGGGACGTTTGGGGAGGCGCCCAAACCTCCCCAAACAGGAACGGAGACCTGCCGAGGTTTGGGGACGTTTGGGGAGGCGCCCAAACCTCCCCAAAGGTCGGCAGGTCTGCGCGGAGGAACGGAGACCTGCCGAGGTTTGGGGACGTTTGGGGAGGCGCCCAAACCTCCCCAAACAGGAACGGAGACCTGCCGAGGTTTGGGGACGTTTGGGGAGGCGCCCAAACCTCCCCAAAGGTCGGCAGGTCTGCGCGGAGGAACGGAGACCTGCCGAGGCTTGGGGAGGTTTGGGGAGGCGCCCAAACCTCCCCAAACAGGAACGGAGACCTGCCGAGGTTTGGGGACGTTTGGGGAGGCGCCCAAACCTCCCCAAAGGTCGGCAGGTCTGCGCGGAGGAACGGAGACCTGCCGAGGTTTGGGGACGTTTGGGGAGGCGCCCAAACCTCCCCAAACAGGAACGGAGACCTGCCGAGGTTTGGGGACGTTTGGGGAGGCGCCCAAACCTCCCCAAAGGTCGGCAGGTCTGCGCGGAGGAATGGAGACCTGCCGAGGTTTGGGGACGTTTGGGGAGGCGCCCAAACCTCCCCAAACAGGAACGGAGACCTGCCGAGGTTTGGGGACGTTTGGGGAGGCGCCCAAACCTCCCCAAAGGTCGGCAGGTCTGCGCGGAGGAACGGAGACCTGCCGAGGTTTGGGGACGTTTGGGGAGGCGCCCAAACCTCCCCAAACAGGAACGGAGACCTGCCGAGGTTTGGGGACGTTTGGGGAGGCGCCCAAACCTCCCCAAAGGTCGGCAGGTCTGCGCGGAGGAACGGAGACCTGCCGAGGCTTGGGGAGGTTTGGGGAGGCGCCCAAACCTCCCCAAACAGGAACGGAGACCTGCCGAGGTTTGGGGACGTTTGGGGAGGCGCCCAAACCTCCCCAAACAGGAACGGAGACCTGCCGAGGTTTGGGGACATTTGGGGAGGCGCCCAAACCTCCCCAAAGGTCGGCAGGTCTGCGCGGAGGAACGGAGACCTGCCGAGGTTTGGGGACGTTTGGGGAGGCGCCCAAACCTCCCCAAACAGGAACGGAGACCTGCCGAGGTTTGGGGACGTTTGGGGAGGCGCCCAAACCTCCCCAAAGGTCGGCAGGTCTGCGCGGAGGAACGGAGACCTGCCGAGGTTTGGGGAGGCGCCCAAACCTCCCCAAAGGTCGGCAGGAGGAACGGAGACCTGCCGAGGTTTGGGGAGGTTTGGGGAGGCGCCCAAACCTCCCCAAAGGTCGGCAGGAGGAACGGAGACCTGCCAACGAGCCGCGGCTACACAGGGTATTCCTGTGTATTCAGGCTTGCAAAATGGCGGATCGAGCCTCTGCTGGCGGCAGAGGCTTGCAGAACGGCGGATCGGCTTATACTCGAGTCAATAACTTTTTCCAGTTTTTGGGGGTGAAATTGGGGGTCTCGGCTTATACTCGAGTCGGCTTATACTCAAGTATATACGGTAATTTATATGTTTTGACTTTGGGAGAAGATTATATAAACTACCATAAATTACTAAACCTGCATAGCAAAGTATCACCAAACTATAAACTGGTGTGTCATGGCATTTTCTTGTTGCCTTTTGAGGAACAAAATAGGTGTGATGTTTATTATGGGAATAATTATAATAGGAGTATCATATCTGGACTGCAAAAAAATCAGGATGGCCTCTAAATTCTAACAGAAATCTAGTTAGCTGGATTTCTGCTGCATAAAACTAGTAGACCTAGTTAATAGGGAAAAAATCATTATTTGGTCAAAATTTCTGACATACAGTATAAGTGGGATGTGTTTTATCTGTGGGAAAGCAGAGAAACATTTGTTACTGTTGGAAGAGCACTGTGATAGAATGAAGATGGAAAATGAATGACTGTTTCTCACCCCTGCTGTTAGAGGTCCTTTCAGATCAGAGTTTAAGTAGATGGGTGGTGCCGTGTGGGGGAGCTTGAAGACTGTGGGACCTCCCCCTGTGTATCTGCCCTGCATTGAATAAAGCATGTTTCAAAGTTTATTTTCTGATTTAAAAATAATACATCTCCCCCTCAATTCTGAAATGTAAGTGAGCAGTCAATGAGTGAAAATACACGTTGCAACTTTTTTCCCCTTATACAAACAAGTAAAAGGAAAAAAAACCTGTTTCTTAGATTCAGGATTATATTTATACGTATTCATTCAGCAACATATTGGCATCAAGTTAATTTTCATTTTGTGAAGAAGAAAATAAATACAGTATACTGTCTATACTTGACTAGTTAAAAAAATACTGTCATATCAAAAACAATCTGTTACTCAGCTACTGTTTTGGAATGGGGTAACATAGACTGTATATAAGTGAAAGCCTTCCTTTTAGGAATTCATAGAGGTGATTATTATTTGGAAAAGTGAGGCCTCTCTCTGCTCCCCCAACCCCCTGAAGCAGCACTATTGGTAGTATTTGAGGGATGCCTTTTGCTAGTATAATGTCTTGCTCTTGTTCAGCCATGAATGGAGCCTTGGAATGGCTTGCCTTCAGAAGATGTGGATGCTCCATCACTGGAGGGTTTTAAAAAGAGACTGGATAGCCACTCTTGAGCAGGGGGTTGGACTAGAAGACCACCAAGGTCCCTTCCAACTCTGTTATTATGCTGGATCACTAAAACCCTCTGCTGGATCATAGATTCACCCCTTACTGAAATATTCCTTCCATTCATGCATAGGCAGTTTTGGATCTCATTCCAGTTCAGTAGTTCATTTCTATGGAGCACGACTGAGGAAGCAAAGTAGCAGATATTTCATTTACCTTCTCTGGATTTAATGTGAACTCTGAAAGACTCCTCTCACTGTGATTATGCCCCACTTCATACATGTTGTATGATGGGTTTCCAATTTCTACATTGAGTCCTCCATTTATTATTGGTTGTCGTCGGATGGTTTTTGTCCTATAATACATGCGAGGGAAATAGAAAATAAACCTGTATAAAATATCAGACGTTAAAATATTCTCCTAAAAACTCCCAAGCTGTGTCTGAAAGACTATATCATGGGGGGAAACACAGATATTTAAATGCTACTTATATACAAGCGCTCATTCAAGGATAACATTCCCAGAAAATTGTCCCTTGGCATTCCCTTTCTCAATGGCAATGCCTAGGAGTTAGCTTTTTAAGAACTTGTTATTTTTCTCTTTCACATATTTCCCTGAGTAACATCACTCCATTCCATGGATTTTGTAACTCCCTTTATAAGGATGATCCCTCATTTCCTTCTATTTTTAACTGCCTGTTTGATGTATCCATTAGATGTCTAACTGCCGTATCAATCTCAAACGTAACAAAATACTTTTTTTCTTTTCTTTTTTTAAAAAAACCCTCTCTAATCTCTGTCCATAACTTTTGCCAATGTAATATTTTTCCTTGCAGACAAGCTGTGCATTATGTTCCTGCTGCCTCAAAGATCTATAAAGGGAAGATATTTTTTCCAGCTAGTAGTATAAAGTAAAACAAATTTTCCTTTGAGTTGAGCATGATATCCATCAATCTATCCATCCACCCACCCGTCCTTCATATTTATATTGCTGCCCATCTCACAAAACATAACTCTGGGTGGCATAGAATTAAAAAAAAACTGTAAAACAGCAATATAAAACTGTTGACACCGTTAACTATGATTTTTAAATATGATTTTTTTAAAAAACCAGGGAGATGGCAATGTATATTAAAAGCAATGGAGCTAGTTCAGAAACTCACTATTCCTTTGGCATTTCCAGGCCTGATGATATAACCAAATTTTGAGGGAGTTACAGAAAATTAACAGGGATGGAGACAATCCCACTTCAGGGAGAATGATTTCCATAAGGCAGGTGCCAATTTTTGGGAACTTCTTTGCCATATCTATGAAAGGATTTTTGCCAAAAATTTAGCAGAGGCTTATTAATAATAAAATAAATAAATAAATAAATAAATAAATAAATAAATAAATAAATAAATACTTACCTTCGTTTTCTTTTAAAGAGAAGCAAACCTATTACCAAAGTAGTAATCAAGGTCACCAGGAGGACCAGAGGAACAATGATTGCAATACTTCCTACAATAAATAATTGAAACACCTCTGATGACTATGAAGCTAAAACTGGGAAAGCTAATTTTGAAAAATACATAATCAAACAAACATTTGTAAAGCTCATATCACGTTTTAACAAACAGATGAGTTAATAGCATTAAATACTACACACTATCTGAAGAGTTGTATGACATATCAGGTTTCAATACTGTATATTACATTACTTTATTGTACTGTTGCCATAGTTTTCCTACCTACTATTTCTAATGGGCCAGGCCCATTTCAATAAGTACTAAATAAATCAAATTCATTGGGTTTATACCTGACAATCTTCTCATCACCCTACGTCTGTCAATAAATCTGTCAATGAATCTTCTATTTCTGTTTCATTAGTTTGCCATAGCAGAGCACAAGACTCCCGAGTAGAAGTGGTCATGACACAACATCAGTTTCAACACAGGATAGATAGAGAATAAAATATCCCAGCTGTCAAGCATAGAATGTATGTTGATTTATAATCTAAAATAACTCTTGAAAGTTAATAAACTAGGCAGTGCAGCACTTTGAATTTAAAGGCAAATAGGTGCTTCAGAGGATACAGGGACCCCTCACATAATATCTGTTTGCAATTACTTAAATCAAATACATCTCTTCCCAGTAAGCAGTACTGTCCCAAGAAAAGATGTAACTGTTTAAGAAACTGTAGATAGTGCTACCGTACATGAGCACTCCCATCCATTGGAAAGCATATTTTTCCTTTGATACCTGAAATTATACAAAAGACTTACAGGTACTCCTTGACCTATGGCCAGAATTGAGCCCAGCATTTCTGTTGCTAAGTGAGACAGTTATTAAATAGGTTTTGAGTCTTTATTCCTTTTCTCTCTCCATATGTTCTGCATAAGTGCAGAAACTGTAAAGACGGCGAGCTCTACAATTTAAAAATATATTGCCTACAATAAAAAATAGCTTAAAATGCTGTTATTATTAATTAAAAACAACTTACTTGTGCTGATATTATCAGATTTGCTGCTCTTAGGAGCTGGTCTTTCACACTGTGTACCTGACCAGTTTGTAGGGCATCTAAAATAAATAAAGACAATACATTAATTTAGATCAAAAACATCAACTATTATACACATTTTATGGTAAACAATATATTGTAGACATAACATTTAATATTAAACATTCTCTGATTAATTACCATAACATTAGAACAAAATCTAAGTACAAGCCATTATAAAGTGTTAGTAGATGGTTCTATATTTCAAAACATGTAATCAGAGTTAGTTAAATAAGTAATATCTGGGTTTTATAATATGATCAAATTTAAAATGAATTTAGCTTCATTTAATAGCTGATCAAAACAGATTTTATTTATAGTCTGGATTATAATAGTAACAATTACTTTGTCTTGCTTTTGTAATTTGAAAATAAAAAATAAAAGGCTTATTAAATGACAAATTTTGATCATACTATCCTGAAATGAACATCTTGTGCCATTTAACATAACCTAGTCCTAGTTTTTAATTTACTGAATACTTTGATTAAAACTTTTGATTGAAAATTTTATTATTGTTGCATTTATACTCAGTTCTTCTTTATGTTCTACCAAGAGAGCTTGCAGTGACTAATAAAATGCAGTATAAAACATTAAAAACGCAACTAAACTAAACATCAAATCAATTATTAAAGTAGTAAGCAAATACCTGTTTGGCAAAAGAAGTGATGTTATCATTTCCCTAAATACTTAGAAATGAGAGCCAAACAGATCTCCTGAGGGATTGCATTCCAAAGGCTGGGAGCCACACAGAAAGATCTTTCGTGTTGTCAGCAGTTCGAGGTAGGCCAGGTCAATAAACAGACTCCATTACTTAGATTGGAACTATACTTTATTTACACAGACTATGGTAATAAATCCTGAAAGCCTGACTGTATTTTATCTCCCTTCCCTCTTATACCCCTGTGAATTAGAATATAGCCTGTCTTTCTTATGCTTTCTCTTTTTTTCTGGGCTTATAACATATTTTTGTTTTTGCAGTCATTTCAGCATAGGGTCCCGCCCCCCCCCCAGGTTATCTCTGGGTACCTGATAAACCAAGCTTCCATCTTGAAAAGGTTGTCTCCTGTTGATCTAGGTAAATATCAGGAGTCTCCAAGGCTGGGTGACCTATCATTTATTTTTAATATATTCTTTTATTAAAAGCTATAAAGCAGCACCTGCCTGCAATCTGCATTCCCTCTTTGCTTTTTTAAAACGATGCTTACTGAGAAACATATCTAGCATTACCATTAAATAACTTCTTTCTTCAAATCTTTTTGTTTGTCTTCACTCACATTAATTATAACCCATGCAAATAAAGGTCTGATATGTCTTCAGTTAATTGAGTGGCAAACTATTGTCTTTGCATGCATTGTTTAACACTGTTAAAAGGATTAAGACATCAGGAGTGAGGGATAATCACAAATAGTTGGACTGGTTGAAAGTAATTTCCTATGTTCCTAATGAGATGAGAGAAATGTTGTCCTGATGCATTACAATTCTTCAGGTTCATTCTAAAACTTCAAATACAATTTAATTCCTTTAAATTTAATTCATAATCTTTGAGATAAAATTTGATTGCTATTACTAATTTTTTAAAATCTTCAAATAGGTCACTATTGTTATGTAAGAAAAATATACAATATAATTAGTGATATAAGTTTTTTTCACTTTTATGGAGAAAATTTGTGGTTGCTACGAGTTGATACCTACTGATATCTATAATCAATTTTTCATTTAAAGTATGCATGAAACACCACAATTTTGAACATTAATTCTTTAAGAATATTATACAACTCTAAAAAAATTGTCCTTTCTAACAATGATACATATTATTTATACAAAGGAGAAGAAACTTCATATAATTTTACCAGTTTAAATACACATGTAAATTAAAACTCATTTTACCCAGATTTTCTTCTAAGGTTTTTATATAGTATGATATGTAATACATAACCTTTAAGTAAAAGGTCCATTTTATGCAAAACAAAACAACAACAAAATAATGTCATGGAACAACTTTGTTTAATAACACACTTCAATGACAAGAGAATATCTCAAATTATTTTAAAGGGAAAAAACAATCTGCCTTAATGGTAGAAAGTTGGGGGGGGACAAAAAGTATGTGTGAGAGGGGAGGGAAAGGATTTACAGTCTACGAAACAACTATCAAAATAAATGAAAAATGTGCTCAAAGTGACTGCTTACATTGTGATGCGTATTTGCCAAAAGAATATTCTCATAAGAAATGTCATACTCAATAAGATTTCTTTCTTGGATTCTGGACTGTAGAAACATTTATTATGGTATGTATGTGTGTGTGTTTGTGTGTATGCATGTACATACATGTATGTACGTATGTATGTATACAGAAAGAGAAACATTCACATGATAATAAACACATTGGCAGGTGTGACTAATGAATTTATGGAAATGCTTTTATTACAAAAATAAGGTTATATTAACTTCACAGTATGGAAGAATGGAACTATCCCTATTAGACAAGCTTGCCATCTACTTGCTATAGTCTCAAAAATGGCATTAAAAAGGTCATTCCTTTTAACATTACCGTATTATCTTTTCAAAGATAAGCTAGTTTTTCTTAGTAAGATAATAAAAGGTGATCACTATGTAGCATTTTGTAGAAATAGTCATTGTTAATTACTATATAGTATGTTTGTATCTATCTGTGGTTTTTATCATCATTAACATATTAATTTTATTCCATGTTCAGTTTAGGAAGGAAAAAAAATCTACAACACGGTCATTACTTTTGCTCTAATACTATTAAATTTACTTTTGCTCTAATACAATTAAATGAACTAATTGATTAATGCATTTTCTCAAGATAACTTGTTTTAGTTGTAATGATGCATTATAAAATGCAATGTTCTAGACAGTTAGCCTTTTCTCAGCATATTGTAAATCAAGGGTGTAAAACTTGCAACATTATGTGACGTGTCGCAAAATATTGCCACTTTTTCTCCATTGCCAGAGCTGGGGTGGATGCAGTTTTGGCATGATGCATCCAGTCCGTAGGCCAGCAGTTTGACACCCCTGCTGTAAACAATGCCAATCAATTACGAATTAAAACATGTTAAGAACCTGATTTCATCTTTGTTTGTTCAAAAAGTTATCTCTAACATAATACATTAAGCATATCTCGTAGCAGGTATGTTGACAAATAAAATCCAACTATCTCAACATATTTAAACTGCAAAGTCTCTGTTTCAGCTACGTATAGTATAATATCAGTTGGCAATACACAGCTGGGTGATCTTGAAATGTGAAGTGGGTGATCTTGAAATGTGAAGTGGGATCAGGCTTGATCACTACTTGTATAGGAGCCCCATGCAGAACATAGTAGAGATAGATGAGACGGCCTTACAAGCCATATTCTACACCTTTCAACCACATTTTGTAGGAAACCTAAATGTAGGCTACTTACAAATATAAAGATAGTAAATAATTATTTAATAAATTCAAGCACAAAATTAAAATAAATCTCTATATTTTATGTAATTAGTATATATCGGTATTATCTTAAACCTCATCTTTATGTTTATACAAAATTTTGTCTTTACATCTAAGTGTTAAGCTGCAGTCTCATTGTAGTATCACAGATATACGTTTACTAAATTAATACATGTCAAATTACAATGTGAGCTAATTTACTATTCTAATACATGATGCAATAAATCAGGTACATGCAAAAGAGCTGGCAGTAGCAAATTCCCCATTCTGCCTTTCATGCACTAGTTCTTCCACAATAAATATACTATTAAAGAGTTTGGTTGAAATGCAAACTGCATCATAAAAATAGAAAAAGCATGAGTATTTGGCACAACACTACATTTGTATTCTTGCACAGATATGAACTAGTTAAGTCTTCATTAAAATGCAAATTAAAACTTGAATCTTGCCTCTTCATTTGTGGGTTACAGAAGAATTAGGACCAGGTGGATATTTCTATCCAAGAGGAATTAGTGTATTGGTGATCTCGGGTATATAGAAGAAATGTTGTGGACACTGGTTTACCATTGATGTACAGATTATCCCAGAAATGTGGTCTAGGATGATTCAAGGGATAGTTTTCTTCCCATTGAAAACAATGTGTTTATTAAAGACATATTTTATAGTTGCATTGTTCATGAATAAGCTGCATTTTTATATAAGCTTATATGGAAATAAATTGTATTAAATTAATTGGGATAATTCACAGATTGACATATATAGGATTGTGTGGTAAAATACATTATATATTTTTATATTGGTTAACTAATCTTTACTTATTCCTTATCTTTTTCACATTGGTAAAGTTGTTCAATTACTTTAGCATGAAATGGCATAGACTTTAATGAAATGAGCTGGCTGATTATGATGATCACGTTATACAGGAAAAGAGAAAAAAGACATATTAAGATTCTATATTTACTGAACTGCCTTAGGCATTCAGAATTTATATAGATAAATTCAAATTATGAAACTATACAGTTTAATAATGAATGTAACTAGAAATTACTATTTTACATATCCTATAAAAAACAAAACAGAAAAAATATGAGACACAGTAATAAACCCATGTAATCATATTAAATGAGAACAGACTTATTTCAGAAATGACACAATTCTATTAATCTATATTTAGCTGCATGCTTCTAGAGATGTAAACTGATAAATCCCTCCCCTCATGGCATCCATGTAATAAGCCTGCACTCCGCCATGGCCTCTCATTGGCTCTCTGTATATCTACAGGTAGCCCTCGCTTAATTATCATCATTGGTACCAAAATCTTAGTCATTGATCAAGTTACTGCTTTATTCAACAACTGCAATTCTAGGACTCTTGGTTGTGGTTAAGTGATCTCTTAGGTCATTAGGCAGACAGAGTACAATGATGAAATTCTGATAAAATCCTCCAGTAGGCAGGCCTTTGACATTTAAATGTTCCTGCAGCCTACCAAAGGATTTCCACTCCACATTGTGCATGGAGAGGAAATTCTGCATGGTGCTGCAGGAATGGAAATCATCAGGATTTCAGCTCTGTTCCTATATGTCTGTGGAAATTCTTAGTCATCCAAGTCATGGTTGTTCCAAAGGTGCTTTTCAACAGGCAACTGAACCTTCTTTGCTTTTTCTTGAAGATATTTTGCTTTTCATCTAAGAAGCATTAACAGTTCTGACTGAATGCTAGGGAATGGAAGGATATATAATCCTTGCAGTCATCTGGTTGTTAGCACTTTGAAGGTGGGTTATTAGCTCTCTGAGAGTTGTTGAAGCCTCTTGAACACAAGGAGGAGAGGAGAGGAGAGGAGAGGAGAGGAGAGGAGAGGAGAGGAGAGGAGAGGAGAGGAGAGGAGAGGAGAGGAGAGGAGAGGAAAGGAAAGGAAAGGAAAGGAAAGGAAAGGAAAGGAAAGGAAAGGAAAGGAAAGGAAAGGAAAGGAAAGGAAAGGAGATACAGAAAGGCAAAAGAGGATTTTTAGAGAAACATGGAAAGACGGGAAAAAAATTGGAAATGACTGGCAACTTAAATGGCTAACATGAAACTGTTGGCTAATTATCTTAGAAGGCTTTGTCTGTGAATGGCCCAAAGTCCATAAAGTACCTAAGGATGTGATTCAAGGGAAGAGTACAAAAGAAGAAGACACAGTCAAGATTTTATTGATTGATTGCAGAGGACACTCAAAAAGGTTGAAGAAAAGTCTGACTTGTCAGATGGTTACTAGTTAGAACAAGATTACCAATCACTTTATCAGACTTAACTAGAAAAGCAGAAAATCTTGCAATGATAGGTAAGGATAAAAAAAATGCATATACCTGCATGCCTAGAATTAGAGTTAAAAATGCTCTCAATTTTATTTATGAAATCATTTCTTACCAGAAGGGGGGAAAGCTTTGTTTGCATTTGTATACAATTAGAAGCAGTAAATCATAACTCGAAGCTTGAGCCTGAGGAAATTAAATTATTTCTGATGTGTATTTTATCAGTACTGTAATTTCAATAAAATTGGGGAGGGATTGGATTGCTGTTTTGCATTCTCTTTCAATCAAATTGTTTGTACTATTAAACAACAAATTGTACAAAATCTCCCTCTGATTGTATCTTGAGTTTTTTGTACTACCTCTGAACGCAGAAAATTCTCTATATGCTAGAAATAATAACCATAAAATATAAATAAAATCATTAACTATTATAATCTTATATTGTAGATATATAAAATTAAAGTTCAGTTGTAAGTTTTACAGCATCAGTCACAAATATATTTTATCAAACCTTGGGTGATGATACCATATTTTCAATTCTACTGACTACATAGTTGAATATATTGCTTAAAATTGTTTTTAAATTATATCTTATCCTATTTTGAACCCCAGTTTTAATGGAAGAAAAGTAAGATAATAATGAATAAGTAAATAAATGAAAAAAGGAAGTACAACATTTTATACTATTATTTCCATGTTTGTATAATATAATAATGGAAATTGAGAAAGGATTATTTTTGTGCTGCTTCTAGCACAGAAAACATGTACACTGGAAAATTCTGATTTACATTTTAGTATACACATAATGATGGACTATATTCATAGAATCATAACAGTAAGATTAGTTAGACTGCTCATGTTTTATTATTCTCTTATGAAAAATAATATTTGTGTTAAATGAAATACAGCTTGTATTATAGTTTGCATTGCTCACCCAGACCTTAAAAGCTACTTTGAATAATTTCAACTTTAAATTTTAAAATATATTCTCCATTTTTTCATTAATTGACAGTATGCAAAGTTAAGAAGGAAAGAATAGTTAAGAATAGAAAATAGAAAAGTTAGGAAATATAGAAGGAAGACCAGGGAAAGTGAACATATCTAGACTGACTGTTGCTAGAAGTAATGATGTATTGGAAAACTGATAATGGATCAATTCCCATTACATGGAATATGATTCTGTGGGGCAGTTTTTTCATATAGTATCTGCCACATGTTAAAAATAGCAAGAAGATGGATTGGCATAAGCAAACATAAATTTTCATGCTGATAGCAATGACAAAACTTAACAAACTGCATGGAGGTTAGCTTTCAGTTAGACAATTGGTCTGGAGCCCAATACAAGACTAATGTTGATGTCATGAACTTGGAATCATCTCTCATTTATATTTATTGGCTAAAAGCTTATAGTTAAGTAAACTTAAACTCAATAGAATGTGAATTCTGTATTTGATTATGTTCTGTTAGAAAAAAAAACTAAATATAAATTTTATTCAAAGAACCTGAAGCTATGATTTATTTAAAAAAATGGAAAATTAATCAAGATGAATGTAGTTTTATTTCCTGAGGAACATTGATATATAGGAAACCTATTTCTTCCTGAAACATACATACAATGGTAAATAAATTCTTGATAGTGAAAAGATTAAGAAAGCTCTGTTAATTTGCTGTTATTGTGGTAATTGCTTTTTAAAATTAATTTCTTATTACATTCACAAAGATATTCATCACTTCAACAGCTGATAAATTGTCTACTTGTTCTATTAACTAGCATATTCTAGAATGAGAGTGTCAGGTTTTAGAATGGTATATGATGATTTTGTATATAATTTGCCTTTTCTATAAAAAAACATTGTTCTATTTAAAGACAGGTTGTTTTCTAAAGGTCCTGATGTCATATCCTTTCATTATATAATATAATATTTTGTCTTAATAATAAGGCAATGTTACATCCAATGTTGTATCTTTTAATATAGTCATTAGCAAGATTTCAAACAACTACATTTTATTACACAAATGAACCCTGAGATTAAGAAAAAGTTGCGAGATGATATGGATGTACATGATCTGAACCAATGAACTGTGGCCTGAAATGATATCACAAAATGTGCAGCATTAAGTGGAAGGTTAAACCTACTTGCATCTTGGTTCATTAAACGCAGTTAAAGTGCAAATTCCCTCATTCTGACAGTAGTAATCACAAGGGTTCACTTTCTGGTCACAGCGCTGATTTTTAAACCCCACAGAGCATCTGCAGAATTTCAGTAAAATACAGCTAAATAAATAAATATTCTACCTTTTTTTGCTGAATATCTTTTAAATGCAAATACACAGCTGAGAAAAAGCACAATAAGCAAATATGCTCCACTGATCATGGTAAGTCCACACTATTAGTGTTTATTAAATCTTACTGATAGCTTGGGAAACATAGAACTGGCACAGGACTCAACAGAATCAAGTTGATCCTTCTTTTGTTATGGCAGACAGCAAGCAGGCGCTTTGCAGTGCCTGATAATTGCTGGCCAAGAGAGATTAAGGACTATCTCTAGTCTTCAAATATCCATGGCTGAACATTACCTAAATTCTGAACTGATTCAGGTTTCTGACCAATTGAGTACACTGACATTCTATACTTAATAGTGCCCCAATTTATCAGGGTATTATCCAAGACAAAGAAGGGAAGCTAATAATTTCACATGCAGTCACTGCGCCCATATTAGAATTATGATCCTGCCCAATGAAGGCAAATATAATCTGCTCTCATGGAAGCACATGTTGCAGTCCTTAATTCTTGAATAATTTGTAATAAACAAACACATTTGTTTATTCATCATCCAGCAATGATGAATTTGGAAGAATATCATTACATCCAAATATCTGACAATCTTTTCTTATATCAGAACAACTATGGATTATTTTAATGAGCACTCCAAGGACAATGATATTGAAATGTTTCACATACGTTAAAATTAGGACACTCATTTTAAACTTATTTCACACAGAACCTTTTACAAGAATGATATGTACTTTTATAATTACCATAACACAATTGCAATATATGTTTAAAGATTACGTACCAAAAAGTCACATCATATGGACCACTATGATTTAAGAATTAATTTTAAAATTTGGGTTTTAAATGCTTCCTTAGTACAATACTACTTCTAAGTACAATACTACTTAGTACAATACTACTCCTTGCAAATGTTATTCATAAATATATTCATAATATATATATTTATCTTTGAACAACAAATAAATATGCCTACATCTCTAAGTAATGCAGTCTATATAATGATCAAAATAGATAACATAGAAATAGTATCATGTACTTAGGGGTGTCATTCTCCTATCCTTGCCATTGAAAATTGTCAAAACCAAAACCAAACCTGGAGCAAAATGTCATTATCACAGCATCACTCTGAAAGAAGAAATTATGTTGGCAAAGTGGCATTAGGAATCGTGGATATAAAGATGTCCAAATTATTTCATGATACTCACAGACAGACAGGTATATTTGTCTCTATATCCAACTGGCAAGTCGCACCATTGTAGCAATAGCCATCACATAATTGGCAGCTGGTTGCAATTTTTCCGTTTGTGCAGCTATGATTTGTGGGAGGAAAACATGTCATTGTTAACTATGCCACTACTGATGAATGGGGTGCTTCAGTCATTCTATTGTTTTAATAGCATATTAAATTACTTTCCATGGTTAATGAAGAAAGCTATTACAGGCTGCTCAGCTTAACTTAGCATGGTTACTTAATCAGTTGTATGTTTGTTATATTGAACAAAGAGAGTTCAATTATATGTTTGCTATGCTCAACTAATTATGCAGCAAGATCAGAGGCCTTGGCTTAGGGAGTAGTTGTTATAATAGATGTTGAACATTTCGTTGTTCAGTAGTAGTGACCAGAAACAATAGCTTTACTTACTGTTAATAACCTGACAACTTAAAAGCATGCATATTTATATAACACAAGATATTTATCTCACTAATAACATTATTGTCAAGGGAGTAGAAATATGAATGATTTCCATCTCTGTTTCTTTGTTCTCATGCCCTACTGTGGCCAGGCCCCACTGATAGTTTAATGACACAGAAGTAACAAAAAATAATTGATTGTGCAAGACCTGCTAGAGAATATTGAATATGATGTGAGGAAGATTAAAATATTTGGAGAAATGGTGGGCTTAAAAATAAATAATAAAAAATGGCAATATTGATCAAGAATGCTAATGTGGAAGATCTGAAGACATTGGAAATTAAAGCTGGTTTTAAAATTGTGAAAATGGCACAGTACTTGGGGCTGATTCTTACTGATGAAAATTCTAAGATATATAAAGATAATTATGTTAAAAGATGGAAGGAGATAAAGTTACACTTAAACAGATGGGAAAAACTAGATTTGTCATTGATAGGAAGAATTTCAGTAATTAAAATGAATGTACTACCTACAATGTTACTTCTATTCCAGACTATACCGATATTGATTAAATATATTTAAATTTATTTGGCAAAATAAAAAAGAGTTAAATATAAGCTTTTACAGGATGCTAAAGGAAGAGGAGGCCTGGGTTAGATTATATTATGATGCTTGTTGTTTGGTATGGTTAAAAGATTGGATAACTTTGAAAAATGTAAAGTTGTTAGACCTTGAAGGTTCTGACTTGAGATTTGGGTGGTATGATTACTTGTGATATGACAAAGTAAAAGTTAACCTTGGTATTAAGAATGATATCATTAGGCAATCAGTTAGGCATGTATGGTGGAAATATAAAAGAAAATTGGCTGACAAAGTGTCTACTTTGGGTATCAGCCCATGAAGCACTACATAGAAAAGAGATGTTATTAGAATGTAGATAGATGACATATCAAGATTTATCGGTATTTGAAAAAGGGGGACTTAAGGTAACAAGAGAACAACTACTAAGTGAAGGATTTGTTTGTGATTGGTGTAATTATTATAGATTTTTTGAAAGATTTAAATTTAATAAAAAAGTTGTTCTTTTGCAGGAATTAAATCTGAATTGGATATCAAGTTCTGGAGATCAGCACTTGATCGCTAAAGTATATAAAATGTTACTTAAGGTGAATTTGGAAGATGAATATGTCAAAGATTGTATGGTAAAATGGTCAATTTTTTTGAGTATAATGTTAGATAAATGGAGAATGCATGGATTAATAGTTTAAAATTTACTTGGAATTATAGTCTGAAAAAATATTTTTATAAAATGATGTATCATTGGTATTTGATCCCAGAGAGACAAGCAAAAATATATATAGGGATTTCTAACAAGTGTTGAAAATATAATCAAAATCCAGGTACATTTTATCGTATGTGGTAGTTTTGTAAACATGTTAAAACATACTAGATAAGCATAATAATGATAATGCAGAAAATATTTAAACTATAGATATGAATTAAACCTGAAGTTTTTCTTTTAGGTACTATGGATAAACCAACTGAAAAGCAGTCTGAGACACTGTTTCTTTACATGGTGACCGCTGCTAGGATTATACTTGCTAAGCATTGGAAATGAAAATTGATGCCAACTATTGACTATTCTGGTGGGGTTGTGTGGTTGGGGAAAGGAGATGGTTTCATGTGCATGTACCACTTTCACAAATGCAGCTTTGCATGTGTGTGTGCATGTGCATGCTTACCCACCATTTCTGCGGCCCAGTTCTGAATGGGTTGTGGTCTGGCATTGGGCCTCAGACCAAGGATTGGGAACCCCTGGACTAGATAACTTTATAAGAGACTGGAAGCCGTGTGTGGACTTTCTATGTGTTAAATACAATAACAGATGGTTAACAGAAGGATTTGAAGATTAGTGTAATAGTTGAGCTAACCTATTGACTTTTTTTCCTTTTTTACATATATGATGTAATTACATTTGGGCAGACTTGATTATTAAACAGAGTTTTCCTCATCTGACATATTTATTTAATACAGTAGTTTTATTAAATAAGGTTATAACTATTTGTAGACCCATTATGTAAGGGGATGGTTTTTTATTTTCAGCATCCAGCCTGGGTGGATTTTTTATATTTAATGTTTTTATGTTTATGTTTAATGTTAATGTTTATGTTTAATGATAATATTTGGCATTTGAGGCTTTTTTGTGCACATGAATATTTTTTTCTCGTTATTAGTGTTGGATGTTCATTTTTCTATTTTTCCGTTTTGTATTTTATTCTTGTTCATAAAAGAAAATAAAAAACAAAAAATTATGAAAAATGTACTATACAGCATATGTAATCTTCATATGCTCTACAATAGCTAATAAGAGGCAACAATTCTAAAACTGATAGTAATATCAGGTTTATCAGTTTTATTGAAACAAATCGGATATTAACATGAATTTTCTAAAAATGATATTAAAATTTAATTCATGGTAGATTTCACAATAAATTCAAGAGTAGAGTGCACTACATAATACTCTTGTATATATTTTCTCTACCCTTTTAGTTTTCCATTGAATTAAACCTGGCATATACAGATTTTAATTAATTTTTCAAAAAGGCAAAACATAAATATTTTTATCTACAAATTAATTACTATGGGACATTTACAATATGGATAATGTATAATTAAAATATTTTCCCACAATAATGTCTATGCACATATTTTACAATAGCACAGATGGCTACTGCAAATTGTACATTAAGGCATACTATTCTGATTTCATTAAATCTACTGAATTAATTATAGATGTGTTATAGATTTTTGATTAACAGATATATAAAGTTTTCTCTTTTTTACCATATTTCTTACATAGTATCCTAATTTTCATTTCTATACAAGACTGAATAATAGTTCATTTTATATATTTTAAAATAATCTCATTCTAATTCATATCTGCTCAGCTTAATGTAGTTGCAGACAATGCAAAGTCTTGATCTATCAACGATAATGTTGGCTTACCCAATATTTACAAATATATGGAAACTATACATTTCTGGCTATTCAATTACACGATTTATCACAGCTTTAACTTACTTGCACATTATGTCATCATTTTTCTTGTCTATGATGCACTGACCTCCATGACATTTTACACATTTGTCTGTTTCACATTTTGTGCCTTCATATTGTAGAGGACAGAAACATTCTACATTGCCATCATCAGCAATGATGCAAGATTCAGAATTAACACAATAATGGTGGCAAATATCTGCAATGAATACACACATATACATCCATAAGATGCCATACAGTTATCCTCTTATAAGCATATTAATAAGCATATTAATAAATTGATTGAATCAATAGCTATTTTAATAAGTTATAAAGCAATAAAATATTTTTTCTTTATAGGACACATATATAGCTGAACTATACACATGAACACATTTATATTTACTGATTTCAAAGGTATAATCTAATAGATCTATTTGGGAAAATGTTCAAAATGAGTCAAAAATTTCTCAAACATTTTTTAAAAGTCCCTTTTCTCAAATCACAAGGACGTTCCTTTATGGATTTTTTTTAAATATTTGCCATTATTTTTTCCCCTTCCCCAGCTATCGAAGAATGATATCTGATCTAAAGCATGTGGAACATACAGGAATTCTTGTTTCACAATGAAAAAATAAAACAAAAAGGAAACAAACAAACAAAACCCCCTGAAACAAAATATTTTTACAGACAGTGGTGACCTCCCGTTTACAGGCATTAGTGAACCACTCCTGGAAATCTAAGAAAAAAATGAATATATCATCCCAATTTGGCACTCCAGTTCTGTAGTGGCTCAGAACATGTGTTATAACTGTAGTTTTCTCAAAATGAGAACATGTCTTTGTTTTGTCACCATTATAGCCCTTTCATAGGACAATATTGCAATACCACAACATAAATTATGTCTTTAAAGCAATTTTCTTATTATACAATACAGTTAGTTCTCTCCTTACAACTATTCATTTAGTGACCATATGAAGTTACAACAGCACTGAAAAAAGTGACTTATGATCAATTTCACCCTTAAAACAGTTGCAGCATTCCAATGGATCACATGATCAAAATTCAGGTGCTTGGCATCTGGCATGTATTTGTGACAGTTGCACTGTCCCAGGGTCATGTGATCACCATCTGTAACCTTCCCGCCAGCTTCTGACAAGCAAAGTCAATGGAGGAAACCAGATTTGCTTATTGACTGCATGATTCACTTAAAAACTGCAATGATTTACTTAATAACTCTAGCAAAAAGGTAGTAAAAAGAGACACAACTCACTTAATAACTGCAACTACCTCGCTTAGCAATGGAAATTTTGGACTCAATTGAAGTCGTAAGTCAAGGACTACCTATATATGTGTGAAGAGTTTGCAACTGCAACACAATGATCCTGTACTTTTCTAATATTGTCTATCAGAGGAAAAAATTATCACATTTTTATAAAATTTAAATAAATATCATCCCTTTCTCATATTTGTTCATTAATAGAATTGGGTTATCTAATATATTTCATTATTTTAGATAATATTTTTAGATTTTAAAGGTATCACAATAGTATATAACACAATAAATAACTTTGCACCTTTACTTTTACATTTGAATGAATGAATTTATTTCTGCCTGTTTGCAGAGACTGAAACAATTTTTTTTTAGGTAAGTTTCAGGTAAATATATTTTTTCTCTTAATCTGTATGTCCATTTATGCATGATTTATGTGATCTATTATTTTCAGAATTGCAAGCAGCTGATATTAGGATTCATGTTGCTTATTTAACAGAATCACCAGCAATGAAGGATATTTTGTTTTTCAGATATCCAAATTACATTTAATAATTTCCCAAATGGAAGGATGATCAGTTGATTTCAATAAAACTAAATGTGCACAATGCAGATAATTTTTTTGTTGGTCTCATTATTAAATGCAATACGATAATATAATACTTTTTACAAGGTTTTCTATATACTGAAATTTTATTATATTAATAAGTAGTAATTTCCGTCATGACATCAGTCAATTTTTCACATCAAATAGATGGCTGTTTAAAAGTACAATACCAGATATTAGACAATTCTTGAATTTGGTACTAACTTGATACTGAAAAAGAAAAGCACATGCATCATGGCTCTTATAAATATATCAACTATCAAATATAGAACAGGATTTTATTTTATATATAAATGAATAAACATTTTGAGGGTTTGTAGTTTACAAAATTCTTAGTGTTCAGCTTGGTTGTTTACTTGCAGATGTTTCATTACTTGATGATGTTACCTAAATAACCAAGCTCAGACAGTACCACAGATTCCATGGTTCAGCCCTGAGCTATAGCTTTTACATTTTATTGTATTGAAACTTGAGAATATATCAAGTGAAAATATCTAGCAACTGAACAATTGATAGCAACAACTGGGATCCACTAAATTATATCCCTTCAGAAAATCAACTTTGTCACATTATTGCATGGTGGTGAGATTCATATTTGCCACAGAGAAATCAAAATTAAGTTTGAACACTTGTACTTGTAGCTCCTGGGACTAGTGTAGCAACAACAGAACCTGACAGTAAAAACCTAAATTTTAGATGCCTTGGCTTCTAATGTCCTGTAATTCTATGATTAGGCTCTACAGAGACTAAGGCTTTAAATAAATTGAGAGTAGGTGCTACAATTGTATTTAGAAGGCTGAAGAAAGCAGACAAGTGGAAACTGACTAAGTTATTCTAGAATCTTGGCTTCACTAAAATAACCGATTGAACTTCCTCTTCCTAAATGATCTAAATATACCCACATTTTTTGTGGAGGAAAAAGCTAAGCCTTGTATTTCTGTTCATGTTAAAATTTGTCTCAGGCTCATTATATATAAACCTTGGTATTTGTGCATACATATAGACATGCATGTATACATATACTACAAACGTGGATATATAAGAATACTGCAACCTCTCTAAACTGTATTCCTGAAAATGGAACTGTAACATGTAAGATGAGAACAATGTCAGTGAAATGTATTTTATTTTTCCCAGTACTGTATAATAATAGGGATGTATTCCAGATACTCCATCTAATATATTACTTCCAGATGCTACATCCCACATCTTAATTTTTGAAAGCGCTTTAAAATTATGTGTAATTCTTTCCTTAGGTTTTTAAAATGCCCCACCTTTTTCCTTGCTAATAATTTTCATAACATTTTCCGTCAAAGTTTAACAGAGAGCACAAAAATAACCCCGCTGAACTCAAAAATGTTTTTTTCTGAATAACTGGAGGGGTCTATATTTCTATACTTTTGTGTTATATTCTTAAGAAACAGGCTATGAGTCACTGATTACCATCAAGAACATTCATATGATTACTTTTAGAGTACTCACTATGAAATTGCAGAACTTCTTGTGTGCCCCCAGAATTCATAATAGCAATGTAATAAAATAACAAATGTCCATAAATTCTTTACAAACATTTTGATTAACCTGGTATCTAATGACACTTTAAGAAATCATAAATGGAACTCTGATCTTATTAATAAGTCAGATTACATCAAAGTTTAGGTATACAAGTGCTGCCATTGAACTTCAAAGAAGTGCTTTGTCTTCACTTTCCCCTTACATATTAATTAAATGTACAGCAGAAAAGAAGATTAATTTATTCATAATTCTATTGTTTGAAACTACCTTCTCTCTCTCAGTTTTGGTCTGCACTGCATTAAGAAGAAGTTAATAGAATTTATGGTGAAAAAGACTTTTTGTGTGTGCGTATGTATTCTCATTTATTTTTCATAAGGGTACACAGCGAACCTGCACTACAATTCGAAGAATAAGGTAGTGCTAGAATGAAAAAGCACTTTTTATACTCTCTCTCTCTCTCTCTCTCTCTCTCTCTCTCTCTCTCTCTCTCTCTCTCTCTCTCACACACACACACACACACACACACACACATTACTAAATCACTATACACACACACACACACACACACACATATATACATATACATATACACATATATATATACATATACATATATATACATATATATACACACACATACATATATATATATATATACTGCTCAAAAAATAAAGGGAACACTTAAACAACACAATGTACTATATTTAATAGTAGGATGTCTTATCTTGTGTTCCCTTTATTTTTTTGAGCAGTACATATATATATATTCTGGATGTACTGTACAGTATGTTGTCAAATGATTGATTTTAAAAACTGAAAAAATAGCAGTTCAGTTCTTCTGATTTTTGTTAATTATGCTCCACTTATTCTGTACTTACAATCTTGACATCGGTCCCCTGTATGTTCAGGTTGACACTGACAGTGGGGCTGATTTCCAGCAGTGACAGTGCACGTTCCTCCATTCTGACAAAAATGATCGCAGACTGTTTTATTGCAATTTGGACCTGTAAACCCCAGTGTACAAATGCATGCAGGTCTTCCTACAAGACAAAATGAAATATCTGGTAGGGTAGCTCTACTTATGTACACCTTTCTGATTCATACTGCTGTGTTATAGAATATAGATACTGTAAATCAATTGGCACCATAAAACATCTATAAATATTTTAAACACATTTACTAGTAATCCTCATTTAGCAATGATAATTTGGACTGGAAATTGATTGTTAAGCAAAGCAATTATGTGTGTTAGAGACCTGCAAAGGTCATCATTGCAAGGATTGGACATAAACCTACTTTTCATCATTGTTATAACTGTAATTGGCTACTACATGAGGTAGTCAATGAATGAGAACTACTGTATATGATTTAAAACCCTTGATTTTGCTTTTTATAATTTCTTTAAAATCCATTACAATAATTTGTTTTATCTGAAAATAGCTCATATTATTTTGAGTTTTAATTACATTTTCCATATATACGTTTCAATTAACTGATGACATTTTCTGTGTTCAGATATTATTTTACCAAATCTGAAGAAAATGTACACATTTTAATTAAAGCTATCCATAAGATCCACAATGGAATTTCCCCAAACAGTAAACTATAAGAAAAGAATGACTGAATCTACAATTTGTCAGTGGAATTTATTCAACTAATTAAAATTTGTGTACAGATAATGAGTCTAAAACTTACAATTCTTTTATCTCCTCATATAGCAAATAATGCCTTACTGTGAATTTAATTATTTCCCGTTATAATAATTAGCAATACTAATACTAGTAATATAATAGTGTATTTACAGACTGATTTCCAACTTACAGAAAATCAAACGACAGAGCAACTTTGATTAAGAAGAATATCACCCAATAATATGTAAACATTGAAAATGTATCGACTATAACATAAATCTACTAATCAAATATATTTAACATTTGAACTTGTACAGAAACAGGGCATAATAAAATTTAAAAAAAAAACTTTCATCGGAATGACTGAGGATTGAGCCATTAGTAATTAGTTTAAATAATCATTCTGCAATTTAATTTACATTTGATTGGGAAAGTTTTAGTAGGTAAATAAGTAAATAGGCTATAAAATAAAAACCATCATTATCCAGAATTATGTTCTTCAGCTATTTAGCTATTTGATATCTTAATTTAATCATTACTAATCTCTGCTTTTTACTTTTTAATCCCCATTCACTATCCAATTCAGAATTAGAATAGAACAGAGCTGGAAGGGACCTTGGAGGTCTTCTAGTCCAGCCCCCTGCTCAAGCAGGAGAACCTACACCATCTCACACAGGTGATTGTTTAGTCTCTTCTTAAAAATCTCCAGTGATGGAGCGCCCACAATTTCTGGAGGCAAGCTGTTCCACTGGTTGATTGTCCTCTGTCAGGAAGCTTCTCCTTAATTCCAGGTTGCTTCTTTCTTTGATCAGTTTCCAACCATTGTTTCTCATCTTTCCCTCTGGTGCTCTGGTGAACAACATGACCCCCTCTTCCTTGTGGCAGCCCCTCAGATACTAGAATACTGCTACCATGTCTCCCTTATTTTTTCTTTTCTTTAGACTAGCCAACCCCAAGTCCTGCGGTCGTTCTTCCTATGTTTTGGTCTCCAGGCCTTTGATCATCTTAGCTGCTCTTCTCTGATTTTTTTCCAAACTCTCAACATCTTTTTTGTGATATGATGACCAAAATTGGCTGCAGTATTCCAGGTGTGGTCTTACTAGGGTTTTATAAAGCAGTACTAATACTTCATGTGATTTTAATTTATTCCTCTGTTTATAAAACCCAGGATTGTATTAGCTTTTTTGGTTGCTGCTGCATACTGCTGGCTCATAGTCAACTGATAATCCACTAGGACTCCAAGGTCCCTCTCACAGTTACTGTTTTTGAGCCAGGTCTTGCCCAATTTGTACTTGTACCTTTGATTTTTCCTGTTAGATGTAAAACTTTGCTTTTCTCCACATTGAAACTCATTTTGTTGGATAAAGCCCATTGTTTAAGCTTGTCAAGATCTTTTTGGATCCTGAGTTTGTCTTCTGGGGTTTATCAGTAGGGTCGAATCCTGTGAGAGTTATTTGTTTGTTATTTGGTTCAATTGGGTGGAACTTTCTTTCATACGTTAGGATTTAGCTAGAGTTGCCTCTAAGTTCCTAACTTTTTCCTGTAGTAGTTCACATAATTTGCATCTAATGCATGTATAGTTTGGCTATTCCTTTGGCATAAGCACATACATGGAACATGTATTGCCTACTACAATAGTATCAGTCACCTGTTCCATGAGTTTGTTGTTTGAAACTCCCTCTTTTTGGTTGGTGGATGTGCTTTGCTGCTAGCCTTGTTTCTAGCTTCTCTGTTCTGGGTAAGTATGCCTATTTTTCTATCCTTTTTTTCTGCCTTTGTGCTACCTTGTTATTTATTTAACCTTCTTACTATTGTGTTAGTTTTATTTAGCCGCCTTACATGCCCAATTCAGTACAACCTTAAGTGCAAATACTATACCCAAATCCTCCTACAACCTTTATTGGCCAGCCAATATAGTTAACAGGATATCAATGAAATATACTCTCACAATCATTTAGTAAACTAAGGGAAAACTTAGTGGGGTGGCATGTATTTCAGCTCTCTATTAAGATAATCTAAGAGTATAACCATTACACAAAATCAACTACCAATGAAGGAATATTTTACCAGTCAACTTTTGCCCTATTCTACAAGTAGTGACTATGGTAGTAACCTCTGCAGTATGCTCTCTACCTAAAAGATTAAAAGTTGCATCAAATATGGATGGGACTTACAAAGAGTTTTTCACATCTCAACCATTTTTTAGGATCCTCATCCTGCTATCTAATAGGCACTCATTCTTTGTTGCAATTCTTTCCAAAAGCACTAATCTGCTGTGAAGAATAATCTTTTCTATTACCATTATAAGAGAACATATACGGTAGCTGCCCTCATTTCTTGTCAATTAATGTTCTGACATAGTTATCTGTATCCTGGAGTTAAATATATGTTAAAAAGACATATATGTTATGTTTTAATGATTGTTGAGCACATTCAGCTTATTAGACAATCTCACTCTGTTTTTTTGCCTGTACTGAATTGCTGAATATGCCAGGTTAATCAGTTTCTAAGAAATAATTTCATGTGTCTTTAATATTATGAGACAAATTTGAAGAGAGGTAGAAACACCATATTGTTCTTCAAGTTCAATACCTCAATTTGTTACTTTAGGTGAGAGTGACTTTAACATTAGCTATACTGGCCCCTCATGACTCATTTGGCATTAATAGCAGGCTAACATTTTCATCACGGAACACAGAAATATTAAATCAAATAAAAATCTTTATTGCAGGCATTGACCACTGCAAAAATAATGTAAAATTATCTATCATAAATTAGGGAACAGGTAGCTAGATTAGAATGATCTAATTCAGGGGTGTCAAACTCAATTTCATTGAGGGCCGCATCAGCATTGCGGTTGCCCTCAGGGGGCCGGGTGGGTATTGCCAGGGTGGGTGTGGCCTACTGGGTGGGTGTGGCTAGAGTGTGTATGGCCTACTGGGTTGGCGTGGCCAGCTCTACATCGTTTGCATCAAGGGCGCCTATGGGGGCCTGGGCAGGAGTGGGACTGATCTGAGGGTCTCTGGCGGACGAAGGGTCTCTGGGCCAGGGCCAAGGCAGTGGGGGCCGTTCCCTCACTGTTTCCAGGATGGCTTCGCGGGCCACATGAAACCACTTCATGGGCCGGATTTGGCCCCCGGGCCTTGTGTTTGACATGTCTGATCTAATTGATCAGAACTATGCAAATTTTGAGGAATAACTGTAAATCCTTGGAAAATTTCCATTATGTTTGTAGTTGGTAAGAGGAAAAATGAGTGCCTGAATTGCAGTTCTGTCAAATCTGCCATATAACCCTTGACACTGGACGTGAGGTTTCTACACTCTCATATTGCAGGGAAAATGAGGAAGCCATTCCTAGCAAATTTTCTACATGTCACTATCACTTTTTTCTAGAAGAAAATCAAAATCATATGGGTTTTAGTGCTTTATGCCTTAGTCATAAGTCTCAGAAATTTTAATGGCTAATAGTAATGATATAACTACAGAATAACTGTTTTCCATTGCCTACAATAAATAAATCTATAAATAAATAGAGAAAATTTAAAAAAAAAAATATTTACCAAGAACCGAAGCTATGCATGTTCCTCCATTCTGACAATAATTGTTACAATGGTTAACTTCACATCTGTCTCCTGAATAACTTGGCCAACAATAACATCTTTGGTCACCTTTTTCATTTATAACACATCTACCTCCATTTTCACAAGCCAGCTTACAAGTCTCATCTGTACTTAAGATATAAACACAAAGGTCATGACAGGAAATGATTATCATTATCATTGTTCGTCCAGGAGATGAACTTAAAGAGCCAGAATAAAGAAACTGCTAGGATAGAAGAGCATTAATGGATACAAGATCCCTTGCAGCCATCCAGTCTTGTTCGCTGCTCATAATTCCTATGAACAACATATTCAGCTGAATTTTTCAGCTCAAGGCCTTGCAACTAGTAAAGTTCTGCAAAGCACTCTGCTAAATAAGTCATATAGCACATTGGTATAAGCAAAACATCATTCTTGAAGCACTGAAGTAGCACTAACCTCCAATAACCTTGACATAGTTCCTTTGAAGTCTCTCCTAGGTATTCTGAATTAACGTTCTGCATATGCAGGTAACACTTCAGTTGGAATCAGTTGCAAAAAGAATGGTTATGGGGAACTGGCATGCCGAGCTGTGAAAGTTACCAAGCTTTCGAGTATTAAAGCATTAAAGCTATGAATATAAGTGTTTTGTTTGTGCCAGTTTTCTTTGTAAATTCTTTGCACAAATCTAATCTTAGTATAATTGGTACAGCAGATTGGTGCACTGATGTTGAATTAAAATGTTGTAGCAGCATCATAACAGAAGTAGATTTTTCCAAAACTGATAATGTTCAGATGTACTGAATATGCAACTCCCAACTGTCATATTAGTAAACTGCAATATTTATTTCTTTGCCAACTTTGTGTCTTTATATTTATATGTGGAAACTGATGTGGTTATTATTATCATTGTTGTGATTCATTTGTTTGGTTTTAGCCTCGCTATGGCTGTTTTGTTCATGTAACCTGTAAGCTGCTTCAAGGTTTTTGATTGTAGAAGAGCAAAAGCATAGTATATAAATAAATAACAGAATTGAGAGGTGCTGTTGTCATTTAAAATATGTAAGCTTAGTGGGAGGGAACTTCAGATCATAGAATGCAACTTTTAGGTAGATTTAACTTTAAAAGCCAACAATTTAAAAGCCAGGTACTAATCAGAATGAATATCATTTTTCATTTTTTACTTTAATAAAATGCATTCATTTACTTAGATGTTAGACATTGAAAGAAATATAAAAATAGAGAATTTAGCATCATTTACTCATCTACAATTACTTCAAATAAGAATAAGTTCTTAAACAACTGTCAATGCCCACCTAATATGTTCAAATCACTGCATTTTCCTTTAAACATTGCTTTTCCTTCCGGACATATGCAAGCTGCACCTGAAGGATTGAGTAAACACAGGAACTCACAGGTTAACTGCAGACAAGGATTGAGAGCTATTTGGAAGGAAAAAAGAAAGAAGCATAATATGGATTATTTTTCAAGTAAATAATGAATTAAGAAGCAAGGCCCTTACAGTATAGACATTAGTTTTAGCCCTGAGCCTGTCCCTCAGTCCCATTAATACAAGAAAAGGGAACAACTTCAGATGAATCCTGATCCTCTGTTTTCAAGGACATAAATGGATTTTCAGACAAGAAGTGATAAGCAATTTGATCTCCTATAGTTTATGGGAGCCATAAACTCAAATACAAGAAACGGTTTCATGTAGTGGTTAAGACTTTAAATTAGAAACTGGGAGAATTATGAAGCCAGATGGGTGATCCTGAGACAGTCACTTCCTAGGAGGGAGGCAATTGCAAAACATTTCTGAAAGACTTTGCCAAGAAAACGGCAAGGATTACTTCAGGCATCACCAAAAATCTTATTCCTAATGCTATCCCAAGTTCTCCCAAATAGTTCATTTACTAAGTCCCTAAAATCTTATGTGCATGGGAAGGGGAGAATAAGTTATATATTTATTTTGTATGCTATTTTGAATAATAAAATATTTTATTTTTCCCCTGAAAATAATAAAATATACTCACAATGTATTTGTTTGTAGCGATGTGAAATCAAGGTACTTTTTGTTTTATCAGTCTCCAAGTTCAAATATTCTACAGCACCATGGCCAAATTTTTGCACTCTAAATGCACCATTTTTAGGTCCAGCTCCATATATATAGTTCTCAAAAATATCAATTCTATGAGGATGTAGTAAGCCTTAAATAGGTAAAAAGAAATACACATTTCAGTTTAGATGCAACATGTCTGTACCAACAGAAATGATAGCATTCATCATTCAGTATTTTTAGGGTGCACTGCAACAAAAAGGAAGGGTGAAGCTTTTATACCTCTAGTCATTTATATTTTCTTTCTTCTGAACAGGGAGTTCTTATCAACAGAACACATGGAGAATCTGAATTAGTTTTTACATTATAGAAAGTTTCCTCAATTAAAATAATTAAAATAGGAAAGGTATTAATTATTATCATTTTCTAATACATATGCAGAGGCATCAAAAGATACAAAATCCTATAAACCTTACAATAAAGAATAATCCTTTGTCCCTTTGTTCATTGACTTCAATTTGGTTGGAAATTAAAAAAAAACAACTCTAGGAGAAAACCAGATCTTGGGGGATATGCATATGCACATGAACAGAAAGACGTACACACATATATGGAGTGAATGTTTTAAAAAATCTACACACCCCTATTAAAATGCCTGGCTTTTGAGAAGTAAAAAAATCAGACCAAAATAAATCACTTCAGGTTTTTTCCAGCTTTAATACAACATATAGACTGTACAATTCAACTGAAAAATGAATATACCTTACCAGTAGGGGTCCTTAGGCAAAGACTCCTTAACACTTCACCTGCCTACCTCAGATATGAGAGTCAAAAACTAGGAGAGTCATAATGGCTCAGATGGTGCCTAGAAGTATCATAAGGTCTGTATCAGATGTTGGGGAACCAGGATAATCTGACAATAAAGAGGTTACTGGAACAAACCATGAATAAACAAAACAAAAGAACCTGGAATTGATGGAATGCTACTACAAGAGCAGATGTAATGAGATATGATATATGAAGCAAATGGAAGAAAACCTATATCTACACAAATTGAGAAACAGCTAGTGACCCAAGCGTCAGCATAGGGAAGAGAAAGCTGTTCTCACAACTAGATAGGCTAATTATACATTACATCCTGGACTCAAGAAAACCCAGAAGAAGAAGTATATGTGCAGCCAATGCCTAAAAGTGGAATGATATTGCCACTCCCTACATTACAAAACACATAAGTTTATATGAGGTATAAGATCATAGATAAACAGAATTCCAGAGTTGGAAGGGACCTTGAAGGTCTTCTAGTCCAACACGCTGCTCAGGCAAGAGCCCCTTTACCAGGGTCAGCATCCTTAAATACTCAAAGAGCCACTTGGAGCTGTTTCCCAGAGGGGGGGGGGGAAACACTGGGAGCCGCAAAACACTCACATGTGCACATGCAAGGGGGGGAATTTGATTGAAGAATTTAATTAAAAGGAAATAGAGGCTGATGTGCACGAGTTCTCTCTTTCTCTCTTTCTCTCCCTCCCTCTCTCCAAACTTCTGCTCACCTGGCAAGCTGGCTTCCCTCTGTTCTGGACAAGCTGACACACATTCTTATTGGGCTGGCTCTCCTGCTGCTTCCTGCTTCCTGTGGAGACGCAGCAAAGGCAGGAGCCCCACCCAATAAGCTTGTCAGCTTCTCAGAGAACAGCGTGAGTTACACACACACACACACACACACACACACACACAGAGAGAGAGAGAGAGAGAGACAGAGAGAGAGAGAGAGAGAGAGACAGAGAGACAGAGAGACGGAGAGACAGAGAAGGAAAGCACAAATGCCTCTCTATGTCTCTGTCTCTCTCTCTGCAAATGGCTGGGAACCGCAGAAGGCTGAAAGAGCTGCATGCGGCTCCAGAGCTGCAGGTTGCCGACCCATGCCCTATACAATTCTGGACAAAAGGCTGTCTAAACCTTCCTTAAGAATCGCCAGTTATCTTAATTTATTTTGCTTATTTGTAAATTTAAAATTTATAAACTAGCTAAACAGTCAATCCTCATGACCAATTACTAATGCTCAGTGGAGAAGTATATTCAGATAGTATACTTGAAAATGCCAATAGAGCCCTCATAACAATCCTTAGTAATGCAAACCAATAAACTGTATACATTACAGCCTCTGTAATCCTGGAGGTGATTGATTACACAATCAAGGTAAGAAGTGGTAGATTCACTCCCATCCCCTGGAAAATGAGGTTAGAAGCTAAGATCAAGGCAACTTGGAGAGAAGTTAGTAAGCTGGTGGAACTACTTGGCTACTGAAAACAAATACCAGCTCCTGCTTCCATGTGAAGCCCTAGAGACTGCTAAACAAGGTTTTAGAGCACTGGCTACTAGTTTAAGAAGATATATTAGAGAAGCAGAGGTCAAGAAGATAAATGTCTTGTTCTCCAAAGAACCAACTAAAACATAATCCCAAGTGCAATGCAACAATACAGGAATAGCAGAGACACAAATAGTAGAAACTGAACAAAACTGAAAGAACATATAGGAGAAAGAAAAGATATGGCTGGATAGTAATAAAGAGACAAAAGATAATTAACACCAATGGAGTAAAACTACCAGGTCATACCAGACATAGAGCCTAGCTACAAGTACCTTGATATCCCACAGTCATATGGCAGCCAGAAAGACAAGATAAGGAAGACAGCAACTTCAAAATACCATCAAAAAATAAGGACCTGAAGACCCAGCTCAATGAAAAGAACAAGATCCACACCATCAATCATCAACACGTATGCCCTGCCAGCTATTAGATACCTTGCTGATATAGTGAATTGGCTCAAGAAGGACATGGAGGCTGCCAATGTGAAGACCTGGAGGCTCCTCATAATGTATGGAGACTTCTACCTGAAGCCCAACACCCAGAAACTGTACAGCAGCCAGAAAATGGGCAGGTGGAGTCTGAGGAGTGTCAAAGCTACTGTCCAGAACAAAACCCAGAGTGTCCACATGAGTAAGATGGCACCCATTGATACGGTGCTGAGAGAATTCCTGAGGTAGCAGCAGATATGGAAGGACGTTTAGACAAAGGAGATACTACAGGAAGACAAGATTCTGTATGGGATGTACCATCAACAGATAATGGAAGATAATGATCAGCACTGAAGCACTGATCATAGCAGCACAAGAACAGGCACTAAGCACCTTTAGAAAGACCTCACAATGTAAGATGCAGGCAGGAACAGCATATATTCAACAGTCCAAGCAAGTAACTGCCATTGTGAACAGGAACATCTGTGTAATGTATAGTCTAGACCCGCCCAAATGGAAGATTCCACAGAAGGCCTTTGAGAATAACAGGGCTAAGATCTTGTGGGACTTTCAGATCCAGATTGATAGGTAGGTACTGGCCAATCAATACTATCACAGATATTGTGATAGTAGACAGGACAGAAGATAGCGATGGTCATAAATGTAGTGGTGCAAAGTGACAGCAAAATCAGGAAGAAGGAGTCTGAGAAGCTGTAGAAGTACCAAGGCCTTAAGTAGGAATTAAAGAGAGTGTGAAAAGTAAAGGTGAAACTGGCTCAATGGTGGTGTGAACACTCAGAGCTGTGACTGCAATGCTGAAAGAATGATTCCAAAAGATCCTGGGAACATTAGAGCTCTCTGTCCAGAAAAGTGCAATGCTGGGAACAGGTAAGATACTGAGCAGAACCCTCAAACATATATATAAATATATACTTACCTTGTTTGCTGCCAACACATATAATTGAATCAGAGCCATCAAAACGAATACTGCCAATTATTGATAATTCAAAATCAGCCCAGAACAAGCGTTGACTGAAGTTATCAACCACTAGACCTGTAAGCATATTATTTAATAATTTGAATTTAAAACACTGCATAAGAAAATGATCTTCTAGTCCTAGATATTTTTACATCACTATACAAAACAATAGGTGAGGTGTTCTTCTAGATTTGGATTTCTCCATAGAACACTGCAGTTAGTCCCAATGTGCAGATAGTTATGTAACACTTGACATTTCACAAAGATGCACAAGAACAGTGGCTACAGTGTTTGAGCATGCAGTTGTTATATACAACAACTGCTTGATGCAAAAGTATTTGAGAAAGAATTCTGGTATAAATCAGGAACTGCCTATACAGTAGTTTGTATTTGGATGTTACAACATTAATGGAATAAACGAGGACCTAAATTAGAGGTAAAAATAAATTTGAAGGAAACCCCTCCATCCTTAACACTTCCTAGACTACATATTTAAATTGAAAGTCATGTTTCTAGACTTGATGCAGTTCCCAGTTGCAAAAAATGAAGATATTAGAAAAAGGTTATCAGAAATACATGCTACTTAAGAAAAACTGCTTTCCATCACACTAAATACGCAAAAAAGTAGAAAAATTCAGATACTAGTATAAAATGGATACAAAAAAAATAAGAGATGGTGGTAGAAAATGTATGCTAAAAATTAAGCAAATTAAAATGTATGCTAAAAAATGTAAATGTAAATATTTTTAAGAAGATTATTTTTTAAATCACAAATATAAAAGGGAAAAAGATGGAATTAACTTAAAGAAGAAAAACATGTAATGAGAAAAATCAAACTTACCACATTCATTTATTTAACTAAATTGGCTACAAATTTAATAAAATAAATCTATTATAAGGTTTCATAAAACCACTATAAGGTCTAAGTAACTAAATGATGACATATCCAGAACCAATGAATTGATCATAATAAGTAAGTTGAATATTATTGAATTCCTATATTTTGTCTGCTCACAACAAAGTACTACACTTTGCAATATTGATTTCACATTCAGCATTAATTACAGTGGAATCAATGTACATTTTCCAAAGTAAAAATTTGCTTGTAATGAGTATTACTGAATTCTAATTCAGACTAAGATTGGCCATGCTTGACATCTGATTTTCACTTCAGAACAATCACAAACATTACAGCTATCTACTGTACTTTAAATCAGTTCCAACTTTTCCCAGGATCAGTGTGGACATTTAATTTAGACTTTGTTCAATCTTTGATAAAAGAACTTTTAAAAAAACTCAGTAATACAGGAGTTTGTTCAAAGTGTTGCAGTCTGCCACTGGTTTGTTAATATTTTAAAGTACACTTGATTCATACACTGTAAATGATACGTAAAACTTTTATGTCAATACTGAGAACACTTATGTATGCAAATAAGAATAATAATTGCTCCTAACAACACTAGTACATAAGGGCAAAAACAGAAATAATATAACATTGTATTAGTCTTTCTTATTTCTCAGAAGGATTCAAAACACAATCTTTTTTAATTGCTTGCTTTGCTACTGTAAGTCTCCAGTATTTCTCTGATTCCTAGGATTTCATTCTATACCAAGGAAACTTATGTATAGTATTCTATAGCAAAAATATCACAGATATATGTAGGATGTACAGATATCTAATGCCACAGTTTGTATAATATATGTATAAATGTACTTACAAAAAGCTGTAAATTTTTCATGCCACTTTCTTAAAGTGTATGTTTATATTCTTTGCATAACTTTTATATATTACACCTACATTCTAAAATCAATATAAAGATTGTTAGTTAGGTCAACTCTGTTATATTGTTAAAAAATGTTTCCTAGTAAAATTCGAGTTTAAGGAATGGTTATAATTTTAGGATTATATCACACTGAAGGACATTGTTTACTGTACAATTAAGAATGATGTGAATGCATTATTTCCCACATTGTCCATTTTTCTTCTTAGTCACATGTGAAGATAATTGCTTACCTGTATCTAATATTATCAATGATTGATTGAATAAAACATTAATACTAATTTATCTGTATAATGAACTTTAACAATGTGTATATTATTAATTTATTTGTATGCTGCTCATTTTAATAGTCAGAAAGCAGCAGTTGTGTAATCCTTTTTACGAACCTGTTAGGTTAGTAAGGAAATA
This sequence comes from Vipera ursinii, assembly GCF_947247035.1. NCBI lineage: Eukaryota > Metazoa > Chordata > Lepidosauria > Squamata > Viperidae > Vipera > Vipera ursinii. The sequence goes on from NC_139512.1 coordinate 138,766,376, forward strand.
TCACATGAATTGATTTATTTTTCTTATTTTAAAATCTTTTATTTTATTTATTACCTTATTTTATTATAATACAATATTTGAAATTAAAAAAGATGTAATGGTCAAATGCAGCTATAACTTATTTGCCATTATGTATGGAAATTTTTAAAATTGTTTCTTTTGCAATCAAAATAGTCAGGCACAAATCAAAATGATGGAAACAGGATGAACCGTTCATTGCCCAACCAGTGAATGGATGTAAGTCATGTACTATGTGTCACAACATTGTGGTGCACATTTCATTTCTTATTTATTTAAAAGATTGGTATGGCTACTTATCTTAAAATGCAACTCTGGGTGGATCATTGCCATTTGCCCCACTTAATCCCTCTTGTAGACACCTATGACTGAATTAATAAGCATCAAAAAACAAGTACTATATAGTTGTATATATTTATATTGTTGTATACATTGCAAGGTTATGTTATCCTAAAAGTATAATCTGTGACAGTTGAATAACAGAAAAAAATGATTCTGTGGAAAATACATACTTGCAACATCAAGGGAGAAAAAATAGAAAAAAAGTAATTCTTGCCGCATATAGAAAACAATACAAAAAACACAGAATCAGGATTATTGCTAGGCTGCAATATAGCCCAGAATAACTTAATATTTTTAGCTGAAATGGAGTCCATTAATATATAATGTTTTATTAAAATTTAGTTGTACCTGTTGGTCTTTGTATATTTTTTTGTACTATTATCCTCCTCAAAGTACCATCCATCGCTGCTTCTTCTATATGAGAACGATCTCCAATTACAGTCCAATACATCATGCTGGAAATCCCAAACACAAATCACATAGTACTGTTCCATAATACTTAACACAAAGAGCCTGTTGCTATTGGTCAGTTTATTCATTTTGGGTCCTTCTGAGAATTCACAAAGCTACCTATTTATTTTGAAACTGAGGAAACTCTATTTCATGAACCCAAATGAAAAACGAATGAGAATAATGCCCAGACATAAATCCTAGACCATGTACATGATAGCTTGTCATGGAATATTTTAATATCTCTGGTTAATTATGGATGGGCTATAATGTTCTTACATTACATTATATGTATTGCATTATATGTATTACTTTATAAACATTTACATAGAATAATAAGCTAGGGATGCATGATAATAAGCCAGTGGCTCTTTTCTTCATTTTGTAGTATCCTCGGTGTAAAAGCCAGGGATTCCTTCTTCTAAAATTGCCAATTAGTGGTGTCTTCATAAGATAGATTTATTTTTGTCTTGTTCCCTGAATTTAAACATTTATATGAGAAGTCTCACATATTTTCCCAAGGCATAGGGCACAAATTTACCAAGATATGGTTTGTTTTGTTTCTAAATAGGAACTGCTAGCCACTGTCTGAATTGTAATAAGTGGACCTTCTATCTAGGCAGTATAGATGTAATCTGGTTCAAGTGAAACAAGTAGTGAAAACTGAAATATATGGGACAATATCAGTTTTGTGACAAAGCTAAATGCAGTTATTGCAGGCTTTGCAGTGGTCTTTAGTCTGACTTTGATCACTGTCCTTTCAGAAAAGATCTATAACTCTGGCCCCCAACTTTTCAATGCTCTCCTGTATATTAGTTTTAGTATGAAATATGTCTGTTTCAGACTTCTACATATTCATATTTCTGCTTTTTACCAGGCTCCATTGGACTATTCAACTGGCTATTATTTAAATTAAAATGTTAAAGTCATTCTCACTGATCGCATAGGAAATTTGCATTTTGATAATTTAAAATGAGAGTTTGTCAACAAGTAAAGGAGCAGGCAAGAAAGGCCTAATTTTCTTCTCTGTGAAGAGAAGGACCAAGCAGACACAGAAGCTATGTCTTTCCAGAGGCATTTGCACTATACAATGCCTAACATAAAGGGACACGGTGGCTCAGTGGGTTAAGACGCTGATCTTGTCGATCAGAAGGTCGGCAGTTTGGCGGGTTGAATCCCAAGTGCCACGTAACAGAGTGAGCGCCTGTTACTCATCCCAGCTTCTGCCAACCTAGCAGTTCGAAAGCACGTAAAAATGCAAGTAGAAAAATAGGGACCACTACGGTGGGAAGGTAACAGCATTCTGTGCGCCTTTGGCGTCTAGTCATGCTGGCCACATGACCACGGAGACGTCCTCAGACAAGCGCTGGCTCTTTGGCTTTGAAACGGAGATGAGCACCGGCCCCTAGAGTTGGAAACGACTAGCACACATGTGCAGGGGAACCTTTACCTTTTACCTTTACTATGCCTAACATAATGCCTATCATAAAAGTTCTTGTTAACAACATACCCTTTCAGAGGATTTACAGCAATTGCATATGGTTCTCCTGCCATATTTGTAAGGAGTCTTGTACAGTTTGGTCCACTTATTTGTCCCACATTGATGGAATATCTTAAACTTGTCCAATGAGTTGTATAATAACTAAACCAATGCATTCTGGAATGATCAGTCCAATAAATGTTTCCAGCTATCCAGTCAACTGCAATGTCTCTAGGGCGTTTGAATTCAGGACACTAGAAAGAAAGCAAAAAAAAAAATATGTTTAAAATTGGTCTGCTATATATTTATTTGACCTGATTGGTCTATAAAGAAACCTAGCGCTTTAACATTGACCTTGGAAGAACATTTAAAGTATAAATATTTGTATATTTTATTAGGCTATGATGACTTCAAATTTATTTTCTCCAAAAATACTTTATGCTTCATAGATTGCCACAATTGCTTTGCATATTATATTTCTTTGTCTTCCATATAGTTTCTAAGCCATTAAGGTTTTGCAATTGCCATTTCGTAATTTCTTTATGGGTATATACAGCAAAGGATAGCTCTAAAGGGACCATATAGTAGCAATGATACTGCAAATGGGATTTGCAGTATCAATTGACAGGGTTAGGAAACAGGTGAAAAAACTCAACCAATCGACTGAAGGAGTGCACCACAACTGTGCAGAGTTGAACTCGACTCAGCCTCTTCACTTGCCTCCTGCAGCACACCTTTTCACATTTAATTTCTGATTTCTGATTGACCTCATGCAGGCTGGACCGGGACAGCTAAAGGGTCAGATGTGGCCTGGGGGACATAAAATGCCCAGGTTAGTTGTAGAAAAAGTTGTTGCACAGCAGGTTTGTAGGGTTCTGAATGAAGCAGATTGTTGTCTGGATCCCTTTCACTCAGGATTCAGGCTTGGATATGGAATTGAGATAGCATTGATGTCACTCTTAGATGACCACTGGCAGAAGCAGGAGGGGGGTAGTGCATCCATCCTTGCTCTTCTTGACCTCTCAGTAGCCTTCTATACCACTGATCATGGTATCCTTCTGGACCAGCTTGAAAGTTGGGGTTTGGCAGCACAGTGTTGTGCTGATTCTCCTCCTTCCTCTGGGGTTAGTACCAGTTGGTGTTGACAGGAGGCTCCAGTCCTGCCCAGCTCACTTGAAATTACAACAGTGCTAAATAAAGAAACTTACAATCAGTGCCTAAACTTCGGATGTTGCAGCGCTCCATGGTCATGTAATTGCAATTTGGGCACTTGACAATCAGCTTACACTAATGATGGATTGCCAAGCACCCTGAAATTATGTGATTGCCATCTGCAATCTTTTTTCCTGGCTACCCCACAAAATCAACAGGGAATTTAGTAAGGAAGATAACAGGCTGCAGTCGCCTGGTTGATTCCTGGAGGTTGGTGAAAACAGTCCATCCTGAAATCCAAGCTTGGATTTCGGCTTGCATTTCAGGATGGATCTTTTTCAGCCATTTTTGATAGCAAAAACACTGCTTCATTGATTTTGTCCCATGCTGGGTGGAATCTCCTGTCTATGAGGCTGGTTGAAAATGGACTCCAGTGAATCTCTCCACTAAGCAGCATTTTTGCTGTCAAGGAGGCTGGGTGAAAATTGACTTTTTCACTCTGAGAATAAAAAGTCTGCCTAACAGATTTATTTTGCCTTGTATTGGGCAGAATGTCTCCAGAAGATAGGAGGGAAATGCAGCTCTGGGTTGGAGAAAAGAAGGTTGAATCTGCATGGAGAGGAGCTGCCTGCCCCCCTTCAGCAAGCTGGGTTTTTTCTTCTTCGCTTTTTTCATTTTAATGACTGTGCCTGGCAAAGCCAGGATGCAGTCCTAAAATCAAATCAGAATACCTGGTGGGTGACATTCTTTATAGCTACATGACTTGCAACTATGGTTCTGGGCTATTACAGAGATACTCTGTCTCTTGCAAAGAGTCTTCACTGTTCACAGAAAAGCCAACATGGAACAGAAGGAAGTCACCTGGGGCTTACCCGACTTAAATACTATTCCAAAGCAGCATATTTTTCTGCAGTTTTAAAATACAAATATATACCATTCTTAATTTTTTTAATCTTCTATTCTTAAAATTAAATTATTAGGAATATATGCATTGATATATAAATAATGTACAGGAAACAATGACTTTTCCTTCAATATCTACATTTTTTTTATTTTGAAGTTACAATTTAATTTATAAATATGCACCGTAAATACATATAGAATAACTATTTCAAGGCTGATGTATTACTAGCTTCAGTTATAATCACGCAATATAATTTAGATTGCCAAATGGACAAATCTTATTAATTTGAGTAATCATTTCTGCAGGCATATTTGTGTACATATGTTTACACATGATTGTTTTATTAATAACTATCAATAAATTAAAATAAAGTTCAAAATATTTAAGTAATAAAATGTTAAAATAATTATGCTATGCCAAAACATTTGATGATGATGATGATGATGATGATGATTATAAAACTTATTCATAAAACATGAAACTCAGTCAACTGAACACTCAAATTGACTGGCACTAATGGTTGACACGGGTTGCTGCCAGCATCCTAGGTATCAACCAGGTATCTCCTTAAAATGTAAGATGTTCCGAGTAGCGCAGTTTTTTGTAGCTTTGCTGGAGGAAGCTGCAATTTCTTGATGTGTTTTGTAAAGTTTTTGAACATAGTTCCCAGTGCACCGCTGACAATGGGTATCACTGTTACGCATTTCATCCATAATCGTGCAGTTTCGATGGCCAGGTCGCGGTATTTCATAATTTTTTCCAGTTCTTTTTCTTCGACTCTGGCATCTCCTGGTACAGCGATATCAATCAGCTGTATGCTTCGGTTCTCTACAACTGTGATATCTGGCGTGTTGTGTTCCAAATAGCGATCTGTCTGTATTCTGAAGTCCCACAAGATCTTCACCCTCTCATTCCCCAACAACTTTTTCCACCCTATGTTCCCACAGCTTTTCAGACACAGGCAAGTCATATTTTTTACACAATGCCCAGTGGATTAGTTTAGCAACTTGGTCATGTCTAGCTTTGTAATCAGTTTGTGCGATTTTGCTGCACTCTCATATTAAATGTGAAAGAGTTTCAGCTTAGTTGTTGCAAAGTCGGCAATTTGGATTGTCAGTAGATTTTTGTATCTTTGTTTTCATGGCATTAGTTTGTAGTGCTTGTTCTTGAGCAGCCAGTATTAAGCCTTCCGTTTCTTTCTTGATGGTTCCCATCCTAAGCCATGCCCATGTCAAGTTTTTATCACATTTTCCTTCAATGTTTTTCAAATGTTGTCCATGCAAGGCTTTGGTTTTCCACCTATTTAATCTATCATCCAGCCGTTTTTCCTTATATTCTGCCTTTGTTTCTGTTATTTTGATAATGCTCTCTGTTTTCACAGCCTGCAGCAATTTTTCTGTACTTTGATTCACATAGTCATTCAAACTTCGTTTTCTTCTTCTACAGTTTGGTGGATTTGCAGTAGTCCTCTGCCCCCTATTATTCTTGGCAGGTACAATCTGTTCATGTCACTTCATGGATGTAGAGCATGGTGCATGTTCAAAAGTTTAGCCCACAATACTGCATTCTAACCATTACACAACCACCACAATACAACCCATGGCTTCATATTATTGTAAATCTATACTGACTTACTGGGTTTAACAAGGACAAAGAATTGGAACTTTTTGTATTTGAAACTGTCACATTTAAGTGAAAAAAGAAAAAAAAGAATTCCAAAATAAAAACATGCAAAATATCTCAGCATTGTTGACTTACTATCACACCGCTACTGCTTTGTCTTCTTTCTCCCCCATTGACCTTTTTATAGAAAATGCCTCCTGGATTAAATTGAGTACTCCAAATAATAATTTCCCCTTGATAATAGAGATCCATTCCAGTTATTCTTGAGTTATGTTCAATATGAGTAATCTGTTGATGAACATCACTGTAGTTGAATGGATATACAAAACCCAGGATATCAGTGTCATTAGCAATGTAGAGAACTTGATCTTCAGAGCCTGGAAATTATTGTAATGAAATACAAAAATAAAGTAAATTTCAACTATTAAAAGGAAAGGCAATTCATTTATTTTAATGTTTTATATATGCTTTCTATATTTTTGAGTAAATTATAAATTTCAAATAGACTAATTTGAAGAGGAATACTCTTAGACAACACTGTTGGATTCTTCTTTCCAGAGAAGCAGCTAGAAAAAAAGTTTAATTTCAGATGACCTGCGAGATTTTCCTAAGACATTTATTTGATGCCAATTTTTTTTCCCAGATACCAGGCACTATATGTTATTTTGAGGCAATTTTTTAAAAAGGTCAGTAGCTTTAAGTAAATGGCTGCTTGTTTTGTATCTTAAAGTTCCTCTCTTTCATTTATGTAAATTGCTGTGGAATATTTACTAATGAAGGGTGCTGTGAAATATTTTAAGAATAAATAATGGAAAGTACATGGCAGTTGTACAGTTTTATTATCTAAAATTGCAAATTTTATGTGTAAATATTAGTAATCCAATGACGTTTCCATTACAGTCGAAATGTATGTGAAAGCAGAAATAAAAGGAAACTTGTTGATTCCTCACCAGGGGATATATCTTAGTCATTTTAAAGAATTTCAGTAATATTACCAATATTTCAAACAGAATGTATATGTCTCTAGAATCAAAGTATTAGTGTATTTAAGGAAAGGATTGGGATTCTGATTAACCATTCTGAGAAACAGCTATTTCTATTCACAGAAAATAGTCTATTACAATCAATGGAGGCTCCCACTGACAAGCGAATCATATGGTTTGAATCAAGAACTACAAACAAATTACTTTTTAATTTATTGCTTTCAATAATTGAATGAGTATAATAAATGCAAGATTTAATATATATTAACAAAATTCAGATGCATAAGCAATTCTTCTTCTTAAAACAGAAACAGCAAAATTACATTATATGATTTTAAGGCTTTCAATCTCAAATAGGAACCTGATGAAAAACTTTCTCTGTGTGCTCCTTTTTTGAGCATGCACACACAGGACATACCAATAAAGTTTAATAATGCTTTGTCTTTCCTCCTCAGTCCCAGACAAGTATGCCATGCGGTGAAACAATGCATTATCATAGTCAGAACAATAGTAGATCTGTTCACATTTTCTATCATATGCAGGACTGTGAAAAATTTCAAATCAGATTATAAAAGAGATGGTTTGTCATCAAAATTACCATGCTGCTTTGTTTCAATTAAGGGGTAGAAACAGAAGAAAAATACCTTTTCATCAAGTTCTGTTGTATGTTTATTTACAATGCCATTGTGCACAAAAGAGTCATGATTGCTGTGTGCACCAATATCATGAATTCTTTTGTCAGCTTACCTTTTGCAATGCAGCTACTGTTTTTCTCTTTATAGTTCTTTTCACAAGTACATTTATATGACCCTTTTACATTGATACAGAGCTGGGAGCAGATGCCAAATATTAGACATTCATTGATATCTAGAAAAGAAAATTCTTTATTATTTGTTTCAAGTTATACATAAGCTGCTGCGAAAAGATGGGACGGATGGTATTAAAATTTGGAAACAAATTTAACATAGTTCAAAACAATCCATAAACAATATTTTAGTAGTATAAAGCACTGATAGAAAAAATTACAGCCAAACAGCCATTTCTGTAAAGCATCATTAAACTCTGAAGTCCTATACTTAATTGAGCCAAGGCTATGGCCCTGGGTCTGCTCATTTCTAGAATGCAACCCTTTACATGTAGTACAAAGCCTGGGATACCCTCTATCTAATATAAACTGTGCAAGCCTGGGTTAATGTATCATAGTCATAGACATCCATACGAACCAATGCATTTTTATAATGCTGAAAGCAGTATTGCATGTCATGATGCAAGCTACATTTTTTCTGTGTGACATCGTACCCCACTGGTGCTGCTTTTCCCCCTTTTAATATTCCACTGCTGATCATAGGCATAAATACAATCTGCAGGCTTTTGTCTTTGATCCATGTACAATCAGCAAAACATTTCAGCATTTTCAAATTTCCTGAATTCTATCTAGCTGAATCTTCATTTTAACAGTCACCATAAGCATGAACACAAATTATAAATATTCCATAAGACATCAAGGGCATTTTTGATATAGACTGGTAAATTCATGTGAAATGAATCCAGAAATTCTCAGATTTGAAATGTTCATATTTCAAAGTACAGTACATATAAAAAAGAGCAGTGCATATTTGGAAAAACAGTTCTTCTTTTTCCAGACTTCTGTGTTTAAGGAGCTATTGTGTTATAATTAATATAACTCTTAAAACAGTCATACTTTTATTCGGAGTTGTATTTCTACTGATTTAAGGTGCTTTAGGAGGAACATTTTTCCCAGAAATAACAAAACCAGCTAAATTCTTGCTGCTATTTAAAAAATGCTCATTATATTTTGACTGCTTAACTTTCAGGATAATTTTTTTAAAAACCCTGTAATTCCAGTTGCCACAAATGAAATGACTTCCTTTATACTTTAACTGTTATTAAAATCAAACTTCTAACATCACATAGTAATGTTATGAAACATTTTTAGAATGTTTCAAAGCAGCGCTTCAGAAATACCTTCACATTGCCAGTTTCTCCTATTCCTCTGAAATCCTGGCTTACATTGACAGAAAATTGATGTTTTGGTTTTATTACAATATGCATCATCACCACAAGGATTCACATTATTTTCACAGTTGTATTCAGTCAAACCTAAGAACAAACATAAATTTAAGTTTGCAAAATAAAACTTTTTAACATTTTTATACTAACTATGAACAATCACGATTCTGTCTACAAGCAAAATTTAGTACACAAAGACATAATATTTCAAAATTTTATTTTAACAGAAGTTATTTTTATACGGCCTTAAGAAAAACCAGAGTATCACAGAACTTATTGTGGTTGAAACAAGCTTGGAACTATTTCAGCTCTGACTCCATGTTTCAACAGTTTGGAGGATCAGCATGTCTCTTGAATCCCCTCCCTATTATTCCAAATTAGAAGTTTCTGAATGACTCAGTTAATGCAACATGTTAAGCCAGTAAGCATAGGCGATGGAGTAGTACTTTTACCACAGTGTGTAACAATAGCTTATTATAGATTAACCTACTTTAACCATGATCCACCATCACATCCAAATGTGGAATAATGCCTAATTTATGATTAAGCAATTATCACTTTTTCAGGTGAACAAGAAGGTGGTCCTGCAGTGTCTCTAGTGTTCCTATTTTGCTTTTCAACTCTCTGGGGGGAATTAGTTGATAAAACAAGAAAGAAGCTGGGAAAAGATTAATCTTCTTTCAATTTCTATGTGTTAGCTCCAGGTTTTAGAGTTTCTAAACAGAAACAAAGAAGGTTGTTTGGGGGTTCTGGGTAAAAGGAAATAAGACTTTCAAAATAGGAGTGTTTGTGATTTCATTGCCTCTAGGAAGGACTTTATTGGATGGATTTCTTAACTTATGTTTGACACTAAATCTGTTAAACTGGGTTAGAGAGTAAGGAAGATGACCTCAATGGAGATATGCTGGAAGTTAGTTAGTGTTTTATTTTTAATGTTTTTTTTTAAAAATGTGTATGTCTGCATGTATATAGATATTAAAATAAATTGAGAGAGGAATACAAGGAATATCTACAAGGAATCTATTTTTAAATATGATTCAGACCATATATTCAGCCCCGACTACAAATCCAAAGAGATCTGAACCAAAATGAATTGGATGTTGGAAATGAACTGTAAAAATTCAAATCTACACATTTTTATTGGATGGTTGGCTTTTCTGTGTATCAGATGTAATAAGTTAAATTTAATATAATAATTGGTTTCCCACTACATACTAAAGTGTATAAAATATGTAAAGGAGATAGCCAGCAGAATCTCAAATATAATGACTTTGCATATTGGAGAGGTTACTGAGGGGGTTGGAGAGCTTGCTGATGAGAGCCCTCAGCCAGGCCCCTCCCACCTGGTCGCGACGCAGACCCAGCTGTGTGAGCCTGACAGCATGGATGAAGATGATCCACAGCTGGCCCTGTTCAAGGACGCCCGACGCAGGAGGCAGTCAATCAGGAGTAAACAGAGGAAGGCAATGGGGCACCTCGGAAGGAGGCAGAGAGAAGCCATGCCCTGAACTGTATAAAAGGGGAATGTGTGGGAGGGCTGGTTTCCTGAAGGCAACCGCTTGAATAGCTCCTGTTTCATGGTTCGTGTCTTGTTCTGTTTGCTTTTGTATCCATAAATTTGGCAGGCTTAGTTCCAGCCTCTTGCCTTCTTGTAAAAGGGGTTGTCCCTGCCTTTTCTGCAGGGCCGGTAGGAGGCTGGTACAGAACAGTTAGATCTATCATAAAATAACTGTTGCTTAGTTTGTACTGTTCACATTGACACAAAATTAAGATCGATTAGATTATTCAGATTATTCAGATTCTATTCTGTATTTTTTTCCTGTCCCTCTCTTAATCAAACTTACTTGTTTTACAGCCTTGTTCATCTGAACCATCTCCACAGTCATCAAACTGATCACATTCTAGTGCCATAGGTATGCACTTCTTATTACTACAAGCAAACTCATTCTTTTTACAAGGTCTGGCTTTATATGTAGTTTTGTCTGCAAAAAGACACATGGGGGCAGTCAACTGTTTTCAGCCTTTGATATTATTGTTTGATATTATTCATAAAATAAATGCAAAAGGTTTTACAGAATGCTGTTTCCTGGACATGTAGGTGCCTGCTGTGTAGAAGTCATAAAATAATAAAGGCTTTCTATCGCTCCTGGGGCAGAGAATATGAGGCCCCAGATCTCAATATTACAATTGCATAAAGGAGAAATACATTGCTCACAGAGTGATGTCTGCTCTATTCATAAATTCAAGACAATAACAAGCCAGCAAAAGGGTACTGAACAGGGAGAATGCACATTCGCAGGTAGGGAGCAGGATCACTATTATAGATGCTTTTCACATACTGTAAAGACAATACTCATCTGAAGTAGGGTCCTGCCACCATATCAGTTTAAAGCAACTGAATGTCAAATGAAAGAAATAACAAAAAAAGGTGGAGGAATGTATTTTCCTTATCATAGAGAAAAATGGCCTATGTGGCCACCAGGAATTGAAAACAACTTAATGGCACATAATCAGTCAAACACACTTACTTTCCAATCTCTTGATGTGGAGAAAAAGAATAAGTTCTAGATGTTTGGGATGGCTAGATACATGACTGTCCATGGGGGATGAATTAGAAAATGTGTATGTTGACGTCATCAGTCAAATGTCATAATTTATATGTCATTAAATAATGGCAGCATTTGCCTGATGACATCATCAAGTCTGTTTAGTCATTTTGGAGTTATTCAGATTTGATGGTCAAACTGATTTTATACAATATTTTGCTGGCCTCAGCATGAACAATACTTTCTAAAATAAATAGTTAGGAGTTCACCCTATTGAGCAAAAGCTTTCAGTCCAATTAATGTTCTTTCAATAAAAAAAGAACAACCTACAACAAAATTAAGCAAGATCAGAAGCACAATATTGAACTGATAGCTAGGTTTCTGAAGAGCCATTTGGATACCACTTACTGCTGTGAATACCAGTATGACTCCTATTCTAGAAATACAAATGAGCGCTATTACTTTACACCTATAGTATGTGAGAGCTACCAAAGGAGAATTTATTGTTCTTATTGTACAACCATTACCCTAGAATGAATTCTGCCACTCAAGCCATCTTTAGAGATCTGTGAGTTATTGTCTCAGTTAATTATCATGTTTCCCCGAAAATAAGACCTGGTCTTATTTATTTTTTTTGCCCCAAAAAGAGGCACCAGGCCTTATTTTTTTTGGGGGGGGGATCTTTTTCACTCACCTTGCAGTGGTGGCACTGACAGCCCTGCCCAGCTGGACCACTTCATCTGAGGCCGAAGGAGCAGCTTTATTCTGCAGCTGAGAATGGAGCTCAGGCCTGCATTTTGCCATCAGATGCCTTTCCAGAAGGCCTGTGCAGCTGAGAACCAAGCTATGGATCTCGGCTGCACAGGCCTTCCGGAAAGGCCTCTGACAGCAAAATGCAGGCCCGAGCTCCATCCTCAGACGCAGAATGAAGCTTCTCTTTTGGCTGCAGAAGAAGTGGGCCGGTGAGCCAAGTATCAATCCATGGGAGGCCTGGCTGCAATGGTAAGCTCCACCCCCACCTCAGTTTGATTTTTAGGCATGCGCCTTGGCCCAAAACTAGTGCTTATTTTTGGGGTAGGGTTTATATTAGGCCCACCCTCAAAAAATCAAGCTAGGAGTTATTGTCAGGGTAGGTCTTACTTTTGGAGAAAACACAATAAGACAAGCAAGTTTCCTCCCCCCCCACCCCCCAAAAAGACTGTTTTTTTCTTGATTGTAAAATTAAGATTATTTACCACAATGATCTTCATCTGAATCATCACCACAGTCATCAATCCCATTACAAATTTGCTCACGTCTCAAACAAACATGATTATTTCTGCATCGGTATGGCCTGGTTGGAGGGCATGGAAAATTGACTGTGAAAAAATCCAAAATGTGTATTATTTCGTTCTGCAGAGAATACGTCTTTTACACTTTTTTTTTGCTTTCATCAAACAGGGAAAATGTAATTAAATTGTTGGATATACTTTCTCCTTAATATCACTTGTAACTGAATGTTAATAATTTCGACTAGATAAGAGAAAATATGCTGGAAAGTTCTTTCAGTTATGTTCCTCCTGAGTCATAAAGAGAAACTCTCTTTGAACATATTGAGTATCTTCACAAAATGTTGCCTACTTCAAATGTAATGTATACAACATGTAATCTCAAGACATAAATATTCTTCTCATACAAATTAAAGACAAAGGAAAAGAACAGCAGCACTTAAGAAGAAGAAAAAACTACAGAGAATTTGTGATCGAATATTTCATTGTTTATGCTTTTGTGGGCTGCAGGCCACAAACTTACGACATATTTCAGGAAATTCATCCGAGTTATCTCCACAATCATCTTCTCCATCACAAACCCAAAAATGGAGTTTACAGAGTGAATTGTTGCAAAGGAATTCATCTGCTCTACATATGTTCCTCCCTGAAAATACAGAATAACAAAACTAAAATATGTACATCTTAAAAATATTTATTTTTAAGTTTATATATGTTGGGATCCCACAAGACAAAGTAGATTTCTGTGATTTTATATCTTGCCTCAAATAGCTGCTTTGAATAAAATTTAAGACTGATAACGAAGAATAGTAGCATATTCTTCTCCAGTGGAAGATAGATGTTTATGGGAAAATAAGAAGCTAACAATCAAGACATGTATGCTCATGTACTCTTTCAACCAAATACCCCAGCAACTGGTACCAAACAGCCTTTTATCCCTACAGCCTGAATACTTCTATTTTTTTTTAATATTAAAGAAAATCGCTTTGAGAAAATTCATTGGGACAAACAGGTCAATCCCTCCTCCATCATGACATAGAGGTCCTCCCTATTTTCAGAAAGCTGCTATCTAGTAAATTTAATGAATCTATAAATTTGATTGTGCATTCCAAAACTATTAGCTATCTATGCTTTCCTAATACAAGTATTTCCTAATACTTTTTACTTTTTCATTGCCATCTGCTCTAAGCAATATAAATTTTATATGACCTGACATGAAAGGAAATTTGATCAAAGGAAAATGCAATTTTTAGCTGATTTTCTCCCTAAATCTCCTGATATAAGTATCTTCTTGTAGATATGTAAATTTACCAAGAAAATATTACTAACGGGAAAATATAATCAAATACATGAAATTAGTCACTGATCTACAGTTGCTGTCGGCCTGCTGGTCATGGCTGTAGTTGATTGCAGTTGAATTGTAAAACCTGGTACATTTTTTTAAGTTTCACAAATATGGATACTGATCTTATTGCATTTTAAAAACACATTTTGAATCGAAAGAAACTAGAATAACGTTTATTTACTGCTCCCAAACTTTGCTTAATTTCTGTCAGTGAAAGCAATTACCATTAAGAATAATAAAATTAGGAAGTGGCAAGCATTCCTATAAGAGATACTAGTGGGTAAGCTATTGGGTAAAATTTAAGATCAATCCTTTGACTAAAAAAACTGCTTTTTTTTCTTCTACTTGGAACAATACCTTTTTCTTAAAAGTTGCATCTACCCAGGATCCTCTAGATATATGAGGGTTAATAGATTGAAGGCATCTAAAGAAGATCATATGATCTGTACTTATGAATTATTGTTAAGGCAATGGATTGTAGCCAAGCTAACATTTATTAGCAAAACTGCATCTGCAAACTATTCTTCTTACCTTCCCTCTCTATTATATCTCCATTTTCAAAAAAAAAAAAAATCAAAGCAAAAGTTCCTAATTTTTGCTTTATGCAATTCAACCATAAATGAAGGTTCTGCAATCTGATACTTGTCTCTTCCTTTAAAGTTATTGATGGCAAAGAAATAAATTGCAGAGGTTATTTAATTCATCTTGCCTTTATTAGTTTTATAAATAACTCAATATATCCAACACACCTTCTTCCTAATGTTTTCCCTACAATAACAACCTTGTGAGGTGGGTTGGGCTGAGAGAAAGTGACTGGCCCAAAGTCTCCCAATCAGCTTTCATGCCTAATGCAGGATTAGAACTCAGTTTCCTGGTTTCTAATCTGGTGCCTTGACCAAATTGGCTCTCCATACATTAAAAATAGTGCCCAAAATTTAGGATAGGATAGGATAGGATAGGATAGGATAGGATAGGATAGGATAGGATAGGATCCTTATTGTCACTTTAAATATACACTAATTAGCATACATTAAAATGAAATTTCATTGCATTCAGCTTTCAAAAAATACCATTATTCATATACCCACCTACACACACATGTATGACACAGAGAAATATCAGTCTAGTTCGGGTATATACATATTCATGGTGGGGGGAAAAGAATCCTGCAAATTTACAAACAGATGGCATAAGGAACAAAGCTGTTACAGAATCTAGTAGTTTTGCTATAACCAATAGAGACTGTGAAGTGGACATGTAAGGTCTTTTAACAATGCTTCAAATTCTAAGCACATAGTGCTTATAAGCAGTATTCTGAATAATGGGAAGCAAACTTCATATAAACCTCTCTCCTGTCCTTACAACTCTTTGTATGGACCTTCTGTCTGAGGCACTGCTACCACCAAAACAAACAGTGATGCAGTTTGTTAAAATGCTCTCAACCATGCCTCTGTAAAAAGTATCCAGGACAGAAGGAGAAAGATGTGTTGTCCTCATCCAATACAAGAAATACAAGTGGTTTGCACACTTCACTAAAGACAATGTATGACAAGTCCAAGTCAGATTGCTAGTTACCTGCACACCCAGGTACTTAATATTATTGACCACATCCACAAATGCAGCCTTGATACGAAGTTGAATGTGACTATGCCGACTCTTTCTAAAATCAACAATGATATCCTTTGTTTTATTAGCATTCAAAACCAGGTTATTTTTATTGCACCAGTCCACCAAAGTCTTCATCTCCTCCCTATAAGAATCTTCATTATTATCCTGGATAAGACCCACCACTGCCATGTCATCCGCATACTTCACAGTATAATTCATAGCAGACTTAGCACAGCAGTCATGGGTCATCAAGGTGAACAACAACGGATTCAAAACACAGCCCTGTGGGCAACCCATACTAAAAAAGATGGAATTTTTCTTCCAACTTGCACAAACTGGGACCTATCAATAAGGAAGTCAAGTATCCAGTTACATAACGAAGTATTAAAACCTAATAGGCCCAGTTTGTTCACCAAATGCTGAGGAATTATTGTGTTGAATGCCGAATTAAGATCAATAAACAGCATTCACACATGAGTATTCTTCTCCTCCATGTGCGCCAAACTAAGATGAAGCACACAAGAAAGTGTATCATCTATTGAGAGGTTCTTCCGATAAGCAAACTGTAATGAGTTAAATGTAGGGGGAAGGCATGAAACAATATAGTCCTTTACAAATCTATCAAAACATTTCATGATAATGGAAGTGAGTGCAACTGGAGGGTAATCATTAAGGCATGTAATTCTAGACTTTTGGGGGACCGGTACAATGATTGCAGTCTTAAAACATGATGGAACCATGATCTGATGCAAAAAAATATTGAAGAGGCCAGCTGGTCAGCAAACTCCTTAAGTACTTGCCCAGGGATATTATCAGGACTGCAGCCTTTCACATGTTGACTTTCCACAAGATCTTCCAAACAGTAGTTGTATCAAAGTTAAGCATCTGGTCATCCGGAAAGGGGACAGCCTTTCTTGCTGAAATGTTAATTGATGCCTCAAACCATCCCAAAAGTATGTTTAGCTTATTTAGAAAATCCGTGTCATTCTTACATGTCAGGGAAGCTGCTTTATAAATGTAATTACCAAATGTTTATTTTTTTACAGTTCCATGTCAATATGTCTTAATGTTCCACTGCTAAATTCTATAACATTTGGAACAAAACTACTCGCATTTTGGAAGATAAGAAACAAATATAAAGGAGTAGAAGAGAAACAGCAAAAGGAAAATGCAAGCATATGTGGAAAGCCATAAACATAAAATTGAACATCACATAGAAGCTTTACCTATGCTAAATGTAGCATTTTTTCTTTTATAAAAAACTGATTCTGTAAATATATACAATTAATTTATTCTTGGAAATTTGGGAAAAGGCAAATACAGTAAAACTTTCCTTCATATACATTTTA
Source organism: Vipera ursinii (assembly GCF_947247035.1). NCBI lineage: Eukaryota > Metazoa > Chordata > Lepidosauria > Squamata > Viperidae > Vipera > Vipera ursinii. The sequence goes on from NC_139512.1 coordinate 138,783,475, forward strand.
TTCTGAACCTGAACATTTCAAATCTGCAATAAATGTATTTTACTGTATTTCTAAAATTTTGTCTTAAACATGTGTTCAATGCATATCTGCTATTGCTGGTGTGCTTTATTATGATAAAGCTTTTTATTTTCATTACCCCTAGTATCAGGCACATTAACATACTGTTTTAATATTGCTATTTATAGTATCAGGCTACGGAAAAGCTAAATATGAAAAATGTATGCCCTTCATATAATTTGTCAGTTGAAATTAACATAATCAACAATAAATTCTATCTAGACACCTATAGAAATATATTTTTGAAAAAAACCCATTTATTTCATTTTTAGATCAAAGATATTAAATCTTGTTAGCTATTATAGTAAAAATCCAAAACCAATTTCCTTTATTAAATGCAGTATGCATAAATAATGCAAATGCAGTGTTATGTATTGGGCTCAATTGTAATACCATGTGGTTAGATGGAGCAGCTAACGGCTCTCCAGCAACCCAGACTCCAGGTCTCCAGTGCTGCTATTGGCTGTCCCTAGGTGACAATGGTTGCTTTAAACCTATTGGCTGCTGCCTAGGGTCTAGGCTATAAATTGCTGCTAATTGCAGCCCAATTCTCAGTTCAGATTCTGCAAGCAATAAACCATGAGTTTTCCTGAACTCATTTGCCTCATCTTCTTTCCTGAGCCAAGAACTTGCGACATAACACTGGCAACAAAGGTGGGATCCTGCTTCCCAAAAAGAGCTGAAGTCCACTAGGGGAGAGGTAGCTCATGCCTGGAGGGAAAAGGCACTCCCCCCCCCTACGGTCGGCTAGCAACCTTGTGCTCAGTGGATTCACTTCCTGGGCCTTGGGAAACAGGATAAAAAACCACAGGAACCAGCTGAAGACAGAATGCCGAAGGTCAGAAGACTTTGCAAATTCGACGTCAAGCACCCAGAGGGATGGCCTTCCTACTTGTCCCAGGTAGAAAACTACCTCCGGGCAAACCAAATTGCTAAAGATGGGCTGAAGGCCACAACGCTGCTCTACGTGTGCGGCCCAGCTACCTTCGACTTGGCCGAAAACCTCTTTGCTCCAACACTGCTAGAATCGATTTCCTACACAGACCTCAAGAAAAAGCTGGCCAAACATTTTCAGCCCAAGATGTCAGAAATAGCCTGGTGCTTCACATTTGATCACCGAGTGCAGCAACCCGGCAAATCTGCATCAGAATTCATCACGGCCTTGAGACAGGCCACATGACTTTGTAAATTTTCAAACTTAGAAGAGCGACTGTGAGACCGGCTCATCTGCGGCCTGGGACACTCCAACAGAGACTTTTTGCCAGACCGAACTTAATATTTTGGAAGATAAGAAACAGACCGAACTTAATATTCTCAGAAGCTCAAGATGAAGTTATGGCAGACGAAGCTGCCGGCGGTGCAGTCCAAATGGTCCAGCCCGCCAAGACAATGAAACACAAAGACACAGTCCACCATGAGGACGCCAAACACTTAGAGGAATCCTCGGAGGAAGAAGATCCTGAAGTCAACAAGCTTGACAAGCAAACCGATGGACAACACCGCAACAGCAAACAGCAAGAGAACACTTACAAGACAGTTTTCTTACCTAGAAGTAAAAGGTGCGGCGACAGCTATTTTTGCACCGATTGCAGATTCCAGTCAGCCATGTGCAGGGCCTGTAGCAAGACAGGCCACATCGCAGTGGTTTGCAGAGCTCACCAGAGGGACCAGCCACCCAAATACCAGTCGGAAGAGCCGACCAGGAGAGGTACTGTGGCCCAGGGTACATTTAGTGTGTGGTTTTGCAGAAGCCGTAGAAGCATGTGCCGCACTGGGGCCCGACGCCCTTTCAAATCTAAACTCAAACTGCTGGTAGAGCTACAAGGAGTCCCATGTAAAATGGAGTTGGACTCTGGCTCTGCTGTCTCCATTATTTCCCAGGACACCTTCAATTTTGTGTGCAGGCACAGTAACAAATGGGCCAAGCTGAGGCCCTCAGATATAATCTTAACTGACTTTCAAAATGCTCAAAGGGAGAAGCCACCTTGACTGTAAAAATTAAGGGGTTTTTTGGGCACCTGGTTGTCATAGTAGTAGCAGGCCAGAGAACGAGTCTCATTGGACTCAATTGGTTTGATGCCTTAGGCATTCTGATTACTGGTATCAACTGGACACAAGCTGCAAACCTTTCGTCAGTTTGCGAGGACTTTGCAGATGTTTTTGATTCAGCCCTAGGAACATACACAGGCTCGCTTATCTCATTCAAGCTAGACCCCAACGTAGTTCCCATCAGGGTTAAGCCACGAAGGGTCCCTTTTGCCCTCAAACATAAAATTGACTCAGAAATAGACAAGCTTGTAGAACAGGGCATTTTACAACCAGTTGATGGTGGGGAGTGGGAAACTCCTATAGTCACCCCACTTAAAGCCAACGGGGAAATTCACATTTGTGCAGACTATAAATGTACAATCAATAAGGCCCTTAAGCAACACGCTTGCCCTGTCCCAGTGGTCAATCACATTTTAGCTTCCTTGCAAGGGGGTACTATTTTTGCTAAATTAGATTTAGCACAGGCCTATCAGCAATTGCCGGTTGATGAGGCCACAGCTGCGGCTCAGACGATCGTGACTCACAGGGGGGCTTTCAAAGTAAAGCGTTTACAGTTTGGAGTCAGTGTTGCCCCAGGCATTTTTCAGGGGATCATGGAATGCACACTTAAAGGCATTCAGGGCCTCTGCCCTTATTTTGATGATGTTCTTATTGCTGGGGAATCTACAGAAGTGTTAGCCAGCAGGCTCAGGGCTGTCCTGCAGAGGCTTCGCGAAGCAGGCCTCAAATTAAAAAAGAGCAAATGTAGTATTGGGGTCCCTTCAACAGAATTTCTGGGATTTCAAATTGATGCTAATGGTATTCACCCTGCTGAATCCAAAGTGAAGGCTATTAAAATGGCTCCTAGTCCTAAATCCAAAGGAGAGCTACAAGCATTCCTGAGCCTTCTCAGTTTCTACCATGCCTTTCTGCCTAACAAGGCCACATTGGCAGAGCCTGTTCACAGGCTTTTAGATAAGAAAGCTCCATGGAAATGGACCGGCATGCATGAAAAAAGCTTCCAGGACTTAAAGGCATTTTTGTCAGATAAATCCACTGTAACTCATTTCAGAGAGTCTAAACCAGTCTGTTTAGCATGTGATGCATCTCCTTACAGGGTGGGGGCAGTTTTAAGTCATTTAGAAAAGAATGGAACACAGGTCCCTATAGCATTTTATTCTAGGACACTGTCCTCTGCTGAGTGTAACTACGCTTAAATTGACAAAGAGGCCCTAGCCATTGTTGCTGGAATAAAAACATTCCATGACTATTTATATGGCAGGGACTTCACAGTCTTTACAGACCACAAACCTCTACTGTGACTTTTCACAACAAACAACCCCCCACATACTTTCCCCAAGAATGCTGAGATGGTCTATTTTCTTATCTGCATACACTTTTAAATTGGTTCACAGACCTGGTAAAGAAATGGGCCATGCTGATGGCCTCAGCAGACTTCCACTGCCACTAATTGAACCAGACCCGCCCCCTGCAGCCAGAATTCTGTCCATACAGGACCTGCCTGAATTTCCTCTCCATGCTGGGGACATTGCTGCAGAAACAGCTACAGATAGAACACTTAGTAGAGTGCTTTCATGGGTACACACAGGGTGGTTGGTTAAAAGCCCAGGTTCTGAGTTTCAGAATTACTTTGTCAGAAGGCATGAGCTATCAGCCCACAGGGGGTGCATATTATGGGGAGTCATAATTCCCTCTTCCCTGAGATACAGGGTTTTACAGTCATTACATGAAGGCCATCCAGGCATTGTCAGAATGAAAGCTTTAGCAAGAAGCTACCTTTGGTGGCCTGGCCTTGACAAGGACATTGAGGCACACGTCCATGGTTGTTATACATGCCAGCAATCTAGGCCTGAAATGCCACAGGCTCCAGTTCACAGGTGGGAGGAGACGCACACTCCCTGGTCTAGAATTCACATAGACTACGCTGGGCCCTTTCAGGGACAGCTCTTCCTCATAGTGGTGGACAGCCACTCCAAATGGCTGGAAGTAATTCCAGTAGCTAACATGATTACTGCTAGTACCATCCAGGTGCTGAGAAACCTCATTGCCACACACGGGTTGCCAGATGTCTTAGTTTCAGACAATGGGGCCCAATTCACTGCTGCTGAATTTCAGGCCTTTCTCAGAGCAAATCTTATCAGACATGCAACGTCTGCCCCTTTTCACCCATCCACTAATGGTCAAGCTGAACCTATGGTGAGGACAACGAAGGAATCACTCAAGCACATTGTAACAGATGACTGGCATCACAGATTGGCAGATTTTCTACTCTGCCAGCATTCTACGCCCTGCACTGCTATAGGCAAAAGTCCTGCAGAACTACGTTGGGGGAGGCGACTGATCACTAAACTAGACAGGTTGCATCCAGATAGAGTGGCAGCAGAGGCCTTTTGACCAAAACCCCCTACGGGGCTGTAAATGGGCGATTGGGTCTGGGCCAGAAACTATGGACATGGGAATCTGTGGGTTCCTGGTAAAATTTCCAAATCATCTGGGCCCGTCTTACAAAGTGGGGCTGGAGGGAGGACGAGTTGTCAGACACCACATTGATCAACTCAGAAAATGGTTCCCAGAATGGCCACTAAGCAAGGACTGCATCATAAGTCCCTCCCAAGGTCCTCAAAATTGCAGCCCATACATGGACTCTCAAGACTCTTCCTTCATAACCAATGAGGAACTGAGCATAGAAGAGGGGAGTCCAGAAATGCAACATGGATCCCCTGAAGGAGCAAGCCAACCAGACTTCAACAACCGCTGTGCCTACTCTGCTGATCAGTCTGACTCTGGGATGGGCCAACCTGGAGAGGCCAGCCAGAGAGCATCTAATTCCTTTGACTCAGGTGCATCAAAGGACAATGGTCTACCTGGCCCACTGGGTAAGCTGGTAAACCACCAAGTGACTGGAACTCCGAGGCATTCCACAAGGGCACGCAAGCCTCCTTCTTACCTTGCTGATTACGTTGTAAAATAAAGAACTAGAATGTTGTATGTACTGTAACTTATCAATGTACTGAAAATACTGGAGCTATGATGTTAACTGTCTAGTGTACTGTCAATGAGAGCCTATTCATTCAGATGCTATGATGTTTAACTGTCTAGTGTGCTATCAATGAAAGCTTATTCATTCAGATGCTATAATGTTAACCCTGGTAACTTGTATTGTTTTTATTTAAGGTTGCTATGATGTTTAGTCTTGTTAATTGTATTAAGGCCAACTATTGCTATGATGTTGTCCGATCTAAGAGGGGAGGGGTGTTATGTATTGGGCTCAATTGTAATACCACGTGGTTAGCTGGAGCAGCTAACGGCTCTCCAGCAACCCAGACTCCAGGTCTCCAGTGCTGCTATTGGCTGTCCCTAGGTGGCAATGGTTGCTTTAAACCTATTGGCTGCCACCTAGGGGCTAGGTTATAAATTGCTGCTAGTTGCAGCCCAATTCTCAGTTCAGATTCTGCAAGCAATAAACCATGAGTTTTCCTGAACTAACTTGCTTTGTCTTCTGTCCTACGCCAAGAACTCGCGACATAACATGCAGCATTTATATTTCAGAAAAAAATTCAAATAAACCATTCATAATGTCTTTCACATTAGGAATAGATGACAAACAGCTCACATGCAGTGAAACTAACCTGTGCTAGATAAAATAGGATGTATTCTTTCATCTGTACTTTAATGACCAAATGCAGAAGGGTAACAAAATGTCACCTTTAATGTATATAACTAAGAAACCTGGTCTTCGATTAACACTGTAATGAAACACCTTCTTGCATACTAATTTGAAAACCTGAAGTGGATTCAAAAGAGATGGATGGAGCAAGAGGGACTCAGGCATCAAATTAGCTGCTCCAGAAAATGACCAAACTCATTATTACTGTTTAGGAAGTTGTTGAAAACTTGGTTCTTTAGCCAGGCATCCCAGTATTTAGATTTTGATTAGATTTTGATCAGTGGTGAGATTCAAATATGTGGACAACCGGTCCTCTGTATGGCTGCTGCTTCCAGAAGTCTGTTCTGGGCCAGGGCAGCCAAAACGTAGCTACCGGTTCTGCCAAACTGGTGCAAACCGGCTGAATCCCACCATTGATTTTGATTCTCTCTCTCTCTCTCTCTCTCTCTCTCTCTCTCTCTCTCTCTCTCTCTCTCTCTCTCTCTCTCTCCCACCTATCTCAACAAGACTCTGCAGTGAATGGAATTAAGGTAGATGATCAATTGTTTTTATTAACAATTGCAAACATTACAAGAATTAAAATAAAGAGCATCAAGTATTACTAACATGCTGGTAGTAATCCCTGATAGCTATATTATTATTACTATTTTGAAGTTGAATTGTGAATAGTTATTTGCAGCTTGTTGTGAATATTTTTTATTGCTTTTTTCAGTAGGTCAGATTCACTTTGAACTTATATAGAAGAAGGAAGCATCCCACAATGGAAAGGGGAGTTAATGATATTTCTTTCTTCCTGAAGTTTCCTATATCCTTTAAAATCTGTGTCAAAGTATTTTGCTGCTGGGAAAAAAAAGGAGAATCACAATGTGGTACCAGAAATATATTATACAATGTTGGAAGTCACTGAAAATGCTGTTGTTCCTGCTACTTACTGCACGGCTTACATAAGTAGAATTCCCTGTATATATAGAATTCTCAGTATATGTAAAAAGGCACCTGACAAACTCTGTATAAACTTCCCATTGCAAGAAAAGTAGCCACTATCTGATAATCACTGAGAATAGCTCTGAAGATGGTACAATAAATTCTGGGGCCAGCTGCAAAGTGCCATCTTAACTAGTTTAAACTTCAAGAGGAGAAATAAATCTCTACTACTAGTGTCTATTAGTACCTCTTTCCATATAGAAAAGTAAGAATAATACTGATATTCCCACCATTAGACACTAAAACCACTGCAATAGTAAAAATGAAAATTCAAAAGGCCATTTCATCTATTTCTGCTTTGTGTTTCTGATTTCTCATCTGCCATCAGTAATATTGGTTTGTTCATGGTATTCTTCCAACATTTATGGATCAGTATGATTTCTCGAATGCTTCTTAGAACACAGGTAATCCTCGACTTATGACCACAATTGAGCCCAAAATTTATGTTGCTAAGCGAGACAGTTGGGTGAATTTGCCCCATTTTATGACCTTATTTGCCACAGTTGTTAAGTGAAGCACTGCTGTTGTCAAGTTAATAACATGTTTGTAAAGTGAATCTGGCTTCCTTGTTGACTTTGCTTGTCAGAAAGTCGCAAAAGCTGATCACATGATACCAGGATGCTGCAAACATCATAATTATGAACCAATTGTCAAGCATCCAAAATTTGGTCACATGACTGGGGGGATCGTAAGTGTGAAAAACGATCATAAGTCACTTTTTTCAGATTGTAACTTTGAACAGTCTCTAAACAAATGGTTGTAAATCAAGGACTACCTGTAATGTGCTTGTTTTTAATCAATGTTGTTATTACAGGGAAATATTAATACTAAAGAGGAAAGAATGTTGAATAAAAAGTAAGACAAATTTATGGACATAAGTCTACATTTACTATTATATAAATGTTTTAACATACTTTTATTATTACAAATACAAAAGAATTTTAAAAATCAAGTATATCATTATTTAGTTATAAACATCATTTGTGAATTATATTTTTATATAAGGATTATTGTTATAATTAAAAAGAACACTGTATACATATATTTTGGGAGTGTATATATGAATATGAATGCATGTATATATCCATATATAAACCATCAATTATAATAGTGTATTTTAAACTATAAAATGTCATAAAATATTATAAAAATTTGATGGTGTCAGTGAGATAATAAATTTATTATGGATGAGTGCAAAATTTCCACACTACATAGACAGGAGAACAGCATTAACCTGACTTATATGAAGTGGTTTTATAATTTCCTTGCTAGAGCAGAAAATAATACATGTGCAGATTAAAATGCTTTAAAAAATATCTTGAGAAATGCAAAGAATGCTCTATTTAACTCAGTAGAATGGCTGATCTGTATAAAGAACATGCCTATATGTTGTATCTTGACAAAAAAAACAAGCTGTACTAACAGCTATAGAAAATGTTGTTGGGTGGCTTTGCCCAATTACTTTTTCACAGAGTTGTAGGAGAAAAAATGATGGGAATTCATTTTTGTCTAACCTGGGTTAAACAAAAGATGGGATATACTTTCAGCAAATAACTATAAAAATAGCCAGGAAAAGATGGGGGAAAATTCTCACCTCTGTCACAATTTAGTTCATCACTGTTATCCACACAATCTTGAATTCCATCACAAAGCCATCTGATAGGTATACAGTACGCTTTATTTTTACATTGAAATTGGTCTTCTTTACATTCGGTAACACAGTGCATCTGTATAAACATAGATTCATATGTGGCAGTGATTATTGCAAATCAAGGTAGCAGAAGTATAATCGGAACAACTAGAATTTAACAAAACCAGTTTAATAATTTAATCATTGGTATTTTTTATTGACAAGAGTATGTCATCACAGAATATAAAGTGTTACATTCACAATTTTCATCTGTAAATAATAATTAATATTCAAAAGCTCCTTGGCAACAAAGATTCCTTATACTTTTCCCTCTCGCCCACATCTCCATATACTCTCAATAAATACATTTTGAAGATTAGGGTATCTTGAAGGAAAATCTAGGGGATTAATCAGAATAGGGAGATCAAATAACATATTAATTCCTAGTTTATATAGTGGTCCAATTATTTTTTTGCAAGACACCAATAGATAATGCCCACTGATTCTTACACACAAAACAATCAGCCACACTGTTCTATAAACTGTCCTTTATTTATTAATGCATTATTTTGGGGAAACAAAATCATGTAACTGGGAAGCAACAATAGGCAAAATGAAACTATTTCAGTATAAACATTTTTTTTAAAAAAAATAAAGATAAAAATAAGAAAGGATTTATATACACTTATAATAAAAAAAATTACATGTGCAACCCAGAGCTATTTTTTTATTGTAAAAAAGGATTTAAATGCCTTTAAAAATAATTAGCCAAATATATCTTTAATGAACAGTATTTTAGAATTGGAGACTATCATCAGAAGAACACAATTGTTCCTTTTATCAATAAAAACATTAATGCTATTATTAAAATACAGAATTTTACTAACTATTGGACCTATGTTTTTAGGATAAATTACTGAGTCAAAAAGCTATTCCACAGTATTGTTATTTTAAATTCAAGTTTCTAAACTTGTAGATGAAAACTTTGGATCAGATTAAGATATTTAATGTCTTACTTCATCGGAACCATCAGGACAATCATATTCTCCATTGCATCTAAAAGATGCTGAGATACAGCCTCCATTGACACAGACATATTCACTTGAAGAGCAGGTTGGGGATACTGTTTAAGACATAACATTGAAAACAGGCAAATGAAATAACATAATTTCAAATTAATAGATACATTGCAGACACCATATTTGGGTGTACTTTTATCTTAAAAAACCTAGAAGATAATGGACCTCGATGTACATAATATGGTGAAGAATATGGACCAGTATATATTCTTATTTTTGTCCTCATACATCCACTCACTTGAACAACAGAATGGTAAAATGCAGTCACAAATACTGTTTGTGAATGATTTCTGTCATTATATACATTTATAAGTGGCTCTAGAGAAATCAATATTTCAGAAGAGATCAAATTTCTATAATTTTTATACAGATTTATTTCACTTTCAAAACTGCATACAGTGCAAATCTCATTCTTTGAATATTGAGGGAAAACAAACTATACTGCTCACACAGTATATCTGAACTGTTTTCATCTGTAATCAACACATTATTACAACATCTTTCTTCAAACTGTTACCTTGCATTATTATTGAATAATAATTATTTGAATAATTGAATAACAATAATTATTCAATTCCAGGTTGGCTTGAACATTGCACAACCTTACTGATGGAAAGGTGGCCCAATGTTTCAGAAAATTATCAGCTTAGGGAAGGATACTATCAAATCAATCAGAATTATCATATAAATTGCTAGTGTTTTTAAAATTTCTCAGCAACATTTTTTTTAAAAAAATGCGGTCAGTTCGCATTCAAAGACTCTACATTTTAAAAATACACTCAAGTATTAATGTTAAGGTACCAAAATACTGAAGGTAAAATACACTGTATCAAATCTATTTTGATTCCCAAAAGCCAATGGTAGAATTCTATGTGAAAGTGTATTATGATATGTTTCCATATTAAGGCTGTGTTTTATTCAAAAACAGTTTCTAAGAACTGAATGCATTTGGGTCAATATAAAAAGGGAAAAAATGACATTGCCATAGGTATATACTATAGGCCAACCAACCAAACAGAAGAAATAGATGAATTTTTTGCTAGTCAGTTAACTAAGGTATGTAGGAAGCACATCACAATAGTAATAGGACACTTTAATTACCCTGACATCATCTGAGAGACAAACTTTATCTCCCAAAAAGTAGAGAAGGGAACTAGGGGATCAGCCATATTGGACTTAATTCTTACTAACAGAGATGAAATAATGGATGGTATTGAAGCCACAGGAACCTTGGGGGGGGTGTCATGCAATATTGGAATGCAAGCACAAGCAATAGAACATAGTTAAGCTAAAGTCTTGGAATTTAAGAGAGCTAATTTCAATAAATTTAGAGAGAGCTTGGGAAGGATTCCATGGATGAGAATCCTCAAGGAGAAAACAACTCAAGAAGCTTGGGAAATTTTGGAAAGTGAGATTATAAAAGGCCAGTCTACCACAATACTAATGAAGAAGAAAAATAACAGCTCTCAAAAGTCAAAAATAACAAAAAAAAGCTTCTTTCAGCACATAAAAAACAAGAAAAAAGTTAAGGAAATGATTGATCCATTAGTGGGAGAAAGTGACAAGCAACAGGGAGAAGCAGAACTACTCAACTAGTTTTTTGCAACTGTCTTTACACAAAGGGATAAAACAGTCCAGCCTATCAAAAACAGTACCGTAAAAAACAGAATAGAAACACAAGTTAAGATAGGCAAGAAAACAGTAAGCAAGTTCCTGTCCACCCTAGTTGAGTTCAGATCACCAGGGCCAGATGGATTACACACCTAGGGTCTGAAGAAAGTGGCAAATGTGATCTCAGAACCAGTGAACTATATTTTTCAAAGATTTTGGAGCACTGGGGAACTACCAGTGGCCTGATAAAGAGCTGATGTAGTTCCCATCTTCAAAAAAGGAAAAAAATGACTGTATCTGGTTTAGGTATCATCGTAATAAATGCTTTTCTCCAGGTCTCGGGTGCCTTGACCCCCTCTAGTAATTCATTGCATACTTCCATCAGTGGCTGAATAAGCCAGTCTTTCAATGTCTTATAGTATTTTACTGTCAATCCGTCAGGTCCTGGTACCTTGCCAATTTGCATTTGATTAATTGCTGCCTCCAATTCTTGTCTTGTAATCCGGTAATTGAGTAGGGTCCTTTTCTCTTCAGAAATTTTCTGCCATCCATATTTGTCCAAAAACTGTTCTGTTTTAATTAAGTCCTCTTTTTCTTTCTTGTATAGCTGCTTATAATATTTCTGAAAACATTTCCTAATTTCTGCACGGTTCTCAATAGTCTTTTCCTCTTGCATTATCATAGTTATTGTAATTTGTTTTTGTCTCTTTTTCAACTGCCAAGCTAGTAACTTGCCACATTTATTTGCTGATTCAAAAGACCTTTGCTTCATCATTTTTATTTTCCATTCAATTTCTTGATTAATTATCTGAGAGAATTGTGATTGAAAGGCCTTTATTTCTTTTTGAACCTGTTGGTTCTTTGGATTGCTCCTCAATTTTTTCTCTTTCTCTTTCAATTGGTTCATGATGTTATCTTTCTTTTCATTTTGGTCCTTCTTCCTTATTACATTCTGTTGAATCAAAAAAACCCTCATAACCGCCTTACTTGCATCCCAAATGACCCTTTTTTCAATCTCTGTATTTAAATTTATCTCAAAATAGTCTCTTATGGTCTTTTGTGCCTTCTCAACGATCTGTTCACTTCTCAGCAAGGCATCATTCATTCTCCATCTAAGCAAACCCTGTAGAAACAGTTTTAATTCCAGCAGCACAGCATTATAGTCAGAAGAAGTCTTTGGGCAAATCTCTGATTTGTTTATTCTCGGGGCCAAATCTCTTGTTGTCCATATATAATCGAGGCGGGAACATGATTTATTTGCATCAGAGAAAAAGGTAAAGTCTTTCTCCAATGGATTTTTCAATCTCCAAGTATCAATCATATCAAAATTGTCCATCATTTCAAAGAAAGTCTTTGGTAGTCTTCCGTCATTAGAAATCTTCTGTCTTTGTGTTCTATCCATCAATGTGGAGACTACTCCATTCAAGTCTCCCATCAAGATTATCTTATAATCCATATAATCCAAAAGTACATCGTGTATCTTCTTGTAAAATTCAGCCTTACCTTCATTTGGTGCGTAAATTCCAAGCATCAACAACTTATCGCTTTGTGCTGTTACTTCAACTGCAACATATCTTCCCTCCTCATCTTTAAACAATAATTTTGCTTCAAATTTCTCTTTAACATAAATCACTACTCCTCATTTCTTAACTTTATCTGCCGAAATAAATTCTTGACCTAATCTTTTATTTTGCAAAATTTTTGTATGAGTTCTCATCACATGTGTTTCTTGTAGGCATATCACATCCAAATTCTGTTTTTGCAACACGTGATGGATTTGATTTCTTTTAGGTTTTGAATTTAAACCATTCACATTCCATAATAAAATTCTTAGTGCCATATTGTTTTACTGTACTGCTCTTGGCTTAGCTGCTGCCCCAGCTCCTAGAGGCCCTACATCAAAAAGAGGTGGTAATTCCAGTTGTGCGCCAGGTCTTGCTCCTGCTTCCGATTCAAGATCTTTTACGATCTTCTCCAGAAATCTTTCCTTCTCTCCCAATGTTCGAATTCGAATCTTCTTCTGTTGGTATTTAAAATATAATCCTTCAGGGAATTCCCAACGGAAGTAGATCCCTTTCTTTCTTAGGGCACTAAACAAATCTGTATAATTGCTTCTTAAATCCAAGAAGAATTTTGGGATAACCTTAAAAAGGACCACCTGTTGCTCTTGGACTTTCAAATTCTTTTGATAGTGAAGGTCCAAAATTTTATCTCTTTGTTCTTTAGTTTGAAAAACCACCATACAATCACTTATAAATTTCAAATCTCTCTTCACCAAAGCTGAAACCAACGTCCTGTCTAAAGGATTTAATTTTGCAGTCGCTCCCAAACACATTCCCACGGAAACCATTATATGCAGAGTTGAATCCAGCCTGACCAAAATTAACCCTGACGACGCCAACAAAATCAGACTCGAAGTTACCAACATCCTCTGCACCAGCAAACCACCCAAAAGCAACTTACCCAAAGAGGAACAGACAGCACTACTTAACCTAAAAAAAGACACCAGCATAATCATTCTGCCAGCAGACAAAGGCAACGCCACGGTGGTAATGAACTCATCTGACTACCATACCAAATTATCCAACCTACTCCGAGACTCCACATACAAACTCCTCAAGACAGATCCCACCACCTACCTGGAAAAAACCACAAAATCCAAAATAAAAGCCACCCCCATCAGTAAAGAGATCCAGCAAACAATCATTCCCAGAGAAAAATCATCCAGATGTCCTAAGCTCTATGGTCTGCCCAAGATACACAAAGAAGGAACCCCACTCAGACCCATAGTCAGCTCCATAAGCTCACCTCTACAAAATCTAGCCAAATTTCTTGCCAAACAACTACAGCCCTACGCAAATTCCATCACCTCACACGTACAAAACTCATTCCAATTCATAGAGATCATAAGTAAACTAAACTTACAGTCCTGTGACCTACTTGTGAGCTTCGATGTCGTATCCCTCTTCACCCAAGTGCCAATCAAAGAAGCCTTGACAGCTATCCTAAATAAATACAACCCCCCAAAACACATCCTAGATCTGACCAACCACTGCCTATCTAACACATACTTCATCTACAATGGACAAAGATACAAACAAATGGAAGGAGCACCCATGGGATCACCCCTTTCACCTGTCATCGCAAACCTCTACATGGAACACTTTGAAACCCTCGCTCTAGAAAAATCCAACCACAAACCCAAACTCTGGCTCAGATACGTAGATGACACCTTCGTAATCTGGCCACACGGCAAAGAAAAACTGGATGACTTCCTCACACACCTCAATAGCCTACACCCCAAAATATAATTCACCATGGAAACAGAAGCTAACAATCAACTTCCCTTCCTTGATGTCTTAGTCTACAAGAAATCCAACGGCTCCCTAGGACACACTATCTACCATAAAAAAACACACACAAACCGCTATCTGAACGCACTCTCACACCACCACCCAGCACAGATCAACTCTGTAGCCAAGACACTCATCTCCAGAACAAAACACCTAGCTGACGAACAACACCTAAAAACCGAACTACACACTCTCACTAATGTACTAACATCCAATGAATTCCAAAGAAACACGATTACCAACTTAATCCGAAGAGAGACACCCACAAAAACCCAAGACAGAGAACAAGAAAATGGCAAAGCCCTCCTCCCATAATTAAAAGGGACCACAGACAGAATCAGCAAGATCCTCCAAAAACACAACATCAAAACAGCATTCTACACAGACAGAAAAATATCCACCATCCTAAGAAACCCTAAAGACATAACTGGGTTAGAAAACCAAGGAGTATACGAAATCCCATGAACCACCTGCCCCACCACATACATCGGACAAACCAACAGAAGAATAAGTGCATGCATTGAAGAGCACAAAAACTCACTCAGAAAGGGAGAACAAACTTCATCCCTGTTCCAACA
This sequence comes from Vipera ursinii, assembly GCF_947247035.1. Lineage (NCBI taxonomy): Eukaryota > Metazoa > Chordata > Lepidosauria > Squamata > Viperidae > Vipera > Vipera ursinii. The sequence continues at coordinate 138,798,483 of NC_139512.1, forward strand.
CTTTGAAGCCACGGGACATGAAATTGATTTTAAAAAAACCAAAACTATCGCCAAAATTGAACATTTTAACAACAGAATAATCAGAGAAGCCATTGAGATAGAAAAACGCCCCCACAGCATGAACAAACGAGATGATACCTCTCGCCTACCAGCCATTTGGAAACCCGCCTTGATTGACAGACGAGTCCCAACCACCAAGAATGATACCAGACCCAAACTCATGATAACATCACATGACATCACCACCACACAACCATTCAAAAAGGAAATCTGAACTCACAATGATAACGACGCACAACCACAAAACAGAAACCTAACTACAGTTGCAACATCAGCCACTTTAAACCCCTCCAAACCACACAATAAGCAAACTGACACCCACTACAAAAACATGGCACCACCACAAACACGAAGCTGAACAAAAGCAGCACAACTCACCAGCTCAGGTCTAAGGCTGGCAGCTGAGACCAGCCCATCCACTCAAAACACCCCCCCACCCAATCAGAACACACACCCCATTCAAAACACACTCCCACCCAATCAGAACACACCTAATCCCCCACCCAATCAGAGCACACCTCCACCCACAGAACACACCCCCTCTGGCAGTTTAAAAAAGAGGAACAAACAGCCACTACCACATGCTTCTCCCAGAAGAAGGAAGCTGAAGCCACCAGCCTGAGGATGACGGATGGGATTCCAATTTATGGTCATTTAATTTTGGGCATACATTCAGAAAGAAATGTAATATTATTTTTCATATAATGGCATAAGTTTTCAGATAATTAATAATGGGTATATGATTACCTGATTCACAATTCTTCTCATCCTCTCCCAATATGCAGTCATCATATCCATCACATTTCCATTTTGCTGCTATGCAATGACCATTGGAGCACTGAAACTGGTCTTTTAAGCAGTCAGAGTCACAATATCTCTGATATAAAAACAGTGCAACTAATTTAATTAATATAATAGCAATCAAATGTATTTGCAAGTAAAAGCTGGCCTTAAAGTTATTGGAGAATTCTTTGATTTTACAACTGCAATAAGAAGTCTCACAAGTGTCAATAGTTTTAACAGTTACAAAAATAACTATCTTTTAAAAAAGACTGACATAATTACATTTATTTTGCTCTTGTGTTTTTTTTTAATATATTCTACCTTTCCTCAAAGCAGTGAGCAAGGATAGCAGTATAAGCTATTGTATCACATGTAACATTTTGAGTAGTGGAAATACATTTACCCTCAATGCTTATAGGGTTAAATCTTAAACTTGTTGTTTCTTTAGATGAAGGACATATTAATCTCAATTGAATCATATCTGTTAGCATTTTCCCTATAACATTTACTAATTCATCACAACAGATCTCCTACTTTTCCAGAGCAGCCAGTGTAGGAGGTGGGTCTGTCTATTTCTTGTTTGTGTCCAGTTCACATGTCTTTACCAGTAATTCTGAACCATTATATATCCATAAATCAACAGATTCTTTTTTAAAAAAATGCGTTTTTGACAGATTTAGCTATCTCTGTGTATTAGTCATTGAAACATAATGTTCATGGGGCAAGTTCTGGAACTGCTCACATTTTCCAGCAATTGGGCTTAGAAAGAATTTTTGGGCAACAGCAAGCTTATTTGATCAGAAATAAATATGTATTTCATTGTAAACTACCCAGGGTCATTTAGGTGAGATGGGTAGTATAGAAATTTGATAAACAAAATAATAATAAAAAATTGCCTACATTTTTAAAACAATTTTAGGCTAAAAAGTATTCTGTAAAGTCTTGCTGCCACAGTCCCAGAATGATGACAGTATTTATAATATGAAATTATCTCTTCTCATTCTGGTTTTATTTCTTGGCAATGAAGTGTCTTAAGGACCATTATAGCCCATCACTTTCTCACTGGACCAATTAGTTAAAAAAAACCTTTTAATTAAAGATAGTATTGCCTAAATAGATGTTATGATTTCTTTTGAAAAGTAAAGACTGTTGTGCTGATGTAAAGAATTATAGTTTATTTTTGAGCCCAATCCACCATTGTTATTTATATTTGTCTTCTTTACTTTTTCTCTTTGTCCTCTGTCATTTACCCATCTCACTCCAGATTTTCTCCTCCCCAATACCCTTATTAGGAAGTACCATACTGAAATACAGATAATCTCTCCTTTCATCATATTCCTCATATTCATTTATCTGGAAATAAAACCACCTATCTTTGTGTTTGGACAGAGTATTAAGAAGGTGAAGAATATTTCCCAGTTTTCTTTTCTCTCAGTTATTCATTTTTGCCTGTTAAAATGCAGTCTTTTCCTCCTCCAAGCATCTAGAAATCAAAATGCAGCCTCTTCACTTGCTGCCACAAGGCCATTCACATTACTCAGGCATTATCCAGGTATCATGATGGAGCATGTCATCAGGGCAACCTTTTCTCCATGGGTATTGTACAGATGGGACGTCAGTATGCGTGACAGATTTTGTTTTACTATCTATTGGCCATTATTGTCTCTGCTCCAAACAATAAGAATTACTTTTATTCAGGGATCATCCTTCCCAATTAATTGCCAACTCACTGATTTTTAAATTTAAAAAAAATGTTTTTGTGGTTTTTCTAAGTAAACTACCCAAAGTAATGCATACTGTAATCTTTTATACCTTGCAGATGATATCTTCCAAGTGACCTATAGTCTTCCCTCTTGATTTCTTGCACTGTTATGACTACCTGATTCCTCATGATGTACCTCCAGTAAGAAACAAAACAGATGACTTGGAAATCTACAACCAAATACTACTTTACCTCATCTGAACCATCTGCACAGTCATAATCACCATCACACCAGAATCTTGCAGACATGCAGTCTCCATTTGAGCAGTGAAAATCCTTCTGAGTGCATGTCTGTGGTTCTGAAAAAAGAAAGAAATTCTCTAAAGTCTAATCCTTTCAACTCCTTCTTTCTCTCAGTTCTTAAACAGGAACATACTACCTGCTTGTTACTGAAATATAAATGATGAACGGAGAAATAGGAAGCTGAGGTGCTATGCATGCTGCCTTGAACTTCTGATAGAACAGTGGGATATAAATCCAATATAAGAATAAATACTCTGCTTCCACTCTGGTTCCTCTACAACTGATATTTGCTGCTTAATGTTCCCAACTCGGAAATCACACTGAGTTTTCAAAACTGACATCCTTTGATAAATTTGGTTTCTATGAATTATCCATTCACTTTTTAAAGGCAAGAAATTAATGGCCATCATCACATTTTATGGTTGAATTCCTCAGGTTATATATGGATTCTGGCAAAGAAATGCTTTCTTTTGCCTGCTTTAAATCTTCCTCTAATCAAATTCCCTTGATAGCTCCCAGTCCTAGTGCTTTAAAAGAGGGGGGGGGAACCTCTCCTAATCACTTTCTACAGATCATAGATACCATACTTTAAACTGAAGGGAACGAAAATTCTTACTTCTTAAAAGCAGAAAGAAAAGGAGCTGAGCACAATTCCTAAGAGAATCATGGGTTTTCCACTAATTTATCCCTGAGGTGAATTGGGCTGACAGATGTTTCTTCAAGTCATCCCCTGAAACTTATAGTCAAGTGGAAACACCTGAGTCACTGGGATCTAAGTTGAACACCTTAGTCATTATGTTCCTCTTCATATAGATTTTAATTAGGAGGAGGAAAACTGGAATTTATGTCCTGTACAACTGAAATACAAAAATGACTTGGAATGCCAAAAGCATGACAAAAATGCCTTGAATGCCTTACAAGGATTCTAATAATCTGCTGGAACCAAAACACCAAAGACACTTTTTATTAAGTCATTTCTTTCTGCAATAAAATCCTGCCTCAATCCATAGAAATTCCAAGTGATTTACAAAAAGGTAAAACATTATAAAACAATAATTAACACTATCCAATTACTATAGTAACAGTAGATTACTTTAACCACAGTTTCACCATAACTTGACATAAGGGCATTGCAGTGTTGGATTTTTTAAAAACTTCAGCCAAATTCCTAATGGACTCTACAGTGGAATTTCCCTTGTTCCCAATTGCTATACCATAATTTCACTGAACTATCCACTATGACCCTAATTATGACATAAACTATAGGCACGTTAAACACATCAATTGATATTTGAATTAGCTTACTTTATCCCCCAATGTACATGTGTTTACACTGCTTTAAACAACATTTCATTTGCCATTTGGTTGACAATTCACCCAATTTGAAGAGTTCCTTCTGGACTTTTTCACAGCCATTTTTGTAGATTGAATTGTTTGGCATCTTCTGCAAACCATGTCAGATCACTGTTTACTCCTAAATCAGGATAATTGATCAAAATGAAAAGCACTGGTCTCAGCATAGATCCTTGAGAGTTTCTACTTACTCCACTGGAAAAATTGGTAATTTATTCCTATACTGCTTGCTGTCTCTCTGACTAATTAGCAATCCAAAATAATGGCAGGACTGCTTTAGTCATAACAAAAAAGCTTTTGATAAGGAATTTTATCAAAAACTTTGGACAATCCTCTGATAATTTATAGGCTTCAAAAATGTGGCAAAAATTGTTGTATAGTTCAACTGATTTCGCTATAGGTATGATGAAGTGGCTTCTTGTCTGCAATTTTAATAATAATCTATTTTAGTATATTAGCAAAAAAAATCAATATATTTAGAATTTACCTCTTCAAATATTTTTGCTATTGTAGATTAAAATGGCAACACATTAGGAATTGACTTAAGTACTAGGACTTCCAGTGAGGACATGCAAACAAAATGTCTGTAAAGGAGCAGGGATTGCCAAACAGATGCTGAATTGTGGCTGGCAAAATTCTCTGAAGAAATGAGAGATTGTGAGACTGCCCACATGTACTCCAGAGAGACATTCCTCAGTAGTAGACTTCAGGAGCCATGGTCAGTTTAATCAAGTATCTAGGAATTGAGGGATTCCATCTAAGCTCACAGTCATAATGTAGCCTCTATGGACAGAAAGCTTGACTAGGCATTCTTTTGAATAATTTTGTAATGTTTTTTGAATATTAAGAACATTCAGAACAAGTTTTTATCACATTTACTGAGTCAGTCTCCTCCTTAATGAAACAAGTTTTAAGTATAAGTTTTTTTTAAAAAAATACTTTTTGGAATAAAGAGCAAAAGGGTATTTAAAATGTTGATTTTGGAAAGTTAAAAATAGACTAAAGGTCCAGATGGATTTGAAATAAAACTTTGAAATTAATTATAACAATCTTTCCTGTGGGAAAATTATTATTGTTTGGATTCCTTAGTTGGGAAAAGGGTAGGAAAGAGTAGGAAAACATGTTAGGATGGGACTTTAAGGTTGGACCTTAGAAATTGCTAGCATAAATTAAAGTTTTCAACTAAATGAGAACAATACTTAAAGTTATCTTGTTAATACAAAATGGAGTAAACTATTGTACTTTTTAAATGATATTTGTGAATAATGGACTCAGAAGTTAATTTTAAGAACATCTGGAACAGATGGAGTGTAAATGATATTACAGATGAGCAAGCTCTGCCAAACTAGATTGAAATAATTAGATTTGAGTGTGGGCTTAAAAATGACAACTTTCAAGAATGATATGGAAAAAGATATTATATTGCACGTACAATGAAACCAGTTTATGTGTTAATAATTAAAAGGGATATAGAAGTAACAAACCAGAAGAGTGAGTTGGATACATCTTTTAATTTATATTAGTTTTTTGTTTTCAATTGTAATCTTTCATAAAATTATTATAAAATTGGGAATTATTTAAGCGCCCATAATATTTTAATGAGGCTAGAACATTTTTAGAAAAAATAAATTATTAAAATAGAAAATTATAATCAGCAGATTTTATCTTTAATATTATTAATCATTTATCTAAAGTACTAAGGTAAAATAAATGTCTTTTAAAAATAGCAGAAACAAGACTATAATAGTGCTTTCCCTTTTTTGGTAGAATGATTTACAAATTTACAATTGTTTGAGAGTTGCAGTTCGATTCTCACCAGGCTCAAGGTTGACTCAGCCTTCCATCTTTCCCAGGTCGGTAAAATGAGGACCCAGACTGTTGGGGGCAATAGGCTGATTCTGTAAACCGCTTAGAGAGGGCTGTAAAGCACTTTGAAGCGATATATAAATCTAAGTGCTATTGCTAAGTGCTACTGCTATGACATTACTTACTGCAGTTTTCTTCATCAGAATTGTCACCACAATCATTTTGACTATCACATCGCCAATGATCTGGAATGCAGTTGCTATTCTTACACTGGTATTCATGAGGACCACATGTCTTTTTATCTGTCACAAAAATTTATACTATTTTTGTTAATATACTTCTAAATATGCATGACTGTAAATAAGAAAAATGCATTGCAAATTACCAATTATCACATTTTAAACAACATTTCAGAAGTAGAAGCAATAAATACTAAAAAAAAGGAATCATACTACAATGCAAACTTTATAAGGAGAAGGGGAGAGAAAGAAAGAGAAAGAATAAATTTTGGATTAAATCTTTTGCTAAATAAACTAAATTTCTGGGTTGCATCAGTATAATTTAGGTAAATTTTGGGATAAACCAATTTTATTCTATTAACACTCCTAGATAAAAGAGTCTATTTTGGCACTGAACTGCACTAAGAAATAATGCAGCAAAATGTGTCATCCTCAATCTTTCATCGAATTTATGAATTCATCTGACAGTAAATAACATAATGTATTAACATCATTATGACATTACATTATAATCTGATATTCTTCTGTTAGTGAAAGTAAGGAGAAGAAGAAAATGATCAAAGGCAAGGTGCATTAATTCAGTTAGAGTGGCAATAAGTGCACAATTGGAAGATCTGAAGTTAGGGACAAATCTTTAAGAGCAGAAACAGACTAGAAGTCCTCCAAGGTCCCTTATTGTGTTATTCTGCTAAGAATCAATCTATGAGGTCATAATCAATCAACAAACAATCAATGTTCTGATTGATGGGTGGCCATGTCAATTAGATAAATAAATATTATAAGGCATTATAAGCAAAATGATTCTTCAGGTTGATAGCCAATAATGTTATTTTTCTAAATATACCAATCATACGGAAAATTAAATTTCCTATTAGTTGTTTAGAGTACTCACCACAATTTGCTTCATCAGATCCATCAGCACAGTCTGGATCCTCATCACACACCCATAGTTTAGAAATACAGTGCTTTGTGGTTTTACACTGAAAATGGTCAGGAGAACAGCTGTTTTCCGCTTTAAAATAAAAGATGGAAGAGGTGTATTTATAAAATGAATTAAGATGATCAGTCAATATCAAAAAGAGTTTTTAAATTCAATATATCTTTTTGAGTGCCTTTTTAACCCAGCTATTAAAAATAAACTATTACTTCAAAATAATTTATCAAAGTAAATTCAGCAATATACTTTATTGCAAGGTACAGTACTTTAATGAAATATATTATATTTGATTAATATAAGGAAACACTAACAGGTCCTTTTATAATGAATTTAAATCTCTTATTAACTGATATATATATATTTTTATGTCTTTGAGGTTGACTGCCTGGACTAGTCCCTGCTGTTTTCATAGCTAGGGATTTTTTCTTTTGTTTTTGTTTTGAAATTGCCATTCTCTCCTTCCTAGGGTTGAAATAAAGTAATTAGTCTCAAGTTGCACAGCTGTCTTGGTATCTAAGGCAGGACTAGAACTTACAGCCTCTTGGTTTCTAGCCTAGTGCCTTAACCACTACCCCAAACTCACTCTCATATATGGTTACTCAAAAGTAAATCAAATTGGACAAGTTTTTCCCCATCATATAGGATCCTACTTTTAATTATTTTACTTTAATATAATTTAGTAATTTAATCTATTTTAGGACTTGAATTTGACTAGACATGTGGAAAATAGCATTTATAGAAATAAACTATATACAACTTTTTTTAAAAAAAACAACAACATTCTTTTGAATGTTTCCTGTCATTGATATTAGTATTAGCTAGCATACTTTGGTAAGAGCCAACAGTATCTTTTTTTTTTAATCCCATTTATATCCCGCCCTTCTCCAAAGACTCAGGGCGGCTTACAATCTAAAGCACAAATAAATGTTCTTAGCAATAGCCTTCATTCTATGTATATGCCTGCTTATTAGGGCTTTTGCCCACCCCCAAGCCGCATTATTACAAAGTCAGCTTATTGCCCCCAACAATCTGGGTCCTCATTTTACCTACCTCGGAAGGATGGAAGGCTGAGTCAACCTTGAGCCTGGTGGGACGCAAACCTGCACTAATTGCAGGCAGCTGGTGTTACTTAAGGAGGCATTAGCCCACTGCTCCACCAAGGCTCTGCCCAACATCTGGATCTTAACAGACTATGACATATTTTGTTTCTTACCATAGATATTCCCAGATATTCAGCTGGATATTATTCCCTCTGTGCTAATTAAAACCGTTATATTATAAAACCGCATGTAAACCAGGACATTGTTGTTTGTTCCAGAAAACAGCTGTTAAAAATAGTTGCTTAGTAATATCTTTTACTATCTACATATTTACATAAATTTAGAGACTGACTAAAAGTATAATTGCATACAACAGCAGACTGATGATCCCAAACCCTAAATCGGTGAATAACCTGACCTGGAAATTTCATATAAAAGTTGGGAGGGGAAAAAAAGAGTGTTAAGTCCTGTAGAATCCCACAGATAAAAGGCATTCACCTCCTCCATCAGTATTGACTAGATATGACTATAGAGAAAGGAAAACAGCATCCAGAAATACGTATACTGTAATTAATAATACTGAAATTTGCTAAGTGCAGAATTCCCTAAGGTATGTTGGCTTCTTGAAGAAGGGACATACCAGTAGTGCCCTTTCCTCAATAAGCTGATACTACCACACAAAACCAATCTGAGGTCATTTTGTGGGAAGCTTTAGGCTGTAGGGACCTGAGTTTAATAAACAGGTGATTAAGACACCTGGTTCTAATAAACAAGAGGCTGAATTCAGAATGTGAAAGATCCTGCTCACTTCATCAGGAGTCTCCAGACAAACCCCATAATACCAAGCTAAGGCACCTGAACTGGACTTGCCCAGCAAATTGAAAGGCAATCAGAGAGAGATCTGACCACAGTAGTGGACTGATGGAAACACCCTTTATTAGCAAAGCACATTACAGTTGTCCCAGGACAAAAACCAGGTCCAAACTGCAAACACTAATATGCATTGGTTCCTTGATGACTTGGGACGGGTCTGTAGTTGCTATGTAGGGGAAGAACTCCTGATCTGGCCCCTGTTGAAAGACATTTGGTAGCAAAATGAAATCTCCAAGGACTAACCAGCCATGGGGTCTCCATAGCCAACCTGGCAAAATAAGGTAAAAAAATAGATAGTATAGAGAATCAGGGAGATGAGGGGAATCAGGGAAATAGGCAAGAACTGTTATATGAGCTAAGAAGTTGAAACATTCCTTAGGTCCTGGGAAACAAGATAGCATTCGGAAATGTTCAGGAAGGTTCTTTCAAAATTCACTAGGATATAAGAGAGAAGTGAGGTAAAGCACAGACAGGCTTACGAGGATCTAGCCTATCACAATAAAGTACAGTTCTAGTCTTCCTGTGGAATATGTTTTGTACTCTGATGTAGCTGAAGAGCTAATAAGCAGAGACGGTGTTCTGCAGCAGGGTGGGTGATATAACAACAATAATCCCAAATGTTTTCTATAGCCCATTTTCATCTAGAGGGTTTCACATTCAGTTATCTACAGCACAGGGCCACTGAGAGCCCTCAACAATTTATGAATGATAACAACCACCTTTCCCCACTTTCTTGGGTCCTTGGCTATTGTTAAACTCCTAAATTGGGAAGGTGCATTTCCAAACCCAAATCTGGCCAGATATATTTCCTTCCTCTGGGCTCTCCAGGTCTCAATTATACTTATTACTTTGGCTGTTCTATCCATGTGGACATCTCCATGTGGAGATTTATTACAAACCAACCTGATATTCAGAAGCAACATCAGGAGCCCAAGGCCCCCAAGGATCTGTTATCCCAGTATAGAATAGAATACTAAGGCCTGGACATTGGACTACTCTCAATTAGCAGTCTCAGCATGCCTAGGAAAGACTCACACTCAGATTTCCACCATACCTATCCTTGCTTGTCACATTTTCAATATTTTTGCCTGCCTTTTCTTCCAGTTCCTTCCATTCCTTGCTCTCACCTCTCAAAACAAAACACTCTTAACTCCCATTCATTCATCTGCTCTTACCCCACCCCTCAATGAACCTACACAAACAACTATAGTCCCTCTAATCCTTCATAAAAACAGCAGATACCCCATCTGGTCATTTCTGTATTCAGGCACTCAGCAGCCTGTATGATATGTAGGTTCTGTGACAGCTCTACTATCCATCCCATCATTCCCTAACCACCTTCCCATCATAAGTGGACAAAAAAATATTACAGTCATAGGTTAGTTGCTTGGGTAACAAAGACTCTAGTTCAGAAGTCCAGCAGAGAGATTTCAATAGGCCAGTGCTTAGGGGGTCAACATAAATGGCAGCTAGCCAAAGCTATTTGAGGCATCCAAATAATTTAGGTGGGTCCTAGAAAAATCATCCACCAGCATTCTTTATTCACTCCAGCTCCTTCTTACCCTACAATAGGACGCTCCCTCAAATTTTTCGTCTCTGGCAAAGAAGTATCCTATGGGTCTGGGCTACCCTCTATATATGCCTATGCAAAATATCTATGTGTCCTGGAATCATCTTTAGCTTTCTGTTTTATGACCAATATGTCTTTTTATATGCCATGATTGCTATGTTTGAGATTTCTGAATTTTTACACATCTGAGAAGATGACTTACGACAATCTCTTTCGTCTTCTTCATCACCACAATTATCTTGTCCATTACACCTGAGATTTATTGGGATACATTTTTTATTCTTGGTGCACTTAAACTGACCTGGTAGGCAAACATGTGTGTCTGGAGGTTGGGGATAGGGAAGGAAAGAAAAGAAGGTAACAACATTAAAAACATGCATACAAATAATCCTCATATCATATTGTTTTTCTTAATTAAGAATTACATTTTTTTTATTAACCATTAATTGTTATTATAATTTAAACATTCATTAAAATTATATTTTAATATATTCAATAAAAAGCAAAATTTTGATAGAACATGTATAGTACAGCATTGTGTCCACCCTAACACTACTTTAAAAAGTGTAAGATGGATTTCTTGCTATAACTATTGCACAAGTACTAGTCAAATAACTAGTACAGGATCTAAATAGTAATGAATTATGAAAGCATTTGCAAAATGGTTGTACAAGAAGAATAACATTGAACAACATAAAATAACAGGGTTGGAAGGGACCTTGGATGTCTTCTAGTCCAACCCCCTGCTCAAGCAAGACCCTATACCAGGGGTGTCAAACTGCTGGCCCGCGGGCCGGATGTGTCATGCAGAAGCCGTGCCCACCCTATTGCTGGCAATGGCAAACCAGTCCCGATATGTTGCACGATGTCACGTGACATCGCAAGTTTGACATGTCTGCCCTATACCATTCTGAGCAAATGGTTGTTCAATCTCTTCTTGCAAAACTCCAGTGATGGACCACCCATAATTTCTGGAGGCAAGCTGTTCAAACTGATTGTTTTCATTGCCAAGAAATTCCTCCTTATTTCTAAATTGGATCACTTTTTAATGATCTTCCACTTATTACTTCTTGTCCTGCCCAAAATTGCTTTGGAGAATAGATTGACCCTTTCGTTTTTTCGACAGGCTCTCAAGTATTAGAAGACTGCTAACATGCCACCCCTGGTCCTTCCTTTTGATAGACTAGATATAGACTAGCTAGTTCCTGTATGGTTCAGCCTTGTCATCTTTGCTGCTCTTTTCTGTACACTTTCTACAGTATAAGCATCATTTTTCTAATCATCATGACTGAACTGGATATAGTGTTCCAAGCATGGTCTTACCAGTGCAATATAAATCGGTACTATCATTTCATGTGATCTCAGTACTATCCTTCTGTTGATGCAGCTTTTGAGTGCATTAGTTTTTTTTGATAGGTCTAGCACACTGCTGGCTCATATTCAGCGGTTGTCCACTAGGACACCTAGCTCTCTCTCATACTACTACTGTTAATCTACATACCACTTATTCTATACCTGTGCACTTGGCTTTTCTTGCCTAGGTGTAAGATCTTATTTTTCTCACCACTGAATTGTATTTTGTTAGATAGGGCTCAATCTGAGTCTGTCTTCTAAAACAGACATGACAAACTCGCAACGTCACGTGATGTCGCACAATGTATTGGAGCTTTTACCCCATTGCCAGCAATGGGGTGGGCACAGTTTTGTGAGGCGTCCATCCCACAGGCCAGCAGTTTGACACCCCTGTTCTAAAGTGTTGGCTATTCCCCCAGCTTGGTGTCACCTGCAAATTTGATGAGTTCCCCTTTCCTTGTCTAAATCATTTGTGGATATGTTGAAGAGCCCTGGGCCTAAGTCAGAAACTTAACTGTACTCACTGCATGGTTCCCTCCATTTAGATGAGGTTCCATTGAGGACTACAGGTTGAGTGTCATTGATTAGCCAGCTGTGAATCCCTGTGGTGGTGATGTTATGTATCCCACATTTTTCTATCTTACTGAGAAGTAGGCTGTGATCTACTTTGTCAAATGTCTTTCAGAAGTCTAAATAAATTAGGTCCACAACTTTTCCCCTGATCCACTAATTTAGTCACATCAAACAAGGCAATAAGGTTTGTCCAGAATTGTTTTTCTTCTCTTTAGTATTGTGTTAGACTGGGCTTTTACATTTTTCAGCGCATCTTGAGTTGTTTTCCTCTTTAGGATTTCTATTCATGGAATTCTTCCTAAAATCTTTCCTAAACTCTAAGTTCCAAGTTTTCTGAAGTTGGCTTTCTGAAAGTCTAAGAAACTACTTTGACTTTGTTGAACTATTTGTGACTGCATTAGATTGAATTCCAGTGTGACATGGTCACTCTCCCACAAAGTTCCCACAACTTCAACCCCCTCTATCATTTCATTGTTGTTAGTAAGATTTAAGTCCAGTATAGCTGACCCTCTAGTTCCCTCCTCTACCTTTTGGGTGACAAAGGCGTCTGCTAGGTTCATCAGGAACCTGTTTGATATCCTGCATGGTGCAGAGTTTGTCTCCCAGGTGATGTCAGAGGAGTTACAGTCCCCAATTAGTACTGTGGTATGTTTTCCAAACATCTTAGCTAACTGATTAGCAAAAAGTTCATCTACTTCCTCTGCTTGTTTGGGTGGTTTCTAGTATACACCTATGGCAATGTCATTCCTTTTTCCTTCTATATTATCCCAAATCCATTCAAGAAGACTTTCAGCTATGATTTTGTGCAGTTCTGTAGCAGTGTAGTTATTTGCTACAAATAAAGCAACTCTACTTCCTATTTTGTTAGCTCTGTTTCTTTTGAATAATTTAAAGCCTTTTAGCAGTATATTCCAGTTTTGGGTTTCATCCCACCAAGATTTGGTAATGGCAACAATGTTGAACCTGTTCTTATATACTAGCATCACATTTGCTCTGTTTGTTCATTATACTTCAAGCATTAGTGTATAGATTTCTGAGACCTTCTTGACTGAAATTGCATTTGCTTCCTACTTCTTTTGTTTATATCTGAGTTCTCCTTCCTTTTCATCACTCCTTATCTCATTGTTTGTTTGGTTTTCTTGAGGTTTATGCTTGGGATTCGATCTTAAAGATCAGTCTCCCTCCCCTTCCAGTTTTGGTTTAAAGCACTTCAGATAAGCTGAGCCAGTTGTCTTCCTTGTTCTTGTGAGGTATAGTACATCTCCTGCCAGAAGCCCTTTATGCAGGTAATATAGACCATGGTCTAGAAATCCAAAGTTCTCTTAACTGCACCATTATTTAAGCCAGTGGTTTACTTCTAAAATCCTTTGTTCCCTAATTAGATGCTGACCTTCCATTGGAAATACAGATGTCCCTTTGGCTTTCATGCCTAGCTGCTCATAGTTTTCAAGCTCTTTGTTTTCAAGCTTTGTTTTCAAGCTTTGTTTTCAAGCTCTTTGTTGTATCATCTACCCCCATATGAAATAGAAGAAAAGGACAATAATCTGTGGGCTTAATTATTTTAGTAAGTCTTTCAGTCACATTTTTGCTCTTTGCTCCTGGAAGACAGCATACCTCCCTTGATAGAGTCTGCAGATTGCTAATTCCATCCCTCTGAAAAGTGAGTTTCCTATCACCAACTCACATTCTTTTCTTACTGTCACTAGTGTGCTTGATAATGTCCCTTTGCCAAATATCTACATTTTCTTCCAGGGGTAGGAGATGAAGTTGATTGTTCAGCTCCAGCAGGGCTGGACTGAACTGGTGGATGCAGGGACATTGTTTTAGATTTTTTTTTCTATGTGTCATTTTGCCATCTATCTATCTCTAAAGTTTCATTTTTCTGATAGTTGTTCTTTAATGTGTTAATGTCTTCCTTTAGTTGGAATTGATCATTTTGCTGTTTGAATCTCAGAGTGGCTAGATTTGCCTCTAGATTCTTTACTTTTTTCTCATTTAGTTTACATTTGGTAGAGATAATTTGTGTCTTCTATTGGCACGAATATTCTGCAAATCACAACAATGTTAGTCTTTTTAAATGACTATGTTTTTCCATGATTATTATTTTTCTTGCAAATGGTCCCAACAGTTCCAATGCAGGATCCCTTATTTCTTTTAAAATTTGGTTTAATGCAGGGTTTTATTTTATTTTTTTAACAATCTTTTCCATACCATATCCTTTGTTTGTTTGTTTTTTAAATTGGTCATTGCTTCCTCTTGTGGTTAATGTTGAAATAACACCTGAATGTTAGTGTTGGAGTAAACTTTAAACCTAACACATCAAAGACAGATCAGATCATCTTCAAAATATAGTTTGTAATCCACAGAAGGAAGAAACAAAAAGAATAAAAGGAAAAAAGGCTCTCAGCTCACAGTTATTGTAAATGAGTATAGAAAAATAGTAATTTTTTGTTCCTTGTAGTTACAAGTCAGGATCTTATTTTTTAGCAGTATTTCTAATTTTGCCTAATTTTGAGGTATCTTATTTTTTAATTTTAAAAAACTTAAAGATTTAGAAATTTAGTTTTTTAAAAATTAATAACTAAAATAGTTTTATGTAAGGAATTTAATTTAATGACAATAAATTGGTCTAATTTTAAATCAGTTATTTTCTTTATTTTAAAAAAAAATTCTAAAAAATCAAAAACCTAAAAATTTTATAATATACAATATGCAAAATTTTACAATACAAATTTCAATTTTTTTAGAAAAAATTGTTTATGCAGGGTTTTATTTTTTAATAATCACTCTTGAGTTTAATGCTGAAATAATGCTTAAAAGTGAATCCTCTGCTCCCTCTTGTGGCTAGTGTTTAATTTCCTCTTATGGCCAGTGTTGAAACAGTTTGTTAATGTAAAAGTGTAAGTTGTCCTTCCTTTACTTCTGTGTAAAGTTTGGTTGTCGCTATTTTGACATGTTGCACTGCTATTTCATATTCCATTGCACAAATGTGGTTCCTACCATTCTCATCCAACATGTTGCATGTCCCAGTTACGCTTTGATGCCATTCCTTCTCCTTCTTCATCTCTTTTTCTACTTCCTTTGCTTCATTAACTGTTTTTTTAACTTTACTTTTCCTCCTTTTTCGTCTCCTTCTTCTCTACTCTAAGCACCTTCATTTGCACATGCTGCCACTGCTGTTGCCACTGTTAGTTGTGTCCCTGGGCTTTGCCACTCCTCAGTTGCAACTCAGTCATGTTGCTGCTGCCGCTACCATTGCAACTTGTTGTGCCCACTGCCAATGCCACCACTGTCTCTTTTCCTCATCCTCCTATTTCCTTCTCTTGCTTTCCTTGTTTTCCTTCTCCTTTTTCTCCTTCCTTTGGTTCTTTTAACTTTTTAACTTCGTTTAACTTTACTTCTTTTAAATGATTCAAATGATTAAATTATGTAGACCAATCTTTTCTAACATATAGTGGCAGCCATTCCAAAATTGGGAAAGGGGAATCCTGTCTTGACATTTACTTAATGTTTTGATTATTTGCCTTGTCACGTAACAGAATTTTCAAATATAATTATGTTCCAATCTGTTAAATTTCTTAATACACAGTAGTATTGGCAGCAACAAGTAATTCAAGATTTTAGTTAATCAGTGAAAACTCCAAATGAGCCTTATTAAAAAAAAATCAGATATTTTACTCTTTTGTTGAATCAACATTAGACAGCATCATACCTGAGAGATACGAATCTTAAAATATTACACTGATATATTGTAGGACTGTGTCCATCTCAAAACCTGTTCATTTATGATCAAAATTTCTTCCACACAACCTCAATTCTCCTGAAGGTTAAATTGTCCCTTGCATATTACATGAGGAGTGTTTTCAGCACGTATACAGGAGAGCAGTGAACAATATTCTCTCAGTTGTCCAATATCCATTTCTTTTATATCATATAATGACTCACCACAATTAAGTTCATCTGAACTATCTCCACAATCATTTTCCCCATCACATATAAAAGCTGGTAAAACACAGAGACCAGTTCCACACTGAAAACGTCCTGGTTGACATTTAAATTCAGCTGAAAAAGAAAGGGAGGTTTAGAATGCTACTTATTTTGGTAATAAAGTGAAACTGGGGCTTTTCTAACATTCCCAGAAATTCTATGCAATAAAGATAGGCAATTGAATCATATATGGTAAGAATCAATACAGATTTAAAAGTATCCCATTCCTCAGCCTATTTAATCATAATGTTCTCTTCTAAGACACAGTCATTTTTAATCAATAGAAATATAGTCTCAAAAAAACATAGTGTAATGTGTTTCCAGTGTTACATTTCTAGAAATTTTAATCAATCATTTCCTTACTATACTGAATTAAATGGCTTTACCCATATTATTCCTGGTTACATTTGCTATACACCTTTTCTAGCTGGCTGACCTTTGCTGAACTTGAAAAAGCTAAGCTTGAACAAATTACTTTCCTGGGAAACAACTATGAAATCCCAGAAGTATAAATTGGAGAGGAAGTACAAAAAAAGCATGTATGCATACATAAACAAACAAACAAATAAATAAATAAACTCCTAGGAGAAAAAAAACCCATAGCAAACCATTAGATGTTTCCATTAGGAGGTGAGCATGACTCAAGAAAGATCTTATCATTAAAAACAAAAAATGAATCCAATTGGTATCAAAACCTCTGTTTCTCATCAGTAGCACATATGCTTTCTTTTATTTGATTTGCTATAAAAGTAATATATAAAATGTATCAACAATCAACAATCATAATTTCTACAGGTAGTCCTTGACTTACAGACATTTGTTTAACAGTGGCCTTGGAAAGGGTGCTTTATAAAACACTTTTGACCATTGCAAAATATCACACATCCCACATGGTCATGATCTGAGTGCTTGGCAACATGTTCATAGTTACAACCGGTTTCCAAGCACCTC
Source organism: Vipera ursinii (assembly GCF_947247035.1). Taxonomy (NCBI): domain Eukaryota; kingdom Metazoa; phylum Chordata; class Lepidosauria; order Squamata; family Viperidae; genus Vipera; species Vipera ursinii. Next base: position 138,816,013 of record NC_139512.1, read on the forward strand.
ATAATCATGTGATTGCCATTTGCAATCTTCTCTGCCAACAAGATACATAGTATTTTATCTCTCTCCCTCGCTTGAGAGAGACTGTTCAATTTTAACATAGATGGCCTTTTTGACTCCTCTTTCAAACCAGTGATCCTCTCTATCTGGAATGTTCACATTCTGATTTGAACCTGTCTGCTGTCTACAACACAGTCCATTCACCAGTCCCAAGAAGGTTTCACACCTATTTGCACTCTGATTCATGTGACCTTGAGAGCACAGATAAATTTTCAAGGGGCTTCAATGACTCTCAGAGAGCTAATAACCAACCTTCAGAATGCTAATGACCAGATTTATTTATTTATTTTATTTTAATTCCATTTATATCCCGCCATTCTCCGAAGACTCAGGGCGGCTTACAAGCTTAGCAGATGACTGCAAAGAATATAAATCCTTCCATTCCCACCATTTAGTCTTAACTGAAGAAGCTTCTTGGATGAGTTTTTACCTCTATGTGTATTATGATCAATATTTCAAAGAGTCACTTTTGGGTTAATATCCTTATTAGAGGATATAATCATATGCTTATTTATCCTGAATTTTTACTACTATGAACAAAGGTTTCTAGTATATGTTTTAATACAATATACAACTTAGGAATTCTCATTTATGCTAAATTATTTTGAATTGTTAAAGTTCCAAAACTCCATAACATAAATAAACAAAAGATATAATGTATATACTAAAACGATAAGGAATGTTTGCTGATATTTGTTATTGCTTTCCTGCACAACGGATCTGTAGATCTTTTTCTAAACCAACTTAAGTTTATACATTGTCTCATAATAGTAATCTCATGACTGATAACCAGTGGTGGGATTCAGATAATTTAACATTGGGTTCTCTCTGAAATTACAGAACCCTGTGTAGCGGGTGGAGCTACCCCATGTACTCCACACCTGCTTAGTTCAAGGCCGCTGCACCCAGGCCACTTGCCACTCAGTGACCTCTCTCTGCCAGTTCAATGACCCGGCTGCCCACTCACCTCTTTCCTTTCACTCCCTCCCAAGCAGGACTGCCATGCTATGGAGGATGGATCTTACCCAGTCCCCCTCTGCCTTTTCAGAGCTAGGGGGAGTAACAGTGAAAGGCTCTGTTGCCACTGCACAACAGCTGTGTCTGCTGCTAGTGGGGCTTTCTTCAGTCCCCGCCACCCCTGCTTCCCCTGCTTCGCCTCACAGATCACCTGCCCAGTGGCAGCTGCCACCTCCTTCTCCTCCGCCAACTCTCCCACAGCTTGCACCGTGACTGGGGGACACAAGCCTCCCATGCTCCCTCCCTCTGCCAGCCCTGGTATCTCTCCGCCAGCCCTCCATTGCCACCATGGTGCACCTGCTTGCGCGAAGCAGCAGCATGTGTGGGCTGCCTTCTTCCCAGCCAAGAAAGGGAGAAAGGCGGCTTACAGAGCCTCCTTTGCCTCCTTGGGTGTTCTTAAGTATTCTTTCCTTCTTCTGGTCAGCACTTTCTTGCTGCCCTGCATCTCTCTTCTCTGTTCTAGAAATGGCAGCCCCATTTTCTGCCACTTTCCTCCACTTCTGCACCTGCTTCGTGCTGCAAACAGAAGAGCTTTTCTCTTTTTCTCCAGGCCCTTTGAAATTGCCCCCCTGGTAGCTACTTTATTCCTCAGCTGATCAGGAGGAAAACATGTCTACTCTGGATTTTAAGACAGAAAAGTGAAGCGGGGGGGGGGGCTTTCAAAAGGCCTCCTGGAGAAAAAGAGCAAAGCTCTTCTGTTTGCCATCTGAAGTGTGTGCCAAGCGGATCTGCTTCCTAAGGGCTTTGCAGAACCATTGGGGGAGGGGAGCCTGGTCTTCCTCACCCAGCTCAAGCTGGAGTAGTTTCCCAGAGCTTAGCTTAGCATCCTTCCATACAAAGCGTCCTTCCTTTCCTCCCTTCTGCCGGGAGGAAAGCAACAGAAAACAGGGCTGCCATTTCCAGAATGGAGAAGGGAGACACTGGCCGATGTAGGGCAGCAAGAAAGTGCGGTCCGTAAGAAAGTGCGGTGGCAGAGACAGAGGGCTGGCCGAGGGACACCAGGGCTGGTGGAGGGAGGTGGCAGGGGAGGTTTGCGCAGATTTATCATAACCGGTTCGCCAAACTCAACAAAAAATTAGGTATCAGTGCAAACCAGCTGGATCCCACCACTGCTGATAACTCCAACTAATTAAGAAGCATTCGTCATGACTTGCAACAGTTTTCCTTTTCAATACCTCTGAAGCATTAATTGCAAAAGGTAATTAAGAGCACCTGGTTTCCTCCTAGGTAATCTAGATTTGAATGTAAGAGACTACCTCTTACTTTGAATTTGAATTATAGTAAAGAAGATAAGTACTGAGATTCATTTTGTATCTGTTGCCTAAAAATCCATTTTTTTCCTTTCCCCAAGGATTGGTGTATATCTTAGCTATATTTTAGAGCACAAACTCATGAAGTCATGTGACGTCACGCGACGTATTGGGACTTTTCCCCCATTGCTGGCAATGGGGTGGGCGCGGTTTTGGTGTGACGCGTCTGGCCTGCGGGCCAGCAGTTTGACATGCTTGTTTTAGAGGATTGCTTATTTTAGCAGGTGAAATTCCAACCCTCTTAAGTATCCTACCCACTTTACTGTTTTCAGGAAATAAGGAATGGGAGATCAGCTAAGTTGCCTAGTAATTTCCTAATGTGAAAAGGATGCAGCCTATTAACTTCTTGCTGAGGAAAATAAGGAGCTAGGTTTCAGGGATTGAGTTTACTGAATAAGTGAACAGGAAGAACTAAGATGAATCTTCCAAAAGAGTGAAACAACCACCACAAGTGGCCGTGTGTTCTGAGAGGCTACTTGCTCAACTGTGAGGACTAGAAAGTCTATCTCCTGTATAGTTCATAATTGCAGCAGGTATAGCATATCTTGAAAGCTGCTGATTGCCCAGTGTACTATATGTGGGGCAGCCGACTGATTGCTTTGTCTCAAGTAAGTGTAAACTTTGAAAGGAATATAAGGCAGACACATTTGAGGAACCAAACAAATGTATATGGAGAATGTGAGCAGTTTTCTAGGGGAATACCTTTCCTCTCTTAGTCAAGAGTTGGAAAAGAGAACAAGAGAGAAAAAATAAAAATGAAAGCCTTTCTACTGATGTGTTCTAAAAGAGAAGAGGAATGAATAGGAGTCTGAGATGGGCAATGCTTATGGAATGTTCGTCTTTCTGCGTGAAAAGAACTTGCAAACCTTATACAGTCCTGAAAAAAAACGCTAGAGAATTAGCCTACACCAGGGGTAGGCAACCTCAGCTCTTTTATGAGTCAAGGACTTCAACTCCCAGAATTCCTGAGTCAGCTATGCTGACTCAGGAATTCTGGGAGTTGAAGTCCATGACTCATAAAAGAGCTGAGGTTGCCTACCCCTGGCCTACACTCAATGGCCACACTTCAACTGGTATGAAAGAAGGATTTATCAATTCAAAGAAAGGAAACATTACAACAGAACCTGATAGGGACAAAAACTCTCTGTAAGGAATACCGTCAAATGGAGGAGTAATCCTAGTGGATGAGAGTAAAGATCAGAAGTAAGAGACACAAATCATGTTCTGCCTCACTGGAACTCAGAAACAGTTTCCAGGTCCTTTGAAAGAAAGCAGGCTCTGAGTGTTCAAAATAGGAAATAGAAGCACTGTAAGAGAGTAGATCCCTAGCGGCATACATAATGCAACTGTTACTGTATAAGAAGACAAAGAGAAAAGCCAATGTAGCTGATGGCTCACTAGTATCAGCAACTGACACAAATATATGCTGACATAAATTTATTACTTTATTGTCTTTCAGGGCCAAGGATCAGGACATAACAGAACACCTTCCGAGTTAGCAAGTGCCTTCCTGCTAATACCCATGGGACACAGAATACTGCAGAGAGGTGATTCAACCATATCGCTATGGGTTTTGAAAAACACCTCAGGGGGGAAAAATATTAAAACTGCTGGGTCCTTAGCTAATATTCTCATTCATTTTTTTCAATCCATAGAAGAGGAAAGATGAATATAGCAGATCAATTTCTAACTTTTAAATTTTACTGAAGAGATTTTGCTTTCTGAGACAATCATCTGAATTACCTACAGGATAGATTGACTGGCATCTCACAAGAACTTATAAAAATGTATTTGACCAAAACATGAAAAGCTTGATTAGAATAGCTTTATAAGGAATGTTTGGGGGGAGGGCTTGCAGAGGGGGAGGGGGGAGGAAGTGGAAATGAAAATCCTAAAGGAGAGACCTCAAGTAAAGATTTCTGCATAGTAAAATCTGAAAAAAAAATTGGTTGATATATTTCATGGCCTTTATTGTGAATGTAGTCATGCTCAGAGTAAAATGCTCAGGGAATAAACCAGATGAGCCTAAGCTCTTAATTGAAATGGCCAAATATAATTTAAAAGGTATAATGGAGACCTGATGGAATGACTCTCATGACTGATATGTAGCAAGTAGGGGGAAAAAACCCATATGATAAAAAGGAACAGAAAAAGGAGAAATCATGTTGCTCCTATATCCAAGTAAATGAGTCTGGCAATGCTATAGAGACCATCAGGCTTAAAATAAGCAAATAAAAGTAATGCTGTTGTGTCTATCACCCCATCTAAGCCAGAGAAGATATATGTTGCTTTCCAAAAGCAAATTGCTGTTCTTTTGAAGAGGCATAAACTGGCAGGAATCAGAAAGTTTAATTGTTCTAATACCTGCTGGGACAAATTGTTAAAAGCATAATTACCTTTCTGGCTTCTTTGTCTACATTACGTATTTTATCAGCATCGCTATAGATGAACATTTTTATTTTTCCCAAAATATTTCTACAATAAACTATAAAATAAGAGAGAAAGGTATCCTTGTTTTGGGTTCCTATTTCTTTGAGAGTATTCTTTACTTGCTTCAAAATAATCGATGAGATTGGGGAGTTGTTCATCTGTCTGGTGACGACATGTTTTCTCAATATATTTATTTGTATTTTGCTAAACTTTTAGAAGATTCTGTTGCATACTTCTGTTGTGACTTATAGTCCTTGCAAATCTGGCATTACATGATTAGTGCAGCCTAATACTTAGGCTGTTTAAACTAAAAATAAAAAGCTTGAATTAATTTTTGATGCAATGTTTATATCTGGTGCTGATTTTGGACCTGTTAAACTGAAAAAGCTTCTTGGATGAGAAGTGAAACATTTTCAAGGAAAATAAAGTCCAGTTGCCTTTTGAAAAAAGCATCTTTGGGACAAACATGATCTGGATGACTGAGAATCTCCATAGACAGACCCATTAATATTTTATGCTGTTGCTGTGTGAAAAAGATTGGATGACAAACTATGTATATCACCTTAGATGTAAAGGAAATAGTGTAGAAATACATAAAAAAATATGACAGATGTGTTGTTTTCTGTCAGCATTGTTTACTTCACACTTTCTGAATGCTGAAAGGAGAATATTGTGAAATTATCAAATGGCCTGCTGATTTAATCATACGTCTGCCGCACTAGAGAAGATGGATAGCAACCATACATTCTAAAAGTGATTAGCAAAAGCCTAATAAATCTCTTTTGTATTATTAATTACAAATTTAATACATATAAAAGAGCACTAGAAAATCTAATTTCTCAAGTCCAGTTGAAAATCCTATAGAAAAGGTTTGATCACTGTAAGAATTAAGGTACTGTATTTTTTATTATGCAGTAATATTTTTCATTTTCAAATGCAATATACAGTATGAAAAAATGACTTTCAGCAGTTTTATCTATCACTTTTACAATATGATTGATAAGTCTGAAGAATAGTATTACTAAAATATTGTATTCATTTATACTTACGACATTCTTCAGGTTCATCTGATCCATCTCCACAATCATCAACAGTGTCACATTTCCACCAAAATGGAATACATTTGTCTGTCCTGCAGCGGAACTAAAGGAGAAAAGTGTAACAGAAAAACTTTTAAAATAGATATACAACTTATAAAGATCTATAGGTGTGTGTGTGTGTGTGTGTGTCTGTGTGTCTGTGTCTGTCTGTGTGTGCGTGTAGAATAAAAAGTCAGTAACTGGAATCTGATATACTGATTATTATAAGCTACATTCTTTCATGTATATAAATCTATTGTATTTGCTACAATAATATCCACACTTACAAAATAAATGCTTCTGAGAATTAAATATACATTTTTATAGCAGTAGCACATATCTCAAAATATGTAAATATACTTAAAAGGAGATACTGAAAATATTTTTTAAAAACTTCCATTTCAAAAAATATACATACTTGACTGGCTGTGCAATTTGATAAGCAGGTCTTATTATCTGCTGCGAGGTAAAAATTGGTAGGACAGGCACAAGTGTGAGTTTTATTTGGGGCAAGAAGGCACAGATGACTGCAGCCACCATTATGTAATGTACATGTATGTTTAGCCACTAGAAATACAAACATAGAACAGTTAAAACATGCCCATAAAACTCAAGTAAAATTAATTCTAAAGTTGTAATATCTTCTAGTTTAAAGATACCTCTTACATGTTTGAAACATAAATTTTAGAAATATTATTTTAAAAGCTAAATTAGAATAATAAATTATGAAAATTGAATTACTATTTTTCTATAAAAGATAGTTTATATGACATAAGATCATTTTATATTATATAAAACTAATTCAAACAATTGACCAATAATAAGAGCTGTGTTATGTATCTTTTTATATAAACACAAAAAAGGAACTGTGTGCACACCCTACTTTATTCAAGTCCCACTGAAACCCCCATGGAAAGAATTTCTGCAGTGCAGACATTGTTATGTGTAAGCTTCCACCTTAACACTACATGCAAAGTCTCCCTGCTCCAGAAAATATGTCTTTACTTTTGAAGATTGGTTTTACAATATTATTATTGGTAAAACAGAAAGGGAAAGATAACACTCACTATTCATCATGTTGAATTCTGCACAGAATATATTGTATGAACTGCACTAAAGAAAGTTCTAAATTTGGGTTAAGGTGAATTCTACACCATGGAGCTGTGGTGGCACAGTGGTTAGAATGCAGTATTGGAGGCTAATTCTGCCAACAGCCAGGGGTTTGATCCTCACCAACTCATGGTTAACTCAGCCTTCCATGCTTCTGAGGTCGATAAAATGAGGACCCAGATTGATGGGGGCAATATACTGACTTGGTAACCAGTTAGAGAGAGCTATAAAACACTGTGAAGCAGTATATAAGTCTAAGTACTATTGCTATCAGTCCATTTCTATTTGTCCAGGAAAATAATTTGGAGGATGTTTTTGACCGAGGAGGAATCTGATCCTTATATCAATATTAAAAATGCTGTTTTCATTTCTACCCATACCCGTTAAAAAGAAACTAGGAAAAATGGAGGAAGTTATTAAAGGCTGTATCTGTGATTTATCCTATTCAATTATAACAAGTATTTTGAAGAATAGCCAATTCATAAGAGAATTGGCTATTCTTCAAAATACTTGTTATAATTTTACTTTTCTAACAATCTTAAACTTTCTAAATAGTTCATGGTTATTGCTAAGCAGAATTCAGCAAAAAGTCTGGTAACAGAGGAACAGGCATTTGCTTGAATGAATATGTAATTTAAAAAAAAATCAGTTCTTACCATTAGGTTGCCTGAATGAATGATAAACTTGAATATCAGTTATGGCATGCCATGAGTTAATCAGTGCTACTTTATCTGCTCCAGAGATTTTGTGGGCACGGTTGACAGTCTTGGTTTTTCCATCTGTCCAGTATATATAGTCTTCAAATAATGTTAGAGCAATCACCCCTAGAACATGTTGATTAGGAACTGCAATAGAATATAATAATATTAGTGTTGAGTTTTGAGAAAGACCGATAGTTAAAATATTTTTTTATTGCAAAAATTACCCTAAAAGTGCCTTCTGTGGAGGCCTTGCCATTATGTCTTCACAATCACCGTGAAGTTGCTTCACAATCACCGTGACTATGCATTTATCTTGGTTAGCACATTATATGTCTTTTAATCTCTGCCTTATATAGAAAGCCTTTTGCTGTTTCTCTTTCAGTTTTTTCTTCACTGAATACTTTGTGATGCTTTCTCCAATTGCTGAATTATCATTCTCACCTGCCTGCATTTCCTCTCTAGATATCTTCAACCCATATTTCCTTCTGCGGTTCCTAACTTTCCTCTAAGTAACTTCTGAGAATAAAGAATTATCCAAAATCTGACAATACTTTAAAACAGACATTCACGTGATGTAAACTAGGAAGACCTCTCAGTAAACTCTGCTACAAAGCCACAGGGCAAATACTGAAAATAATTGGCAGAAACTCAAATTCAACAAAATATGTGGGGGATATATTTTAAAACATCCTCTCTCAAGAGATAAAGAAAAAAATGGCAGAAATCAAAGCAGACAATCCTGGGCAGCAAGGTGATAACAGGATGAAGGACTACTCTTTTGTGTTATTATATAATAATTATCCTCGTAGTAGTATGAAAGCAATAATCCCTTCAGTTTCCTGGATCAAGCAATTCAGAACTTTAAAAATTTATTATTTATTATTTATTTATTAATTTAATTTCTATACCGCCCTTCTCCCGAAGGACTCATTATCAAATCAAAAATCAAAAATCATTATCAAATTCAAACTCTGTCTACAATTAAAGTCATTTTGTCATAAATAATTATGTAATGAATATGAATATACACACATGTTATTAAACAGAAGAGGAAGAGAGAGTTCTTTTTTTCAGTAAAACAAAATCAGTTGTTAAACCAGCTGATAAAACTTTGTAGTGCAAGTAGTCAGGATAAGAGATTTGAAAACACAGAGGTGGAATTAATGTTAAAACTAAAGATTTATCTCATAAAATCATATCATCTTTACTCTCCTACCATCCAGTAGGAGATATAGGAGTATAGCCAGCCGTACCAACAGGCTGAAAAATAGCTTTTATCCGTGGGCTGTTAGGCTTTTAAATGGGATATAATCTCTGTGAACTTATGCAGAATTGACTTGGGAGGCCGGTGTGTGGTGTAGTTGGTTCACATGGTGTGGTAGGATGGAGGTGTTCTGTACCAGCCTGCTACCGGCCTTGCAGAAAAGGCAACCCCTTTACAGACGGCAAGAGGCTGGAATACGTCTGCCAAATTTATTACAAAAACAAACAAGACACGAACCAAGATATCGGAGCTTTGAAACACTATCTGAGCGGTTGCTTTCAGCAAACCAGCCCTCCCCACACAAGTCCTTTATAAAGAGTTCAGGGCGTGGCTTCTCTCTCCCTCCTTCCGAGAAGCCCCATTGCCTTCCTCTGTTTACTCCTACTTGACTGCCTCCTGCGTCAGGCATCCTTGAACAGGGCCAGCTGTGGGTCATCTTCATCCACGCTGTCAGGCACACACAGCTGGGTCTCCACCAGGTGGGAGGGGCCTGGCTGGGGGCTCTGCGGAGCCTCAAAGCCATCATCAGCAAGTTCTTCAACACCCCCCTCCTCCCCCTCATCTGAGTCATCCGACCCAACTGCCGAACCCACAGGCTGACCCTGAATCACAAAAGGAGGGTTTGTTGTCACTGTGTGTTGGGGGGAGAGAGCACGGGGGGAGGCTCAGCTAATCTCAATGTACACATGTTGTACTTTGACAATAAAGGTTTATTATTATTATTATTATTATTAATGTGATTTGTATGGTAATCACTGAAACCAATATTCCCCTTTGTGTCATCCCACAGATCTGTATTATATAAACAATGAAAGCTTCCCTCTCTCTCCCTTGTCCTTAAGGTAAAGGTAAAGGTTCCCCCGCACATGCGTGCTAGTCGTTTCCGACTCTAGGGGCCGGTGCTCATCTCCGTTTCAAAGCTGAAGAGCCAGCGCTTGTCTGAGGACATCTCTGTGGTCATGTGGCTGGCATGACTAGACGCCAAAGGTGCATGGAACGCTGTTACCTTCCCACCATAGTGGTCCCTATTTTTGTACTTGCATCCTTATTTTTATATAATTGCCATAGTGCAGGGGTGTCAAACTGCAAACCCATGGGCCGGATTCATCATAGCAAAACCATGCCCATCCTATTACTGGCAATGGCAAAAAAGTTGCGATACGTCGTGACATGTCACATGACGTTGCAAGTTTGACACCCCTGCCATAGAGTGTTAATTTAGTGCCAAAGGAATGAACTGGTATTGTTTAAATGTAGAATTTTGACATATGACATGAATAGCATAAGTTGAGATGAAGTTTTACTGATTAACTATTTCCAAGTAAATATATCACTTTTAAATAACACCATGTTGCAAATGAAAACATCAATTTATTAACTAGGACAATGAATTCAAGCATGAACTATTTTACAAAGGAAAGTGCTTTTCATACTATGCATATATATTGTCCTTAGCTTCTTCATGTACAATGTGTATCCAAAATCAAACCTCATAGGCCAAACACAATATGTTTTATTATTTATTTTTTCCACATAAAATGTTCATGTACAGGAATGTCCAAAGATCATGCATCAAAAAGTAAGGAAGTGTTTAGGTGAAAATGACAAGCAAATTGATCTTTTAATATAATTTATGGAGTAAATTGTCTACGGCACCTAACTTGAGGCATTTGTATTATTTGAGAAAATGTAGATTATAAAATAATATTTTTGAATACAAAAAAATTGGCAAAAGAACAGGCTGTAATAGTTTCTTGGAGTGTAACTAACCTTTATTTCTGCGGGTGCCATCCATATTAGCAAATTCAATATGATTTTCATCAGCCCAGTAAAATCTTCTGTTTACATAGTCTATTGTAAGAGCCGTGGGTCTAGATATCTGTGTTTCTATCACAACTGTCTGATTAGAGCCATCCATGCCAACTCGACCAATATGAGGATATTCACAGCAATCAATCCAGTACAAATACCTAGGAAACAAAATTCATAAATATGATGTTACTATGTAACATAATCATACTAACTGTATAATTGGAAATGTTACAATTTACAAAGCTGTATGTAGCATTTATTTTCAAGTATCACATTGTACACTATCAATGAGCTAAGTTGATAGCTGCTAATTCATAACTGAAAGACTCTATTCTTTCTCAAGAGTTGATAATGGGCTTAATGTTGGTCAAAACCTTAAGGTCAGAGTTATGTTTCTTTTGCTGAATTCACTTCATAAATTCACCATAAAGCAAGAGATAATATGGCAAAAAAGTGTACAATGGATTTACTTTTTTTAAAATGTTCCATTCTCTCCTGTATCTTTTCTTATGATAGTCCATTACATCAAACTCTTTCTCTGTTCAAATTAATTTACAATGTTCAGGAGACTTCCGGTGGCGGCGCAGCGCCGGAGACAGCCGTTTCGGGCTGCCCGCTGCTCAGCTGAGTTGTTTTCACCCGAAACAGCGCCGATCAGCTGTTTGGGTGGATTTGAAGCCCCCTCCTCGGGAGAAGAGGAGGGGGTGAGGCCCCAGGTAGGGGTTGAGTTCTCCGGGGCAGCCTGAGCTTAAAGCTTGGGCGGCTGAAGGATTGAACTCCCCCGTAGCCTGGGTTGCTCCCAGCTGTTCAGCGTCTCTGCTCCGGGATTTTTGGAGCAGAGCCAGGCGTTTGCGACCACCCCTGCCAGAAGGAAAGACCTTGGAATAAAAAGGAGCAGGCAGAGCGGTACAGGAGGTCAAGGTGAAGAGGACTTTTATTCTTACTCTCTAGCTTAATGGACTTTATAAACTTAAAGTGAAAGTGCGCAACAAGTGAAAGTGAAAAGATCGCGGCTAAACCTCCCTCAAAAACTCTTCGGAGTGCGGGAACTTCCCCGGTGCAACAGACATCGTTGCAAGCTTTGCTTCCTCCTGCTGCATTGACATCGAAGGATTTAGAAGATGCTTTGGAAAAACAATCCCAGGTAATATCAGAAATGCTGGGTGACAAGTTGGCAAAGGTGGAGGAGAAACTGGAGAAATTGGAGGAGAGGATAGAAGAGAAGTTTAGTGCGATGAGGGTAGACATTTTGTCTACAGTGGAAAGAGTGGCTGAATGTGTGCAAAGTTTGGACGAAAAAGTGGAGGATCTGAGTCAAAAGAATGCTATATTAGAAGTAAAGGTATTGGAGAATGAAGATTTAAGGGATAAAATGGACGGAGAATTGGGTCTTGTCCAGTATCACCAGATGCAGCATGCTATTAGAATCAGGGGCTTAAAAGAGAATCCTAAAGAAGACCTAAAGCAGCTGATTTCTGAGGCTTTGGAAGAAGTATTGGGTCAGCCAGCATCTGAAATAAAGGGATGCATGGATAAAGTTTTTCGTGTTAACTCATGGATTGCTAGACAGAGAAAGATACCTAGAGATGTGGTGGCTTATTTTATAAAGAGAGAAACCAGAGATGAAGTTATTCAAGCCGCTTATGATACTAAAGTTGTGATTGCTGACCAAGAAGTTTTGGTTTTAAAAGAAATTCCTCCAAAGATTTTAAGGAGAAGGAAAGATTTTGCATTTCTCGTGCAAGAACTTAAGCAACGTGAAATAAAGTTTAGATGGGAGATTCCTGTCGGATTGGTGGTGATGCATGAAGGTAAAAGATACCGTCTGGTGACTGTGACACAGGCGCGTGACTTCTACAATAATGTTTTAAAAGCGACCCCACTATCACTTCTGGAAGCTGCAAAGGGACTTGGAGAAGGGAAACCCCAAGAGGCCGAAGGTGGAAAAGAGGAGAATGGTGCTGGAGGGGATCAAATTATAGCCTCGTCGGCTGTTGCTGGAGAGCAGAGGGTGACGCGTGACGCTTTAAAACGAGCAAAACAAATAAAAGAGCAAGACCAACAGAAGTTTATGGAACTCTCAAAGCGTACTTACAGTGAAGCAGTGGGAGGAGCGCGGCCCAAAGAAGACAGAGGGGCTATTAAAGATGTGCTCCAACAGCTTCGGGATGCCACGTATGGCGACTAAATTTCTAACCTGGAATGTTAATGGACTAAATTCACCACAGAAGAGAAAGAAAGTTTTTCAATATTTAAAACAATTCAAGATTGATGTTATATGTTTGCAAGAAACGCATATTAGGGTTATGGACCAAAAGTATTTATCGAACTCAAGGTTGGGCACGCAATTTGTTGCCTCTGCGATGAATAAGAAAAATGGAGTGGTTGTTTATGTTAAAAGCGCCTTAACAGCGGAATTAATTGAAGCAGATAAGCATGGAAGATATGTTATGATAGATTTGTTGTTAGAAGGCAAAAAACACTTTTAGTTGGATTGTATGCTCCTAATCAACAGCAAGCTGATTTTTTTAGTTCACTTCATACAAAGCTTACTCAATTGGATTACAAATCGTTTATTTTTATGGGGGATTGGAATGGTGTTTTGGATGTACAGATGGACAAGGCTGGTTCTTTTAAGCATGCTCCGAGTCATGCCAGATTGCCTAAATATTTTTTTGAAATGAAGGACGATTTGGAACTGCGAGATATTTGGCGTGACACCCACCTGCATGAAAAGGATTATACTTTTTTTTCTGATAGACATCAATCTTTTTCCAGGATTGATTTTATTTTGTTGACTAATGACTTTTTCTCTAGGATTAAGAAGGTAAAGATCTGTGCAAGAGCTATTTCTGACCATAGTCCAGTTTGGTTAGAGATCAATAAGGACATTAGAGATAGGCGCTCGTGGCGCGTAAATGAGAATTTGTTTAGAAATCAGAGAAATGTGGAAGAATAAACAGCGGATGAAGGATTTTTTTGAAATTAATATGAATAAGGATACTTCTATGGACATGGTTTGGGATGCTAGCAAGGCCTATATGAGAGGGGTGTTGATATATATGAATAATAAACACAGACGTACTTTGGAAGCCAGAAGGAAAGAATTGGAGAATGAAATTAGGGAAAAAGAAAAGGCCTTGATTTTGAACCCATTGGATGTGAAGACTAAGGAGGTTATTAAGCTATTAAGAGGACAATTTGACAAATTAATGGCTGACCAAGTGGCAACCAATTTGCGGTTTGCTAGGCATAATACTTTTTGCAATGCTAATAAGCCAGGTAGATGGCTAGCTTATAGACTTAGGAAAAAGCAAAGGGCTTCTAATATAGACAAAATTGAACATAAGGGAAAGGTTGTGTTTCAACAGGATCTCATTAAGGAAGCCTTTCTGGACTTTTATTCTAAGTTATATGCTAAGGAGAAGATTAATGAAAAGGATATTGATGTATATTTGGAGAATGCTAGCATCCCGGTCCTTACGCAGGCACAAAAAGAGGAGATTAACCAATTGATAACAGAAGAAGAAATTCTTACAGCAATTAAGGAATTGAAGTTGGATAAAGCACCAGGTACGGATGGTTTGACTGCGGTTTATTACAAAAATTTACAAATGGAGTTGATAAAGCCATTAAAGGAACTGTTTCAGATAATTCAGAGAGGGGGAAAGGTCTTGGAGAACTGCTTTTATTTCTTTGATTCCGAAGGAAGATCAAGATGCTACTCAAGAAAAAAATTATAGACCGATATCACTTTTAAATACAGATTATAAGATATTTGCTAAGGTGTTGGCTAATAGACTGATGAGGGTTCTGCAACAGGTGATTCATGGGGATCAAACTGGGTTTATCAGTGGTAGGCAAATGAAAAATAATGTGAGGCATATAGTTGATGTGTTAGAGTTTTTGGAAAGGAATAACCAGATCCCTGCGGCGCTAATTTTTTTAGATGCTGAAAAAGCTTTTGATCAATTGAATTGGAAATTTTTGATGAAAGTTTTAGATAAAATGAATTTTGGGGATAAATTTTTGCAACCAATTAGGGCATTATATCAAAAACAAACTGCCCGAATAATAGTTAACAATAGTTTGACTGAAGTTTGTAATATTGAGAAGGGCACAAGGCAAGGGTGTCCGTTATCGCCTTTGTTATTTGTGTTAACATTGGAGATATTATTGGTAAAAATACGGAGTTCGGAAAGAATTAAGGGTATACAAATTAGAGATCAGGATTATAGATTGAGAGCGTTCGCAGATGATCTGGTTGTTACGGTGACCCAGCCGGAGAATTCTGTTGTGGACCTGATGGAGATAATAATGCAATATGGGAAGGTTTCTGGATTTAAAGTTAATGCACAAAAAACTAAAATTTTGGCCAAAAATATGACAGCATCGCAAAAGGCTCTTCTAGAAGGATTAACTGGATTTGAGATTGTCAGGGGGTCAAATATTTGGGGGTGTTTTTGTCACCCTCTAATACAAAGTTATATAAAAATAACTATGAAAGATTACGGGTAAAAATCCAAAAAGAAATGGAGAGCTGGGAAAAATTGCAATTGTCTTTGTTGGGGCGAATCGCAGCAGTGAAAATGAATGTCCTGCCTAAATTTTTATTCTTATTTCAAATGATACCGGTTCTTAAGAAAGATTCTAATCTGGAGGAATGGCAGCGAGGTATCAACAAATTTGTTTGGGCAGGGAAAAGGCCACGAGTTAAACTTAAGATTATGCAGGATACTCGTGAAAGAGGTGGTCTTAAAATGCCCAATTTTAAATTATATTATGAAGCTGCTGCGTTAGCAGGAATAAGTGATTGGATTAATTTGACACAAGAGAGATTATTAAATCTTGAGGGCCACAACTTGTTGTTTGGCTGGCATGCATATTTGTTGTATGATAAAAAGGTAGATAATGTATTTAAAGTGCATATTTTAAGACAGGCATTGTTGAGAGTTTGGAAGAAGTATAGATATAAGTTAGATTGTAAGATACCATTGTGGGCAATCCCAAAACACGCAATAGAAAATATAAATGTTGGTTTTAAACATGATGTGACCACGTATAAGGAGATTTTAAGTTTGGAAAGAAATGTCTGGTGTCTGAAACCGTACAGTCTCTTGCGAGATGAGAAGATTGTTCAAACTTGGTTCCAATATATTCAGCTACGGGCCAGGTGGAAAGAAGATCAGAAAACTGGTTTTACAATGACTGATGAAAATCTGATAAAGCAAATTAGAAAGCAGGGTCCAGCACATATTAAACGGATATATCTTGCATTGATAGAAATTGACTCAGAAACAGAACTTGTTAAAGATTGTATGATAAAATGGGCCCAAAACATCCAAGAAGTTATTACAATGGACACGTGGGAAAAGATTTGGGTGAGGAACGTAAAATTTACACAAGCTCAAAATTTAAGAGAGAACTTTTATAAAATGTTTTATAGATGGCATCTAGATCCTAAAAAGCTTGCAAGTATGTATCCGAATTATCAGCCCAAGTGCTGGAGGTGTGGCGATGAAGATGCAACATATTTTCACATATGGTGGAGTTGTAAAAAGGTTAAGGCCTTTTGGATAAAAATTTGGTGGAACATGCAGAAGATTTTCAAGCAAAGGATAAAGTTTTGTCCGCAACTTTTTTTTGTTGGGTATAATTACAGATGCTACGGTTGTGGACACTAAGCTGATGTTGAATTTAATTATGGCAGCAAGACTCTTAATAGGTCAATATTGGAAGAAGGAGGAACTGCCGACTATAGAAGAATGGACTTTAAAGGTTTCTGACCTGGCAGAGATGGCAAAGATCTCGGCTTATTTGAAAGATCACTCGCAAGAACGTTATATTATGGAGTGGAGAAAATGGATTGAGTATATCCAGAACAAATATGGGACTAAAAAGTTTCATGTAGCATTTGAATAAGTCTTCCTTTCTTTTTCTTTTTTCTTTTTTTATATTTAATAGTAATAGTGTTTGTAGTTATCCTATATGAGTTAGAGAGTGACAGATTTTAGAGTTTATGGTTGTTAGCATATGGATGTTCATGATTGTTTTTTTTTTTTGTTTTTATACCTTGTACTTAGCTCTGGGAAGTTGGGGGGGAGGGGTAGGGAGGGATGGGTACGGGAGGGGGAGGGGGGATTGTTAAAGATAAAATGTATGTTAAAACTTTTCAATAAAAAAAATTTACAATGTTCAGCACTGAATGGAAAAAAATATTTGGAGCTAAAAGTGGCATATAATCCACAAACCATAAGCCAATGTATCCCTCATTTTTTTCAATGACCAAAACATTCTCAAATAATACTGCCCAAACCATTTTCTGTAGTGGCTCAATAATCAGTCATGCTTTGTCCTTTAAATATTGAATTTAAAGGTATGCCAACTTTCCACAATTCTTACAACATGTATTAACCCCTCCCTATCCAAGAAAATCTATTTTTATGTTTGTAATTGTTTTATATTTGTATTTGTTTTGTTACATTGTAAGCCTCTCAAAGTCACTTCAAACCATGAGACTGATGGCATATACATTTAATAAAATAAATAATTTAAAAAGTAAAAAATAAAAATGGCCACACACTTTTAGTGTGTTCTCTGATATTGAAAATATCCTGCATCCTTTGGGGGCTACCCTAGGTTTAAGGGAAAGGAAGGCATAGGTGGAAATAGAAAGTGCAATATAATTTTCCCATCGGTACTATTAGATGTTCCTATGTTCCCAATTTTCTATCCACTTTCTGTAATAGAAGTTATGTATAGTTTCTGATTGCTAAATTTTAAGATATTAATAAAGTAAATATTTGTCAGGAAAAAGACAATCAACATAATTAAGAGATCACATGAAGAAAATTGTATTGGTCACAGGGCTTCAGTATACAATTGAGGGTCTAAAACAAAAAGAGTGCTCATTAAGGTTTTGCTCATCAAACATTTGGGGAAAGACCAAATGAATGAGGAACATTAGTCAAGAAGGTGTCTTGAGTTTAGATTTCAATCTAATGAAAGATGAATTCAACAAATGTTTATAAGCACCACTTCTTTGGGGTGACCATTCTTGCATTCTCAAATTTCCAGGCTTTAGCCTGGCATACTTCTATGGAACAGCTAATAAAATAATGGGTATCTGAAAGGGACAAGGGATATCACATGCATCTTGACATTATCAGCATGAATTATATACATGTTTTGTATTACAATAATATTGTATATAATTCATTCCATTTGTATGACATCATGTACATAGCATTATTTGACATTATTGTGATTTCCATTGGCTACCTGTACATAATCCACTGTTATGTGGAACTTTAGTGGCAATGTATAGTGGCTAATGGCTTTTAAATAATATTAAAAAAAATCATTCAGCTGAATCAATTCACCTATTATTAGCTGTCAAAATTATTGCTCAAATTTATGCTGGACAAATTTGTGATTATTATTTGAAATTTTAACCTGAAATTTTCAAATATTAGATATAACAATTATTTCCATTATATTTCATTAATTCCCACTACGTTAACTTCAAAAATGTTTCCCTTTAAACATTACTCTTGTTGAGAAGGATATACTTTCTTACAAACATTCTCCAAAGCAGAAACAATCAATTGCGCTATTAATTTGTATGATAACTCCATACCCAATTTGAGGATCTAAAGACAGATCTCTAGGAAACTTCACCCTTTTGCTCACAAGAACAGTGGGATACAAGCCATTGATTTTGGATACTTCAATCATCCTTTTTTCTGTGTCAGACCAATAGAGATTCTTTCCAACCCAGTCAACTGCTAATGCATTAGGAACAGCTGTGTTATGAACTACCTAGAGAAATGAAAACTGTATAAGTAGTAGAACATATAGAAAAAAATGGTGGAAAGTCCATTTTCATTTCCCTGAGATGAGAGTAAATAATTGTACTACACTGGCAAATACAATTAATATAATTGGAAGGTTCTTAATTCTGAAAAATATTTGAAAGAAAATATATTAATTCTTATAACATACTACAATTAACCAACAACAATAGATGGCATTATATGGTAATTTTATTCCTGTTTTACTACATTTTTTTTTCTTTCATTAATTTAATTTAATTTAATTTATTAATATTTCTATACCGCCCTTCTCCCGGAGGACTCAGGGCGGTGTACAGGGCAAGAATAAAACACAGAAATTTACAAAAACTAAAAGATAATTAAATACATGCCCGATTAAAATACAATTGATACATAGTAAAAAACCCCAATAAAAATAATAAAAAACCCCACCAATCCCCCCTCAGGCCAGGCCGGCTTGCTCGAACAAGTATGTTTTCAGATTGCGGCGAAAGGAGCGCAGATCGGGCGCCGTCCGGAGCTCAACCAGTAACTGGTTCCATAGCTCCATTAAAAATTCCTGCAAGTTTTCTTGGCAAGCTTTTTCATTACCTCCTTCTCAGGGCTGAGTGAAAATGACTGACTCAATGTCATCCAGCTGGCTTTGTGGCTAAGACAGGATAAGAGCCTCTTGGTTTCAGAACTTATGCCTTAACTACTACAACAAATTGGCTCTCATTAGATAATTACTGCACTCTAAAGATTCACTTTAGACATATCCCAATGAATTCTTTCTCTGATGTGCAGAATCCCATCCTATCTCATATTCTTAGAGGTTTCTTCACATCCAAATACACAACATAGTTACCTGCCTTTCTTCAACACAGTCAGCAGTCAGCAATATGATTAATGAAGTGAAAATATCAGAGATAACTATTGGAAACTTCCAAGATTTACTCTTATAAACAAGAGCGAAATGGGCTGAAATGGGCAGTGGTAACAAAAAGCCATCAGCCAAAGCACTCCAAGTGGTAACTGCACCCAGATGGCACTGTTGCACTGTTTCTTGCATCTTCACCAATTCCAGCTCCTAAAGGTTAAGGTAGGCAGCCCCATTTTAGACTATCACTATGAAGCTACTATGGACAGTTTTGTCAAGCCATTGGCTGCTGCTATAACTACAAATTCAACGTTTTCTTTGTGCATGGAAAAATAGTAGTATAATCTTTCAGATTATAGGAAATGTAAGGAAAAAAATGAATCTGGATGAAGTATTTATCTGTCCATTCATATAATTTATATGGTCAATTATCTGCTCTGAGATATTAAACATTTATTTTTTTCTTATACAGCAACAAAACTTCCTAGGCAAAATTGTTTATTATCAATGCTATTTATACATAACCAGCTAACGAAAATGTTTCCATCATTATCTCTTGAAAAAGCCATGACCACACTAACAGTTTAGTGAATAAAACTAAAACTATTGTGCAAAAATAAGAAAATGGATTTGAGACAGCTCCAAAACCAGAAAAGTGTAGTTATGGATTGACATATAATGCTGATCTCAATTCTGGCATCCATTGAGAAACCTTGGCATGAGTTAGGTTTCCTGAGAACTCTCATTAACAAGTCTAGCTTTGAGTAGGATGGGAGATCTGTAAAAATAACACAAATGGTTTTGAATGAAAAGTTGCATAAATATGAAGTACAAAAAAAATCCTGCATAAACAAATGGAAGATATATTCTTTCTTTAATAGATATGAGAGTATTTCCCATAAGCTTTCTTATTTTTGTTCACTGTAATCACTATATTCTTCATTTAACACAACCTGTCTGATAGTTTAAATCAGACAACAGATAGATTTTGTATTTCATTTCACTTTCCATAATATGCTATTATTGTTTATCTCATCATTGTGCATACAGGCATTAATTAAATCATAGTTCAAAATGAATTTTGATTTGAAATATGAATACACCTGGATACCAGTTTCTACAGTGATTAAATCAACTTCTTTTAAAAAAAAACACCAAACCTTATCTGGCAGTCTAAATTAAGTCTAGAAATAAAAAGCAAAAGAACAGGGAATCATTACCAAGAATTCTTAAATAAGTTAGAAGCTCAAATGTCACAGATATTATAAAATATGCTATATTCTGAATAAGCTACATGTTTTATATCAATTGTTTAATATTTAGATTAAGAAAATTAAAGAAAATATATATTGACTAAGCCAACCACACATCTATCTATATTATCTGCTCAGAGTTGCCTCAAATTATGAGATGGTTGGCATGTAAATTTAATAAATGAATAGTGTGAGCAGCTACAAATTCTTAAAGATTTACACTAGCACAAATATAACTAAAAATATATGCTTTTTAAGTGGTATTTGATCCTCAAGTGTTTATCACCGAAGAAAACAATTGCAGTTGTCCAACTTAATATCACTTGATCTGTAGAGTGGGGAAAAATGTTTCATCCAGACTTAGTTACACTCTATATAAATTGATTTAAATTAATCATGGTTAATCTATTCCATAGTTTCAATGTATGTATTCACAATAAAGCTAATAGCTCAAAATCTGTTTTTATGGGTAATAGTTTTACTGGCTTAAGCTGTGCCAGTATCCAAATGACTTTCTACATAATGACATTAGCTACTGATCCACATAATATTTATAAATCCATGATTACTTCCAAATCACCTTGAGATCATTCCCATTCAGATTCATTCTGTTAATCCTACTTCCATTTGGTCTGCTGGAATCAATCCAATAGATGAACTCTTCTTTGTAATCAAAGTCTACTGAAATCACATTATTTAGGCCCTAAAAGAGAAAAAAATAACCTCAGCAGTTGCTGTAAACAAATTAATAGTTAAGATAACTATTCCTACAATGAATGGAAATTCTTATAAGGGGGGTATATCTATTTTTCCCAAATGTTCACAAGCAAATTAGGGTTTACCAACAAAAAATGCTGTCCCCTTCAAATATACTGCCAAGTTTCCAGTACCAGTCAATGGGAGAAGATATAAGCAGATATAACCACCAGTATCTATTCTCCAACCATCTTAATTTTTGATAGGTGGGAGACAGAATACCTGTAGGAGAATATCAATTAATGAGGTGTTAAAAATGGAAGACCCTCTGACCTCCATGATGATGAGCTTCCCATGTACATTCCCATGTACATTGGCCTTGGCTTCTTATATATGAGCCCTGGTGGCTCAGTAATTAGAATGTGATTAATAATTAGAATGCAGAATTACAGGCTAACTCTGCTCACAGTCTGGAGTTCAATCTTCATGGGCTTGAGGTTGACTCAACCTTTCATCCTTCAGAGGTTGGAAGTCAAGACTGTTTCTCTTCTAGATATCTTTGATTAAAGCTTAACTTCTATTGTCAAGTCTAGCTTTCAGGACTACCAATTCCTTTTAAATCTAGACTACTCTCCCCCTTCAGTTCTCAAGATGAAATATAATTAGGTGAAACAAATACTGAGGCAAAGGTCTAAGGAAGGCCCCAGCATTCTTATCACCAGTATACAATAGGTATATTGTTACTGCAGCCTACTGCCTTATACAGCTAGAAATACCAGCTGATCTGTGATACTTTAAAATAGATATCAAGCTTGCTTTAGCTGTGACCTCATGAGCTCTGCTGAGTGTCTAACATTAAGAGGCTTCTGAAAATTATAAATTCCTATTGTTTGGTTAAAAATGCTGCAGAGAAGTTTATAGGACAATATAAGTCCCCAGGTTTAATATGAGATTACAGTGCCTTCTTGTTCCACAATCTTCCTGGCTCATTCATGGAGTATCAAAATTTGAGGCCTTCTGACATAGTCATCTTCCATCTTCTACTGTTTTTCTCCTTCCCCCAAAAGAATTTAGAATAGTATTCCTTGATTAATTGGTAGCATTAGGAAGCATTCTAAAATTTTAGGAAGGGAATAATACTCAATTATTACTTTATAAGTTATATTATGACCTAAAATGATGTGATTTTAGATCACAAATATTTTTCTCAGTGCAAATCTATATTTCCTTGCTACAGGAGACTGTCCAGCCTTAAATACAAAACACGCTGTTGCTAAAATGACAGATTGCAGTAATTTGCTTACTCCATCTTTTCTGCCAAACTACTATATTATTCATTTTCAGGGATGGGGAGATTAAAAACTGTTTTTGTAGATATCATTACAAACTGCCTACTTTTAAGAAAAGACTTCTTGAATATCATTGTGTTCAGATACTGATCTTCAAGCCAGGATGGAGCATCCACTCCAGGTATTTTCAATTTGATATGGAGTAGGTTTATTCATGCTATTTTAAATTCCCCACAAAGTAGGCTACCATGAGGTTGGCAGATTGCAGTGATTCTGCATGAAATATACTAAAGGAGGGGTCATTTGTGGTCTTTGAGAAGTATATTAGTAACATATATTCATGATTCAACACATTTAATTTTTCAAGGATATAATATACTTTGACTGCTTGAACTATAACCGTATTAGGTGGGCTATGTAAAGAAACTCTATCTTGCATTAGAATTTTTCAATTTTCTGGAGGTAACATTTGGTAACTATAACATTAAGTTATAGTTGAGTAGAAGAATATTTGGGCCTTTCTGGTTAAATCTTTGTTCTTTTTGTTCTTCTCAATCTCTAAAACACAGTAGATAATTAACAAGAAGTTTCTGCTGATAACCATGATTAGATTACAGGATCCCCACCAAATCTAGTCAAGCTGCACATGTTACTTAAAATAGGTTGATAGCATTTTCTTCACAAGAATGTGTTCAGAAACAATTACAGAGGAACCTGCGATTTGAAACCCGAAATACTGATAAAAATACTGAAGAAAAAAAAAAACAACAGGTAGGATTAAGTAAAAGTAAATAAATACAGATCTATTCAGTAAAAGGGAGCAAAGCCGTATGTTCTTGGTCAATATCATTATGTTATTTACTTAAAAATTCTTTTCTCTTTAGTTCTGTATTTGCCTGCAAATGTCATCTTAAAAATCCTGCAAAAATTGCATTTAAATACGTAATACGTTTCAAAACCAAAAATCACAAATTGCTTTATTTCCCTATGTCCATAAAAATTCCAATTATTAGAATACTTGTATATTAAAATACAGCATAATCACTTAAAGAAACTCCTGTCAAGTTATGCAAGCAACTAATTTTCGTTGTAATATGCACACAGAACTGATTTCAGTGGTACACCCTATGTATATTCATATGCTAGGTATATAATCTTTGAGGAAAAGAGTTAATCCTGTTGCCCATCTAAAATGTTTTTATTTACTTCTGCATTGACATTTCCTTATGATGATGCTGTACTGCTTATGGTCACTGTACCTTTTTAAAAAGATTTATGATTTCTGTACACTGTCTAGGGATCCTTTGAGTGACTTAGAGAATACCTGTTTCATTGAAGTATAGTTGGATCCATCAGTACTAATTTTTCGTATTTCATGATGATCAGCCAGAATTAAGAATGGCTCTTCATCTATATGAAAAAAAAATAATGGTAGTTTTTTTTTACTTAATTTATGCAACTTTGGAATTGAAACATAAGCAGTGAAAATTTAAGTGCTGTATGCTATTAACATTAGTATAGATAAAAAAAACATTAAAAGCATAATACTTCAAACAAGATCAAATTTTAGACATAAGCTGAACAGGAGATTTAATTAGCACCTTTTTAGAGTACTTTTAATATAGCCTTTGAAACAGGAGAAGTATTAACTCACTCTATGGTTTCACTTCCAAGATGAATTTATAAACACAGCTTGGCTTTCAAGGAACAAATAGATAATAAGTAATAGCTGACGTAAAAAAGTCAGAATCATTTGATTCAAAATTAATGCATATTTTAATTTCCAACAATTAGTGTGTTGACTACAGTGGTTCTGAAAAGAAAATATGGACTTTTTAATGTTAATACACTTTGGAATGTATATGAAACTACCATGTTTCCCTGAAAATAAGACTCGGTCTTATATTATATTTTATTTTTTGCCTCCAAAAGAGGCACCAGTTCTTATTTGGGGGGCGGGAGGTGTCTTCTCCACTCACCTTATGGTGGCAGCATCAACAACCCCAGCCAGCCAGTCCACTTCTTCTGTGGCGCAACTTCATTCTACAGCCGAGTATGGAGCTCCAGCCTGCATTTCAATCCATAGCTCGGTTCTCAGCTGCAGAGGCCTTCCAGAAAGGCCTCTTGACTGCAAAATGCAGGCCGGAGCTCCATTGTCAGCTGCAGAATGAAGCTGCTCCTTTGGCCACAGAAGTGGGCTGAAGAGGAGTGTCAATCCACAGGAGGCCTGTCTGCAATGGTAAGCTCCACCCTCCAACCCCTGCCCTAGATTGATTTTTAGGTGTGCACCTCACCTCAAACCTAGAGCTTATTTTTGGGGTAGGGCTTATATTTGGCCCACTCCCAAAAATCAAGCTAGGGCTTCTTTTCGGGGTAACCCTTACTTTCAGGGAAACACAATGCTAGTTCTACCCATTGTGTTCACCTTACTTTGTTCCTGTTCTTAGCTGCCCAAAGTGATGAATTAGAGATGGACAGACACCATGAATTGAAATAAATACATAAATAAATAATGCAAATTTCTTTAATTTATGAATGTGCTTTATAATCAAAGGGGGAAAAAATCCCATCCCCCTTTCCACCTCCATCAGTAAACATAAGGGTAAAGAAAGCAATAATATTATTGGAAATTAGCCCTTATGCCTGATAATTATTTAGGAAAACAATGCTTTCATAAATAATGCAATGAAAACAAATGAATGAATCTAAATCTAAAATTAATCTCGCAACTTTTGCTAGATCAAGAACTTCTGAATGACGCAAATTGCTATAAAATTTTGAGGGACTAACTCCTCCCTGAGCAGGGGGTTGGACTAGATGACCTCCAAGGTCCCTTCCTCCTCCTCCTCCTCCTCCTCATTATTTATTATTATTATTATTATTATTATTATTATTATTATTATTATTATTATTATTATTATTATTATTATTATTATTGGATTTTAGACAAGATAAAGAGCAGGGGTGTAAGTCTGCTAAGTGGTATCAACTCATTAAAGAAGGACAGGGAATGTTACATTATTTACAGTCACTTATATCCAGTGGTGGGATTCAGCTAGTTCATACCACTTCAGTAGAAGCAGTAGCTAATTTTTTGTTGCCTGGCCCAGGATGGACTTCCAGAAGTGGCATCCACACAGAGAACCAATTGTTCACATATTTGAATCCCACTACTGCTTATATCCCATTACCAGACAAGTTTTTACAGAACTTTGCTTTCAAATAAGCCAACAGCTTATTTGGATGGAAGATACAGAGCTTACTTACTGCATTATGCTTATACATATGTAAAAACATACAGGTGGAATATCTGACTCATTACCTAGTATATCGGAAACTCTTATCAAGAACCTAGAAGTAATTTATTATATCCTTGTTAATCCAATAAATCCAGAACAATTTTTTTGTTGCCCAATGAAGACAAGCATGTATTGAAACAATTGCATTGTTTGCAGTGATGGCAAGGAACATACAAAAGCATCCTGACAAATTGTACTGTTAATATTAGAGGGGATGTAGTGAAGTGATTCGATTGCTGCATTTTACATATGTATTTTGCTAAAACTTCTAGTTGCAAATAAATATTTTAATAGTTTAAAAATGGTCCTATTTTTTATGCTTAATTGGACTATGACTTTAATAGTTTTGTAGCTGAAAAGGTTTACCTGAAAGGGATTTGCAGCCTTGCTGAGCATTAGGTTGCATTTCATAACCATCCATACACAAGCATTTGTAAGTCCCATATGTATTGATGCATTGCTGACTGCATGGAAAGCCAGATGAACATTCATCAATGTCTACACATGTTTTGCCATCCTCCTTCATATGGAAACCAGGCCAACATTTACACTATAAAGAAAAATAAAGCATATTATGTGTTAAGCATGTAAAGGCTAGGGCTGTTTACACCTCCTTATCTGCCTTGGTTAATGCATGTCAATTTTGCTGAAATGTTTTTAAAGCATGGTATCAAAATCTCAGGATTAAAAAAAAAGCCCATTGCTCATTTTGAGCTTTGGGGTTTTGGAATATTTCACAGCAAAAATATGTATATGTATATAAAAAAGGTGATACAGGTTCTTTTTCTCTTTCATAAAGTTGGCCAGGAGAGTATGGTTTCTAGCATAGTTCCTAGGAAAAAATGTAGATGAAAAGAGGGAATTGAATCTTTCCCTCAGCTTGATTTTTTTTTGTTACATTTTTCCTTAATCAGTTGTCATTCCCTCTGGATTCAGATAGATGATAGATAGATAGATAGATAGATAGATAGATAGATAGATAGATAGATAGATAGATAGATAGATAGATAGTAGATAGATAGATAGATAGATAGATAGATAGATAGATAGATAGATAGATAGATAACCTTTATTGTCATTTTTTACTGTGGGCACTAAATGAAATTTAGTTGCTTGCTCTCAAAGTGTACACATACATAACACACATTTAAATATACTATATACAACATATGTACGTATAGACCTACACCTTTACATATAAGTAACATATAACTATTAATCACTGTCCATCCTGAATATATAATGGAAGGATGGAAAGAGGAAGCTTTTCCATAAAAACTGTTCTTTTAAAAAACTGTCCTTATGTTTTCTAAAAGAGAAGAGGAAGAAAGGATTTAAAGTTGCACTTATTACCAGGGAAATTGATAGCTCCATTTCTTTTGCTGACATACAGTAACAGCCCTAGCCTAGGGGATAGTGTTTTAGAAGCAGAGGTTCTGCCTCATTAGGAATCCTGAACAAAGTAATATAAGTTAAGTTCTACAAAAAAAATTGACAAGATTTAAACTCTTAAAGTGTTTTGCAAATTTCTCTTTAATACATTATTCTGAACATTTTTGTCTGAGATTACTTTGACTGCAAATGCATTAAATCAATACAAAACAGAATTTGCATGTTTCCATCATGCACCAGTAATTACAAAAGGTCCTGGGGGAGAGGACTTACAGTGAACATTTTGACATTCTCCAAGTTAAAGTTAGAAGGCAGAGAGACTTAAAATAGAACATGATAAACTCATGAAACAGCAACAAAAATAGACCAGATGAAATTCATTCATCTTTAATTTAGCAGGTCAGGTTTTTCTTAATCCTATTCAAAGTGTGGTCATGCTGAAAAAGCACACCATTTAGTCATATTTAAATGGACACTTAAGTAAGCATTTATTCAAGGCTCTTAAAATTACAAAGTCCAATAACTTTGGGGTACAGTCACACTAGGCAGGTGATAGGAAAGCTATAGGTTCTTTCCTGGCAATTTCTAACAAAATTATATTGTTTTTACTGAACCAAACAGAGGCAGATATTACTTTCTTCTGTAACTTCACCTCCCGATATGAGAAATGGGAAAGTTACAAGCATTAGGACATGAGGATTAATGGTGATGGAGAAAGTTAATGGGGCAATAACCTCAAAATTTGGAATTTCTTCGCATAAGCCCAATTTAGGAAGTTTAATGTTTATTAGGCATTCATGTAGAAGAACATTAAATTTTTTATATTTGCTGTGGTATTTTTGATGCTTCAACTACTGACTGATTTGTGGACCTTTGGCATCTAGTCATGCCAGCCACATGACCACGGAGACGTCCTCGGACAAACGCTGGCTCTTCGGCTTTGAAACGGAAATGAGCACCGGCCCCTAGAGTCAGAAACGACTAGCATGCATGTGCGGGGGAACCTTTACCTTTACCTTTTATTTTGGATCTTTTCATTTTTTATTGTTTTAAATTTTTTTTAGTTTTAGTGCATTATATTTTTTGAATTGTAAGTCACCCACAGTCATTGTCTGATGTGAGCAGCTATAGAAATTGAAGAAATAAACTTATTTTACAGTAGTTCAATTGTAAAAATGCATCAACTCTTTCCTCCCACTAAATGATGTGAGATTAACTTTAAACATAAAAAAATATAGTAACGAACACATAATTTTTAAAAGTACATATTAGACACATAAATTGGCATAGCCATCTACTTTAAAGCTACTTGTGTTTTTTTTCTCAGTACATCCAATTGATATTATACTTTAAAATTAAACAGAAGTTTGCATGTTCTCTGGACTTGAATTAAGAATAGAATAGAATAGAATAGAATAGAATAGAATAGAATAGAATAGAATAGAATAGAATAGAATAGAATAGAATACCGTATTTTTCGGCGTATAAGACGACTTTTTAACGCATGAAAATCTTCTCAAAAGTTGGGGGTCGTCTTATACGCCCAGTCGCCTTATACTCCGGAAAATAGTAAATCCTCGGGAGCAGAGACGTTAGTGGAAATGGACAAATCCAGCACTCGAGAATGGCGAAAGACGACCTCCTCATAAATAAACTGACCAGCCCAACCAAGGCTGAGGCTCCAGCTTACCGGCGTCCTACGGCAGCAGCCCTTTTTTTTGGAAGGGAGCGGGAGTTAAGTGTGTGCCAAGCCGCTGGCGCTCTGCGAGCATGAGAGCTCATGGGAGTGCGGGAAGCCAGGCGGAGGCCAACCTGACATGTTCGTGCAGAGCTAAGCTTCACCTGACCCAGGGAGTTTGACTTCAGGGTGTGGTGCCGTGGCAAACCTACAGCAACACTCACCCGGGAAGGCGCAGCTCAGGAATTGTGACAGGCAGACCGCAGCGGAAAGCTGGTGCTGGGGCTTCAGCAGCCCGGGGTCACCCCTCCACCCTGAAGTAGAAGGCGGCCATGGGGAGGGTGTGTGTGTGAATCTTAAACTTGTGGCGCAGGGCTGAGCCCGTTTCTTCCCCCCCACTCCTCCGCCGCCCTGTTCATTAACTAACCTATGGAAAGAACCACCTTCTTTCAGACCTGGTGCCTCCCCGAAGTGTTGGGCCACAATGCTCGTCGCTCCTGGCCGAAACAGCCAGCGCATGTGGCTGAAGTAGAAGGGGCGCCAACGCGAGAGGAGACGAGGTTTAGGCGAGGCAGAGCAAAGCTGGTCTCGAGGCCAAAAGCTCTTGATAAACCTTCACCTAATTGAGAAGCAACCCTGACTTCCTACTTACCCGTATTTTCCAGCGTATAAGACTTTAACCCATGAAAATCATCTCAAAAGTTGGGGGTCGTCTTATACGCCCAGTCGTCTTATACACCGGAAAATACGGTAGAATAGAATATAATAGAATAGAATAGAATAGAATAGAATGTATTATTTTAAACTTTTAAACTACCAACCTTATATCCAACAGGAAGGTCTTGACAGTCTTGAGAACAGCCACTAACTTTCTTACTCAAACATTCATTTATATGGCAATTTCTCTCATCAGACCCATCACCACAATCCTGTTTGGCATCACAAACATCTTCTTGGGGAATGCACTTGCCATTTTTACACATAAAAAAGGAATTGTTGCATGACTGCTCTAAAAACAAGAAATAAATGGGTAAAAGGAAACAGAATGCAAGAAGTATGTAACTATTCATACTGGTTTTAAACCATGATCTACAGTTTAATTTACAAACAAATTATACTTTTGCATGTACTGATGTAGATTTAAAATATTTATACAATATGTATAAATGTTATAATATTTGTAAATTATCATTTTCATAATCTAGAAGTATTAAAGTTTATGGAACATAGAGCGCTCATTTCAATAAAACAGGAGTTCAACAACTGTCTATATGGTACATTAGCTAAATATAATGCTTGATCATTTTAAATATGAAACTTTGTTTATGGTGGATTTCTTTTCCTGTTGACTTAGGGCTGGCCTTAAGTTTAGAAATATCTGCACCAGTTTCAGAACTGATTTTTCAACCAAACTTTGATGCTTCTCCCTGGAAGGTATTGTCAGCCCTTTAGATAGACCATACCAGGAAATCAACTCCACAAGTGGGCGAAAACTACTTTTATTCAAATTGTCTATAATAAATCTTTCAAGACTGAATCTGTTTACCTCCTCCTTCTTTACTCTTTATAAGTGCAATAGTATATGAGAATGACCTTGAGAGACAGGAGGAAGAGCCACAGAGTAGACCCCCGTCATGTAAAACATACTTCAGTCCACAGAAGGAGAGGGTGTGTGGGAGGCATTTCAAAATGGGTCCTCTCTAGTTTTTCAAAGAGTAAAGGAGACTGAGTGGATAAATACTTTCAATCTTGCAAGATACTGTTAATGTAACATTACAATAAAGATAAAGTTAGTATTCCTTGTATGGATTATATCACAGGACTAACAATAGGTACCAATGCCTTGTCTTTATAACTTTTAAAGTGCAGGAGATGACCAGGTTGAACATGATGTGGAGTCAAATGCATCATCAGTCTAGAGTCCCTACACCCCTGAAAGAGAACCAGAGCCTGAATATTTTTCTATCTTTCAACCTCTCTTCCTTTGCATGTGCTTTGGATCAAAACATATCAGTTAGCAAGTGATGAACTGAGGGAAAGAGAGAAGCCCATCTGGATTAAGAGATCTGCATATGGGGCTACAGGAAGTACATGACAAATAATAATGTGGGAATTGATGAATTACCCAACCAGCATGCTTTGTCAATAATCTGCAAGTAGAAGTACTTATTATTTTGGACATAAAAGCAAAATTGCACAAATATTTAAAAATCTGAACCTGCACTTCTGCATTTTATATTAATCGGATCCTCATCTGAATGATCTGGACAATCAAAGTCTCCATCACATTGCCACTGAGAATTTAAGAGACATCTTCCATCAGCACAGCTGAATTCTCCAGGATTACAATGGCGATAGCCTAAAATCAGAGTGATTAAAAAATTTATAATGGTATCTCAAATGTTTAGAATTATATATATTCTAATCTTTTAAATATTTATATCATTTATAGCCTTACAATTTATCTTTGCATGCAAGGTCTCATCCACAAGGTAAGAGAAATATATGCAGAAGTTTCTTGTTTGCCCGTTTACTGATGCAAATCCTAGCAAAAATGAAATTTCATTTTTTTTTATTATCTCACCCATTCATTTCTTGTTTGGGTAATGCCTGTCCATAATTAACAAATTCCAGTAAAGGGTTACAGCCCTATAAGACTCTTTTCCATGACAGGAAGATTTTGCAATTACACTGAATGGCAGAAAGGTTTTCAGCCAAGAAATATGGCACAATTTCTAACTATAAAAATCTAATTTCAATTAGTGGGAAGTTATAATAGGAATAGCAGCAAGTTTACAATTTTCTGAATCTCCAAGAATATTGTATGTGTAATTGAGACCTGTCTGCATAACACAGTTAGTGTTGTACATTGGAATTTAAGTTCTTGGATTTCTGTACTTCAGTAGATAGAAGAAGTTCCACCGAGCACATCAAAACAGACTTCTGATTTTGCAACTCTTGTATATTCTACTTTTGATAAAATTGAAGGACAATTACCCAATCCAAAGCATGCAGTAAGTGTTATGGCTCATTATATATATGATCCTGAGCACTCTAATAATACCGAATTGCCTATATACTACATAAGCCTTCCTCTATACATCTGTGATGTCTTGGCTATATCTTTCAAATATTATGGGTAAGGAAATATATGTTTTCCACTGCTAAAATGAATAATATCAATTACTCTATTGTTCACCATTAAAATTTTGTGGCTTATATTCTGTTACAATGAATATGCTAAATTATTAAAATATAATTTCAGTTAGTGGGAAATTACAGAAGGCATCAAAGAAATCAATCTGTGGTATTGACAAATGTACAAGTAATTTACTTTGAAAAAGTAGAAATTGTATTGATATAAAAATATTAGTAGTTCAACTTAGATTTAGGAGAAATATAATTCCTGTTAACTGACTTTCTTCAATGATTTTTAAATGATTTTAAATTTATTCTTCTCTGCCAGAATATGAGGCAGAGAATCTCAATTTCGATGCAAAGACATGTGTCTATATCTAAAAAAAATTCTCACGGTCTTGTTTGAAATAAATTAATATATTATTAAAGCTTGAAAACAAAGATATATATTATAGCAAACTGTAATTATTAAAAAAGCAAAATTAGAAAATTATGTACTGTAATTTTCTGTAATCAGATTTTTTTTTTTGAAAAGAGGAACTCAGTACAGAATTCAAGCAGAGCAAAATTTCTCTTTGTATAATTCTTGCATAATCTGGCATCTTTTGTATAATCCAGGTATATGCAAAAGCTTCAGGATAATTTGATCCTGCTGAAGTCACTATTGGATGTGCTATTGGGCTGGAACAGCATATAAGATCCAGAAAATAAATAAATAGAAAGATTAAAATAATATTATTTTGCATAATAGTATGCAAAGTACACAAAATGGAACAGAAATTCATAAGGTTCATTATGTAATAATGAATTTCTGTTTCATATCAAATTTAGTTAGACTTGCACGTAGCCATACATATGATATAATTCTGAAAGCTTGGGTTGACATACATCTTTACACATATGTTTGCATTAAACAACAGTCAAATTTTGTTACCTTAGCATATTGCTAATACTGAAACAGCATAATTCAAGTGATGAACCTTGCTAGCCCTTGCTTTAAATTTTATCCTGCTATGGATTAATATACCAATTATACTGAATTCATACCTGAACAGATAAAAACAATCCTTTATCAAATAAATGGAAAATAAATTATTAAAACTCTTTTATAGTGAATAATTTTCAGAGATACTTGCCACATTCTAGAGATTCATCTGATCTGTCTCCACAGTCATCATCGTGGTCACATAGAAACAATTTCGAAATGCAGACTTTATTGTGGCATGTGAAAGTATTTTCATCACAAATATTACTGGGTGCTAAGAAAAATAATAAAAGGGGAAGAAGGAAGTTATCTTAGCAAAAGGAAACATAAAAGATACTTTCCACATTGGACAATATTCAAACTTACAAAGAAAAATCTCAGACATTATAATCCTTTAACTCCTGCTACTAGGTTTCCTTCAGGAACAGAACAAAAAGTAATTTGAAGTTAATACAACTGGCACAAACATTTTAATCATACTCATTAAAGATTGTCTGCATAGAATATGCTTCCTGATGTCCCATGTAGATTTTCATTGTATGACACAGGACTTTTGAAGTCTGATAATATGATAGAAAAGGAGGAAGAGAAAAAGCAAATTAGGTCATGTTTGTATACATTTTCTGTAGTGGGATAGTTTAAACTACTGACTCCAGGTGCAATGAAAGAGGAAGAAATGAGAACAGTCAAGAAAAATGTGGAGTTCTCTCTATTATTATATATAGCAAAGTGTTCAAATGATTTCTTTTCCCCTTAGTTCACACTTTAAAAAAAGTATCACCAGCCAAATATCACAACCCGTAATACTTATTTTACACGTAAAAGGCATAAGCCACACTTCTGCCAGAGAACAGCACTGAGACGATTTATAGCATTTCTGTCATTTTTATATAATTTTTCCTAATCATTTTTCTTTTAATGCATCATCTTAAATTCAGAGTCATCTTTCACTGAATAAGGGATGGGAAGCAAGATTTTATTTCAGCCATATGCCTTTAAACATCTATTGATCACTATTGTGGACAATTCCCTATTCTTTGGGTGCTTAAAAACCTACAAGTAGATTCATAGCATATATGTTTCTTATTGGGAATCAGATCAATTTCTTTGAGTCTATTAAACCACAGTATTTTTGCCTTGCCAAACACAAACAGCAAACATTAACATGTCTCATTAGTCAAAACTAAAATGGAAAATATGTTTTGCATATTTTACCACATCCTGCTGTAGCAAGTTCATCACTTCCATTAGGACAGTCTCTTTCACCATCACAAAGCCAGTGTTGAGGAACACAGGCATATGAATCTAAACAGCTGAACATGTCTGGAGCACAAGTTACTGAGCCTGTGAGACACATACAAAAGAATATAAAACAAACAAACTCCTGATGTTATGATGCACAGAATATATTCTCAAATATTCTTTTAAAATAACTAAACTGATGAACATGGCATATTCACAGAAAGAAATTACTTTCACTTGGGCACAAAACCAAAGGTAAAACTTAGCTGTTTAGTCTAGTGGTTGAGACACTAATCTAGAAAGTGAGAGACCATGAGTTCAAGTCTTGCCTTAGTCATGAAAGCCACCTGGGTGACTTTGGGCCAGTCATTCTCTTTCAGCCCAATCATGTTACAAGGTGGTGGTTGTTGTGGGGAAAATAGGAGGAGGAAGGTGTGCTGGATATGTTATTTATAAAAATAATAAAGGTGGGATCTAAATACGGTAAATAAATAAATAAGATCTGCATATACTGTTGGTTTATTATTTCTATCATCAGCATTAGGAAAGACTAAACTGTATAATATTCTCATGAAGATACATCAGTGTTTGATTACTTCCAAACAGTGTATCACTAATATCTGAAGAAATTTTGAATTACACTAAAGTTTGGAACAAGCTATGCCAGATTTATTTACTGATTCATCTGTTTAATTTGTATAGCTGCCCATTTCACATACGGTATGTGTCTTTGTGCAGCTCACACAATTAAAAAAAAACTATACAAATATAAATAATCAACAATAACACAAAAGCATTAAAACACATTAAAACCATTAAAACCCTAAAAACATAAACTTTCATCTTCTGAAAGGTGCAATCATTTCACAGGCTCCATGCCATTGCCAGATCCAACAGTTTTCTCCTGATACACTAATACATCTCTAGATAGTTTTGGACATTTTAAAATTGAGATCATTATAGAGCTCACCACAAATAGCTTTACTTTCGTCCAAACCATTTCCACAATCATCTTCCCCATCACAAGTCCATTGTTTGGAGATGCATTTTTGTTCAGAACAAGCAAACTGATTCCATGAACAGGAGGAATCTAAAAGGAGATGTAAATTATAATGCATCCAATGCCAGCATCGTGAAAAGATATTTTATGTTCTTTATAACTGGAGGGCTAAATATGAACTGAAAATATTTTCTGAACAAATTTATCTCAGCTATTGTTCAGATACAGAGAGTTGGGCTCATTTTTGCATGCAATTTAATCTGATATTTAAAAAAAACAATTTATGACTGTTTAAGTAATTTTATAACCGTTCGTACTATAATGAAACCACATCTGTAAACAGAAAAATGAAAGTCTGCACATAATATGTGAGATTATTGTAACATAAAGTTTTATGGGATCCAGTTTCCATTAAAAAAATCAATCAGAATTGTAAAAGAAGCATCCTTTTAGGTGGACACTACCATAACACATATAATAAAAAGGCAGAGCTTCCATTCTGATGTCACAATGCTGCTTGTATGGGTTAGAACCTCCTTCACTCCCAACTCATGGTCACCATTGAACTGTTCTTGCCGATGCTAGAAGAATTCAGATATGCTTAGATCTGATTCCAACATTATTTTGATTTATTAACCCATATACATTTGTCAGAATGTCATGATGTTAATTTAGATTCTGATTTTAAAATATAATTATCCTGTAATGTGCTCTGAAAACTCATTATCAACCGCTCTTGTGCAAGAAATGTTCATGGATTAATGATAAAATACTCACCACAGAGTAATTCATCACTTCCATCTTCACAATCTTTCTGACCGTCACATACCCAGGAAATCAGAATACATTTACCACTAGGACAGCCAAAATAATTTTCTTCACATGTATGCTTATTTCGAACTTCAGTAAAATAAAAGAAGCAATGTATTTCTAGTTATCATGGTATCGTGAATATAAATTGTACAATAAACAAAAATGGCAGTAATCAATAGAGTTCATTATTATGAAAAAAAATATTTTCCCCAATTACCTGCACATTTTAATTCATCTGAGTAGTCTCCACAATCATTAGATCCATCACACAGCCATTCTGGTAGTATACAAAGTGAAGTAAAGTTACAGCTAATAAATCCTGAAGATTTCACTCCAAGTTTATAGAAATTTTTGCAATCTGTATTATCTGAGAACATAAAATGCAATTATCATACATTATAATTTTTTAAAAAACTTTGATCTCACTACTGAAATTTCTCTTATACATATTGTTCAATTTATAAACATTATATTGCCTGTCATTGATCAAACACAGGATATATTCTTATCACATTCAGTGTGCCAAGTTCCATTGAGCTTATTGTTTATATAAACTCTGCTGCATTATATAAAATGTAAATTAATTATACATGAAGTATATATTGGTCTGAAGTGAGAAAAAAATAATGTATTATACACTTGGAATAAATAAATTAATTAAAAAACAGAGTTCCTTACTGCAATTTTTCTCATCCAAAGCATCTAAACAATCCACAATCTGATTGCATTGAGCTGATTTTGGAATGCAAGTTCCATCTAAACAGTGGAATTCCACAGAAGAACATCCAGAAACTATAAAGGAAAGAGAAAGAGGGTATTTTTAGGGGCAGGAGAAAAGGGAAAAAAACCCCTTTGCATTGGTGAGGAGAGAGAGAGAGAGAGAGAGAGAGAGAGAGAGAGGCACCTCATTCCAACTAACATTTTAATTATAGATAATTGAAAATATGTATGTATGTGTATGTATGTATGTATGTATATATATATATATATATATATATATATATATATGTATATATATATATATATATATATATGCGCAATAATTTAATGTCTAGAAACATGTATGTATCTATGTATATTTGTAGACATCAATTTTTTGCCGATCCCAACATTTTGTATTTAGATATCCTTGTCAGATTATTACCCGGCCCTAAAATGATAGTTATTGATCCCATGTT
The DNA here is from genome assembly GCF_947247035.1 of Vipera ursinii. Lineage (NCBI taxonomy): Eukaryota > Metazoa > Chordata > Lepidosauria > Squamata > Viperidae > Vipera > Vipera ursinii. Next base: position 138,853,450 of record NC_139512.1, read on the forward strand.
ATTTCATCCCATAAATGTGAAGTTAATTATGTTTTTCAACAATGTTTTATTTGACCAGATTTTTCATGTATGTTAAATGCATTGAGCAAATAATGAATTATAATCCTTGGTTTCATCAAACACCCCACTCCAATTAACATTTTACTAATAGTTAATTTTAAATTTGTATCAATGTTCTAAGTATTTTTCTGTAAAAAATGTACCTTCACATCCTCTTTCATCAGAACTGTCACCGCAATCATTTTTACCATCACAAATTTGATTAGTAGATATACAGCGCCGATTTAAGCAAGGCTTAAAACCTTTCCGACAGTTTCTGTTTTCTTATAAATTAGAACAGAGAAATAGCTTTTGTCATTTACACAGCTTTATTACAGCTGAAATGTTCTGGCATGCAGATATGAATCAGTAGCTAAAAGCATTACATAAAAACAAGAGATGGCAAGAGAATCAAATGGAAGAAATGGACATGGAGTGGACTGACTTACCACAATACAATAATTTCTCATCAGACTTGTCCTTACAATGAGCTATGCCATCACAGGAAAGTTGGTAATCAATGCACTCACCATTTCCACATTCAAATTCAGAGTAGAAATTGCATGACATGTTTTTAGCTAGAAAAAAGAAAAGATATTTACTTCAAAGTTAATGGCATAAAAGCCAACTACAGTCTCAAAAATTTAGCCTTCTGAAGTAGGAGATATGGCTGAACAAGAGGAGGTATTCTTCTGCTAGAAACTGACGAGGCAAGAAAATCAGACGGTATCACTTTTCATTTCTCACAAATAAATTTTCTATAAACTTTCCCTTTCCTCTATTAACATGGGACCCAAAAATAAGGAAGGAGAACTTGTCCTGATGTGACAGCTTAAATACATTAGCTATGTATTTGAATCATTTCACATTCTATTTATTTAAGACAGTCATTTGGGAACATTTATATGTGGAGATATATAAATATATAAAGTTGTATGGAAAAGATACAACAGGTGGAATGTGGGAAGGATTTTTTTTTAAAAAAGTAAAATGCTTTCATGTTATTTTGAGAAGATAAAAGGCATTACTATTGCATCCAAAAGTGAATATGCAAAAATATTTGTCTATTTGACCTGAGATGTGTATGTTCATGCATTTTAGTTAATTGTCTACATATGTTTTCAGTTCCTTAACTGAGCTAAATGACAGGTAAATTTTTCTACATCCATAATTTCTTGATTTTATGATAAAAGCATACATAAAGTTAATCTGTAGCCCTATTCAGTGTCTTAGATATTCAATGCTGCATATGTGTGTGTAAATTTTTTTGATTGCTAACAAAGAATTAAAGGGAGACTGATATGCATTTCAAACGTATTTGTTCTCATCAGTCAGCCATACCCTTCTGAGATTCGAACCTGGGCCAATTGCACCTTAGGCAATTATTCTAACCTTTAGGCCACTGGCTCTTTCTTGCTTTGTTAGCTGAGAAGCAAGGGAGATATGTGTTAAATGTTATATATACTGTATATATATGAAGATCTGCTTTCTCATAGCAGCACAACTGTAGACTAGATGGCCCTGTGATTTGTGGGGGCAAGGTCATGCCACAGATCAAATACCTATTGTATTGATCTCTACCTATACTGGTTTTACTCTATCCATATTGGTTTTACACAATAGTGAAATATTTGTATTGTTCCCAGGGAATTAAAACTCTGGGCTTTCCATACACATACCAGTTATATTTTTACTGGAATCCCCTAACAAAGGATTTGTTCAAGAAAATCCAGTAGAATCAAAAGCTTGTGGTTTTCAGGATAGAGAAAAGAATCTAAGCTGGTTATAGAGGAAGCAGAATCTAATGATGGTATATTCTCTATTGAACAAATGCAGGAAATTGCTCCCAAAGAATTGAAGATACGTAAAAATGCATACCTGTTTCCAAGTCATTGTCTAATCAGCTAACTAATTTTCCTAATATCTTGGAGGCAAAATGTCCCAATTCTTAAATGTTGCCAATGCAAGATAGATTGGCTAACGATACAATAATGTTTGTTCTGCATAACAGAACTACTACTACAGAACTACTACAGAACTACTACTACTACTAATACTACTACTAATACTACTAATACTAATACTACTTCAATAGTATTTCTTTTCTGATTATTCAGCTAGGTTTAATTCAGTCTAGTAATCAGCTTCCTCTTTGAAATAGCTTTCATTTCTGAGAAACAATCCACTGATTCCTTTGTTAACAACCAATTGCATTGCTTTTATTCCGATTTAGATTGATTTTATTCCAAAATCTATTATTATATTTAAGCACAGACAATGTTCATCTTTGCTGAGCACAAAGAAAGCTTGTGGATGTCAGCTTAACTTGAAATTCAACCTAAGACTTCCAAGGCTTCATAATGCTTTCTATCATGACCTCCCAAACATTTCTGATCCCAGGATCACATTTACAGGATAAAAATCCTGTTCTCCCTGTCTCTTAAATTCTTTAGTTGCCTTATTTCTCTGTACAACTTTGAGACACCAGGAAGTATCTGATACTCATACAAGTTTCTTGCCAAAACATGCTTGCTTTCTTAAAGTGGTTTCTGCCCAGTGAATTTCTGATACTAGTTCTGAGTTGAATGGTGGTGTTGAGCAAAGAACTGAGAGGACTGTGGAACCAATTATGAGTCAATTCAACCTACTCTATATTTAAATAATATTTTCTCCAAACCTGGCTACATCTTATTCTATTTCTTTAAACTTGCAATTATACTGTATCTGAATGCAAAAGAATACATTATTCAATTTTTATAGCACAATATTTAGGAAGCCTTAACAAGTTTGAACTTCTTTTTTCTTTCATTTTTAAATTCATAACAATAAGCCATGAACCTACAGAAAATTTTGCCACAGGTTTTTCTATAATTAATAGTAATCTATCCAAAAATGAAGTCCTTTGTGTTTCCCTTGCTCTGGAACAAGGAAAGGGCCTTGACATTCTATTATTACTTTCCTTCCCTCCTCCAAATTATTAACAAGTTGCTAATGTCACTAGAACTTGAATTTCCCAGTATAGGTATTTCCACAGCTTCTTCTCACATGTTTATTTTGCAAGTGTTACATTCCTGCTTCAATTATCTTCATGTAGTATACTGCACAAGTGTACATTACATTTATGAGTGGGATGATTTGATATGATTCTATTAGCAGTGTTTCTATTAGCAAAAGCTGTTATGTTTTATACAATGGGAAACTGTCTCTCACTTTTCACAGGCTCACAGTCTATTTCAGACACTCTCTAAAGATTAGGGCAGATTCAGAAGAGATACAGGAGTTGTAGACCAAAGCTGCCATCCCATTAATGGGCTTTGATTTATGCAAAGTTGGATTTTATTTAATAATTTTGGATTTCGATGATTGTTCAATCTATTTCTCCCCATTTTTAAAGTATCTATTTTCCATCTCACGGCAGTTCAGAACATGTCTCTTTAAACCACACCTGTTTCATTCTGTGGAAATGAGAATGTAGGGCAATCATGCTCACTATGCAAAACACATCCTGGGCTCTGTCCATTCTAATGGCATATCAATACAGATATATATGGAATTGGAATCAAGGTATGTTTATGAATTGATTTGTTAGTGTTCAAGAGCCAAACTGAAACTTGTTACAATTAAATCAGAAATGAAAACTAAATGGATGGCAACCTGGTGAATCAATAGAGCAACATTTGTTTTCTAATTCCTTTGTACACATGGACAATCTGTTGCATGATTTCAAAAGTTATATAATACAGGAATGTATATTAGATTCCTAAGAACCAGCATGTAAGAAATTTGTGCAAATTAAGCATTTCAGTACCCTTGGGAAATATTAATGCCTGGCTATGTTTCCAGGTTAATTACAGTTTTGAACTTGCAGCAAATCAACTCTACACAGGATTCTCTGCAATGTGTTATGGGTCTAAGTGTGACAGTTTTAAGGCTACCTTTGAATAAAATGTTATTCCAGATTCAGCTGGAACTTGGAAATCAGGTATCTGTCCATACAAGATCAATTGATTTCTAAGGGTATAATTTTCACAGCTGTTTTAAGACTCTACTGTACTACAATAATGTCAACAGTTTTAATTAATGTGTTTCTTATCAGTATAAATCATTGCTATGTCCCATTCACTTTTAATTAATATTGCCAGAGAGGGGCAGGTTTGTTTCTATAAAACAGTGCAAATTACAGTATAGTGACTGTAAATTAATTTATTGATGAAAATGTGCTTTAGATCAATTCAATACATAAATATCAAAGTTTACAGCATTTAATTCCCAATGCACTGATATACTCCTTAAAATATCTTTTTTGACGTAAAGTACATAAAGGAGCTTTGCACAACTGCATACAATAATTTACCAGAAGATGGGAACAAGAAATTGAAGGAACATAACTGGGAGGGAGATAAGGAGTGAAATGTTTTCTTCATCCTCAAGAAAAGAAACATAGTGAGTTGTTGTTTTTTGTAGTTTTGTATACTTCCCAGAGTCCATTGAGTTGGGTGACTAATACATTTAAATAAAAATAAAAACAGTATGGGAACAGTCACCCTATTGGGTAGGTGTACAGCATATACATTTAATAAATAAAAGAATAAATAAATAAATAAATAAATAAATAAATAAATAAATAAATAAATAAATAAATAAATAAATAAATAAATAAATGGAATGCTGGATGTTCTAAGCCTTTGGTCCTCTTCCAGTACCAGGCTTCTCATGTATTTCACAATCTTCACTATTTACTTTACTTCTACCTTAACTGAATAAAAATTCAGTTTCATTCACAACACAATTGTTATGACAACAATCATACTGGATATCCATGGTTTTTTGGGGGTTACTAGATAAAACAGGTAGTATCATCCAAACTGGAATACAATCATTATTTAATTTTTACTGAAAATATGTAAGAAAGAAAATATATGCAAAAATGAGTACAAGATTTTTCCCTCCACAAGTAAGGTTATAAGAAATGAAATATAACACACTTTTGCCTTTTGTTTTAATTCTGTTTATGAATAAATTTGAATTTTGAAAACTTAGGAACACCACTTAAAAATATATATATTCCTACATAGATGAATCTATCAGAGTTGTTTTCCCTATTTTTAAAAAAACTCCATTTAATTCTTTCTACTCTGTTTATGAAAAAACGTGAAATTTTGAATTTTTTTAGTTATCTTTAATGGGAAGGAAGGAAGGAAGGAAGGGAAGGAAGGAAGGAAGGAAGGAAGGATTACAATTGTACTTACATACACATCTGTTATCATCTGTAAGTATGCGGTCACCCCTGCATGAGCAATTAACATGCCCATCAGGTGTCAGGAGACACAAATCATGACAGCCTCCATTCATTTGGGCACAAGGGGATAATTCACCTAGTGGGGAAAAGATTGTATAATAAAAACAAGTATCAATTTGCATTAGAACAGTTGGTTTCAATATTTATGATCTCTTAAGATAGCAATGCCAGTACATTACATGATATGACTGCATTCTGGACAAGTTGCCATTTCCAGATGGTCTTCAGGGTTTAGATATGTACAATACATTGCACTAAACCACTCAGAAGTGAGTTATTGTGAACAGTGGCTCCTGATCCAGGAATGGTGCAATTGTTATACAAAATGAAGTTTTGCAAAAGCTCTCTTGGTCACAGTTACGATCTACAGGTAGTGCTGTACCAGTCACCTTGCGACCGTTCAAAGTTACAATGGACCTGTAAAAGGGCACTTATGATCCATATCTGAAGTTCTGATGATTTCCTCTTCTCTCTAGTCTCATGATTGCAATTTGGGTGCTTGGCAACATTGCTGTATTTCACTTAAGACTATGGTATTTATTCTACAACTGTGTTTGCTTAACCACCATTAAAGTCACAAAATCAGATCAATCACATGACTGACCCATTTTATGACTGTTATGACTTATGATTGTAATGGACCGGCTCCATTATGGTCATAACTTGAAGACTATCTGTACAGTTTGAATAGGAGCCATGAGTCCAGAAGAATACCCATATTGTACACTGGTATTGTTGTTACCAAAGATGGACCCCTAAGCCCCATAGCCACTCAATCTTGCCAAGTTTAAATTGAAGCTTGTTCTTCCTTATCCAGACTCACATAGTCTCCAGACACTGAGACAAAACTTTCACAGTAATCCTTGGTCAACCTTGTGAGGAGATATAGAGCTGGTTATTCTCATCATATGCATGATACTTCACGCCATGCTGTAGATAATCTCACTTAGTTGGCTTCATTAAGATTTTAAATAAGAGATCATTGAACCCTGAGCCTCTTCTCCACTGCAAAAAAAGGACTGTATACTAAATCTGTCTTTCTATAATTGCAAACTAGAACTTGTCTTGGGAAAAGCATAAGAACCAATGCAAAATTGTGGCACACCCCCCATGCCTAATTTTTGGAGGTGTCCAGAAGGATAGAGTGACTGAAGTATTAAAAGCTACCAAAAATAAAGGAAACCCAAGATGGACACAGTATCCACATCCCACTCCAATCAGAGGTAATTCATATATATGATCAATGCCATATTGGTTCTGTGCCCTATATGAAACCTGACTGAAAAGGGTCCCGATAAAGTTTATCGGATAAACAATTTCCTCCTGGATTCTTTGAACTTGCATTTCAACCACCTTCTCAACAACCTATCCTATGAAGGAAAGAATGGAGTTGTTGTTCAAACAATGGCTCCTTAAAGACAGGGTAAATCACAGCCTCTTTAAACAGTATTGGGACACCGTCCCCCAATCTTTCAAAGATGAATTCACTACTGCAAAGATCATGCATGCCATCTCTTGGAAAACCTTTACTAACCAGGAGGGACATGTGTTCAACACAGAAGTGGCTGAGTTAACAATGCCAAGAACCCTGTCCATTTCATTAAAATCAAGAAAATCAAGCTCAACCCAGATAACCAAATCAGACTGAACCAGTCACTTCCATGGGATCAGCCTCAAAGCCAGAGTCAAGCTTGAAGCAGACCCAAGTGACTTTATTTGACAGATGTCTCACATAATTTTCATAGTAGCCCTGAAGGAAAATCTCCAATTCAACTTTTCCCAGGAGGAACTGTGTCACATTCTGTGGCTCAGAATGTGTGGATCAATTAAAAACTGGCTCTGAAAACCAATGGGATCCATTAGTCACTTGGGACAGGTGAAGAGATTTAACTTCTCTCTAATTGGAGCAGCACCAGGGGGTTCTAGGGCAAAGAGAATGTGGTCTAACCATGATACAGGAGTAATGACAATTTTCCCATGTTTAGATCATGTTGCCAATCAAATCTGGCAAATGGTAACCATTATATGTCAGTTCCACTGCTATCATGGTGGGCATAAACTCCTGAACTATCTCAAACTTCACCCCAAGACAAGGTAGCATGAAGTATTCCAAGATCACAGGCTTAGCGAATTTGACCGTCAACCAAGCCACAGAATCAAGGAGTTTAGGCAGGTAGTTAACAATGAAGCTAGTAAGGAACAACAATCATCTATCAGAAGAATGACTCTTTGAAAATAAAATACAAGGGAATGAGTTTGGTAAGATGAGAGAAACTGGATGGATAGATGATAGATAGATAGATAGATAGATAGATAGATAGATAGATAGATAGATAGATAGATAGATAGATAGATAGATAGATAGATAGATACTTTTTATGCATGCTGGTCCCTCAAAATAATGTGTTGATCAACACAAAATACCAATGTATTTCTAGATTAGGATATACAAAATGAAGAAGTCCATAAATGATGTCTGAAGCAAAGCTAGATTGCATGTTAAACAACTTATTACTTTTCTTCTGGTAAGAGAGAAATAACTGAAAGGCAACTGAAGACTGTTCAGAGACTGAAGAGAAAACATATTATCTGTGTCAAAGAGTAAATATCAGGAAATACTCTTCCTTTTTTCTTCATCAGTGTAACCATGGTAATCTAAAGCTCCCTGTGAAATATGCTAACTTCTACTATGGTAGAAATAAGGAGGCTTCCAATGTAATATACTGTATATCTTAATTATTTTAGCAGAATTATCATCAATAAATATATATGAAATAGATATAAATTATATTGCAAAGAAAAAGACATGGTTAAGTTTCAAATTTGAAACAGGGATGAAATAGTTGGATGACTTTATGTGATTTGTATGGTAACAGGCTTTTTATATAACAACAAAATTTGCTAATTTGGAAGTGGGATTTGAATATCAGATGAAATGTCAATACATTAAGTGAAATGACTGATTAATTTGGACCATAGTTGGAAATAATGAAAGTATACCTAGTGAAAAATATAAAAATATCTTGGAAGATCTGATAAGTGCTAATTATGAAACAGTAAGGAAATCAGATAGTTTGAACCAGGTGGCCTTTTTTTAATTAAACACTTGTCCTTGTTACCATGGCATTATAACATATTGAATACAGGGATACAAATTATCTTGTTAGCCTGCTACCTTGGTAAAGAAATGGGTAGAGGGGCTTTTCTTTAACAGGAAATTGGTGTGCAGCCCCACCAGCCAATGGATGGGTATTGAAAATACTTTTCATCAAAATTCCCACAGATTTCACATTTCAAGCAAGGGACAAATCTGAATACTTTTTCAAGAGAACATGCTTTCTCATCCAGAAAAATAACAATTTGAAAACTGTTTCAAATTAAGATTGTTACTTCTTTGATAATTGTCTTTTTTCTGTAATAAAAGCTATATATCTAAAAGAGAACAGTATAATGAACTGCAAAAATAATCCTTTTACTGATTTTTTTTAAAAAAATCTACCAGTAAAGAAATACTGATGTTGTACTTAGTAACTTACAGCTGTTAGTGTCATTAGCAACAGCTATGATGCCCATAGGTTGATGTGGGATATCAGATCTAAGAATTTTTGTATCTCCACCTGTATATTTATTGGATCTCAGTATAGCTCTTCTCACCCAGTCTGTCCAGAAGATCCAAGCATCATACACAGCTAGACTGAGAAAAGTGCCAGGTCCAGATCTGACTATCACCTGATTAGAAAAATAAAGGGATTAAGTAAATGTAAAATTATCTATTTTCCAATATTTCTGTTTTTTTTAATTAATGTGGAAACCTTGATAGTTAAAGAATATTTGATTCTATATTAAATTAATTGAATATCACTAGAATATATGAAATGAACTTATAGTAGCAATAAGAAGGTCAGATAAAAAGGAATGATAGATAATGGTTCAGAATACAGCTGTTTTTCAGTATCTTGTCATGCATAATCTAGTCAAAATATGGAAATACTTCAATTGTGAAGTAGAAAATTTATCTGTTTTGAGCACAAAAAAATACACAGAGAAATATCAGCTAATTAGGGATGACTCTAAGTGGGAATGAATTAAAAAGAATTCCTATATTTGAAATCTTTCCCATTTGCTGGTTACTAAAAGGAACCCTCCATCTTGAGGATATGCAAGCCACATTTGAATGGGAAACTATCTCATGCCATTTACCTACCCTACCTATTAAAACTCTTTTGCGTACTATATTCGACCTACAACCATGATGGAGCCTGATCATTACAGTTGTGATGGCTATTACTAGGTTCGCCTAGTGCGCCAGTTGCACCCCTTTTTGGACTGAGATGCCCTATGCATGGTTACCCACGCCCTCGTCACTTCTCGCCTGGATTACTGCAATGCTCTTTACATGGGGCTGCCCTTGAAGAGCACCCAGAGGCTTCAACTGGTGCAAAATGCAGCTGCATGGGTGCTTATGGGAGTATCTCGGTACTTCCATGTTACACCACTCCTGCACAAGCTGCATTGGCTTCCGGTTACCCTCCGAGTGCGATTCAAGGTGCTGGTAATTACCTTTAAAGCCCTACATGGCTTAGGCCCGGGGTACTTGCGAGACCACCTGCTGCCATTGTAAACCTCCCATCGCCCGGTTCGCTCCCACAGAGTCAGCCTCCTCAGGGTGCCGTCGGCCAGGCAATGCCGGCTGGCGACCCCCAGGGGGAGAGACTTCTCTGTGGGCACACTGACCCTCTGGAATGAACTACCCCCGGAGCTGCGGACAGCCCCTGACCTTCAGTCCTTCCGCCGTGACCTGAAGACCTGGTTGTTCCAACAAGCGGGCCTGGACTGACTTTGATTTTTAATTAGGCTTTTTACTTGGTTAAATTGTCTTGTATTTATTGCATCTATTGTTTAATTCTTTTTTAAAAAAATACTTTATGTTTTTTAATTTTTATGGTTGTGAGCCGCCCTGAGTCCTCAGGGAGAAGGGCGGCATATAAATTTAATAAAATCAAAATCAAATCAAATCATTAAGTGAAGCATATCACCCAAATTTATCTTTTTGGTTTTTTTGCAGAGGAGCCTGGCTGATGTGATGTAAATCTCAGCTTTCTTAGAGAGACTGTTAGGTTCATGGCAACCTTGGGCTATTCTCCTAGAAATTAGCACTTCCTATGAGACTGTACGGGGCTTTGTTTTTTAAGGAGGATCCATTTTTTTATGGAGTTGTGGAGCCTCCTTAAAAACAGAATCCTGTACAGTCCCATGACAAGTACTACTTGCTAGGAGAATAACATGCGGTTGTCAAGAAACAGGCAGCTTCCTTAATATTGCATGGCATTGGCCAGGTCCCTCTGCAAAAAATGAAAGGTAAGTTGGGTGCTGCTGGGCCCTGGATCTGGGTGAGGAACAGGTTGAGTCCTGCAAGTAGTCCAAGACCTCTGTGTGCTGGTAGTTTCTCTAGGCTCCCTTGTGTGGCTGAGTAGCCAGCCTAAGAGTATGCCAAGGCTTGGTGAAATCCTGAGGGGCACAGGGGGGCCTTGGGAGGCCCTGCCCTGATCAGGCAGGATGAACGGGAGAAAGGTGGGGGGCTGTGCTGCTGTATCCCTACAGTTGGCCATAAGGGTGGCTATAACTTTGAACCTGGGTCATATCTCTTTTTTTTGGGGGGGTATGTCATAACTTTGAATGGTAGCTAAGTGACCAGAAGTAGGTCAAAGACTACTTGCACCTATTTTCTAGGATCTCTTAGGAAGCATTGTATGCTGTTAATACAATACAGCATATACACAATTTTTGTATATATGAGGATGAAATTACATTGCATTTGTATGTTAAAATTCACAATAAAATTATATTTCACATGTTAATACCTTGATAAAATCGAATTTTAAAAAAACATAATTATCTGGTCATTACTATACAGAAATTATACATATATATTAATAGAAAATCAATTTGTTCTAGTGAGATTGAAGGATGGAAAAATTATAGCATAAGCATTAAACAGATTTATTATAACAACAAGAACCTCAAATTACTATTCTTTGTTTATACTGTAATAAGGATGCAAAAATAAATATTACAGTTATTTATTTATAGAAATATCAATATATTACTAAAAGTTAGTTTTATGATCTTACATTTCTGTGTGATCCATCATATTCGCACCTTTCTATTTTTCCCAAACTACCATCGGAAAAATACAGTTTCTCAGCCCTATGATCCATGGCAAGTCCATTTGGTGTTAAGAGGTCAGTGCTGATTACAACTTGTGCATTTTTGCCATACAATGTAGCTCTCATGATGCTTGGATGCTGCTCATTCCAATTAGTCCAAAACATTAAACTTAAAGCAAAACATAATTTCTATGTTAAAAATACATTTCACCTACAAATAATGTACATTATCTATCTATCTATCTATCTATCTATCTATCTATCTATCTATCTATCTATCTATCTCACAGGTAATGATACATCAACAAGTTGCAATTAGTGTTTCATGGAGTGATACTAGTAAAAAATAAAGATACGATGGAAGGCCATATTTTGTGAGCTATAGACCATTGACTGGCAAATACAAGGGAAAATTTGAGAGCACAGAAGTTTGGTAAATGTAAGGAAAAATAATTATCTTATATTAAAATGTTCTGAAATAACTTAACAGCTACTTTTGTGTTTTTCTGTGGGGAAGAAAATCATCTAATGTCCAACATCTAATGTCCATTCAAGCACTATAGCAAAATGTCACTCTTGCCATTACTCTTTGGAGAACTTTTGGGAATAAAAAACCTAGTGGATTGATCACAAAGTACATAATGGTTCAGTATAAATTCAGTTTCTACCTAGCATGGTTATAGAATGAGATAGATGAATAAATAAAAAATAAGTGGTCAGATCGTGCTTAAGCATCCTACATTAATGGATAACTCATTCCCTGACCAACATGATAGAATATTTTCATATGAAACAAAAATACTAATGAAACCAATTGAAAAAACACTATTCTAATAATCAACAAAATGAAAGAAAACATTTTGACTGTAATCCCAAAAGTGTACCTTTTTGTATCACACTTTTGAATACAGTGGCTCAAGAAAGAAGAAAGGAAGACATATGTTCACAATGCAATTGTTAGCAAGAATGTACATAACCAGTAAAAAATGTAGGAAAATGATACCTACTTTTGGCATTCATCAAGGACTAATACATGTGGGTGATCATCTTCAGACATCGTTATTACTGCTTCTCTGTTGAAAGCACCTCTTCGTTTCTGATCAACTGTGTGCCTTGTAATAGAAGATGTAGTAGAGCTGGTCCAGTACAAAGTATCCCAAGCCCTATGATATGCTAGACCCTCCACAGATCCAACATCTGTCACAGCAGATCATTAAATACATGTTTTAATTAAGAAAAATGTATGAATGGCACAATAAAAGTATAACTTCTTAATATTTAAATTCACATTTTATACAATATAAAATTATGTTATCCTATAAATTGTAGGATAGCATAATCTGATTACAGTGGTACCTTGGTACTCAACTGCTTTAAACTCATCGAATTTGGTACTCAATATATTTTGACTTAAAAATGTTATCCTGGTACTCATCGTTTGTTTGGTACTCAAGGAACAAACTAGAACTTGGTGTCTGCTGCCTTGTGACTCACTATTCCTTATGGGGGGAAAATGTTGGTACTCACGGCACCTCCTAGAACCACGTACCAAGATACCACTATATATCACTTTCACTGCATACTATTAGAATAAATGTGCTACATTTAAAAGATCTATGATTTATACCAATTAATATAGAGAAGATTAATTATAAATTTAAATCTCAGAATAGCAATATTTTATTCCTTGGTGAATAAAACAGAAAGGCAGGTGAGATATGCCATCGAGTTTTACAGTCTCTGAGAAATCAATTTTGTAGGTTAACCATTTTTCCACCTAGGATCTGTGGACCTATTGTGATTGCTTTTCTTAACAGTAAAGATGGAATTGTAATCTTATATAAATGATTATGGGGGGTGGGGTGGAGGGAGGATAATGTTCTCTTACAGAATATGCATACTAAATGCTGACTATGGACATAAGAGAAGTGTGGGAGAAAAATTACCACAAACCAAGAAATTAGCACATCTTCTAAATGCCATCAAATAGATACCTACATGTGCACAAACACACTTAGGTCACAAGCAAAATCAAAACACTGAGGGCAGTCACTCAATGCACACAGCACTCTTTATATGCATTAGATCTTGTTCATGAAGCAATAGGATCTTCAATTTTCAAGTGACTAGCATATTTAAATGAAATATGCACTAATGAAATATAATATACAAACACATTATTTGTCTCTTGCTTGACAATCTGAATTTAATCAGTAATATAGCATGTAACTGATTAACTGTCTGCCCAACAGAAAGGAACAGCTTCTGATTTACAGAACTGATAGCAGAGTGATCGCATCATGCATTTCAAAATGTCACCTAACATTTGTATTGAACTTAACAAAGATGGATTACATCACATTAATAAGATATACCCTATAAATACTATAATGTTACTCTTCAGTTTACTTCCCTGGAGAACAAAACAGCAAAAGATAAAAATCAATAGCTGGAGAAATTTCTATTCCTATGCTGAATATTGTAATATAAAATAACTGAAAAGCTCAGGTCAAGGCAATGGACTCTTTGACAACTGGTTAATTTTTTAGTGTTTCTTCTTTTTAAAATCTCATCAAGAATTTTGGACTCTAAAATTTTAATTTTTTTTCTCACCATTAAGATTGACATTTGACATATCATCTTTATTTTATTATTTCATTAAATGATTAATTAAAATTCATTACTATTGGAAAATTCATACATTTTCAACTGAGTGATGTTTTTTAAATATATTCCTTGTTTATTGACCTTATTTTATTTAGGGGCTGGCTAAACCAGTTTAAGATTAGAAAATTTATATCTGTGAGTCAATTCCATTGCTTCAGTTCCAGCCATGAATTTCTGCAGATAGGAGGGGAAATGACTTTATAACATTGCAGTACAAGCTTCACTTTTGTACTTTAATCATGACATCTTACAAAACTACTAAAGAATTAGACAGGGGTTCATGATATTACAATGCACAGTTCATCATATAAATAAAATCATGGCTTTTTGCCAATGCTTCTAGCTCCAGTATAAAACTTTTTACAGGACAACTTTGTTATATGTTTCAACTGTGTCAGGGAAGAGGTAACATTATCAAACAAACATTTGAGCAATTATATGTAGAATATTTGCTAATACTGAATGTTTAAATCTATTGGATTTAATGGACTAATAGAATATGTAATAGAATATGAAGCATACAGTGCACTGAATGGCACTCCGTCTATTTTTGAAGATGTTGCATCTTTGTTTAACACATACTTGCTGTTCTGTTTATTGGGTTTATTCTTTGTATTTATTTTAGAAACAGTCCGCTAATTATTTTATTTGACAGAACTCTGGAAATGAGGTTCTTTTCTAACAATTTATTTATACAGAATATGTGTAGTGGGTAGCAGTGGCCATTATTGGTAACTGGGATGGAAATAATGTTTTGAACTATAATCCATATAAGGATACATTTTAATAGCTCGCATATATTATAAATGGCACAATGAGGCTCAGATTAGGTTTTTTTTTACTTTTCCTTAGATTTCCTAAGGAAGCACCAAGTCACTAATGACAAAAAACATATTTAAAAAGATATAAAAATAAGCACTAAACAATTTGCTGATTGGCAGTCAGCGTATCTGATTTAGATCCTTATTGAAAAACTAAAACATATTACTTTTGTAAGGGAATATTCATATGTAGTTTGTAAAATTTTTAAAAAAAAGTGATCTCAAAGATATTAGAATATTGAATGTACAAAATCATATACTTTTCCCAAATATTTATTTTATCACATATTATCCAAGAAAGCTAAAGTCTGACTAATTTGTTGGACTTCTGGCCATGCATTCTCAGAAAAATCATTTGAAAATTGATGTTTCGACTGAATATAATTGAATTATATTAGCCACCAAATAGGTAAATTTTCATAAATGGAATGTAGGTAGCCCTCAAGCTATGCCCAAAATGAAGCCCAGAATTTCAGTCATGTTACTATCAAATGGATGAGGTTTTTTGCCATTTTCTGTTGGAAAATAGCAACAAATTTTTCAAATTGTGATTACATGACTGCAGGATGCTGCAACCAGCCATGAATGTGAGCCAGTTGCCAAGCTTCTGAAATTTGATTAAATGACAATTTATAATTTCAAGAATGAATCAAAAGTAGCTTTTTGGAAGTCCATTATAACTTGAAACAGTTGTTAAGCAATTGGTTGTAAGTTGAGGAGTTCCTGTAATTGCTTTTGTCCGTATCTCTGGGTATAAGATCTTAATTAATCATACAGTATTAATTTTTCTACTTCATGAAACTCTTAACCAACTTGTTATTCAGCTTATTTTATAGGATCAAATCACATTATTTTCTTTCTAAATCTATGAATCCATCAACTATCATATTTCAACTGCTTTTCTCCTTAGTTCCCCCCTCCAGTTAAATTTATTACATTTATCACTGACTCACCCCACTCTCTGTCTTTTCCCCCCTTCCGTTTTTTCCTCCCCCTTTTGGAAAACCTTCTTGATTAACCTATTAGTCATTGTTTCATTTATGTCCCTATATTATTTAAAGAAAAGTTGTATGAAATATCTTCCTTTTATTTGGCCAATTCAGCTTCACTAACATGCTGCCAAAAAATCAAGGGCAAAGGTAGAAAGATGTTTCTTATTTTACTGGTGCATGTCAAAAGCAGCTCAAAGTTCTCCATGGTACAGATTTTATAACCTCATAATTTTTAATAGATCTGTAACTGCTGTGAAATCTAGAATATGCTTTGGAATCTTGCATTTTATGTTTATTTTTTGTGAATTTTTGTAGCGTTGTTTTATGCTATAAATTGGCCTAATTGCTTAATAGGAACAAAAAAGCACAGAAATTTAATAAATATTACAACAAATAGATAAATAACTCTTCTTTGATCTTCACTGTACTCATCCCACATTCATTTTGTGGAAGTACTAAAAAGTGAAAAGGTTCTTGAACAGGAATTTGTGAATGTAATGATAAACTGTTATAAATATCCATAATAAAGATCCATAACAGAAATCATTTAATGAAAAAAACACGATTATAAATAGTCTTCAATAAGTGGAGAGTTATGTTGTATGCCACTCTGTATTAACAATATAGTCCTGGTGGCACAGTCTTTAGAATGCACTATCGTGGGCAAACTGCCCACAGCCAGGAGTTCGATCCTAACAGGCTCAAGGTTGAACTCAGCCTTCCATCCTTCCAAGGTTGATAAAATGAGGACTTAGATGAGGACTCCTATGCTGATATTGTAAACTGCTCAGAGAATGCTAAAAAGAACTATGGAACAGCATAGAAGTGCTGTTATTGCTATTGCTGTATATTAATTGTTCCCAGGTAGCTCTTATTTTTTTTACATACAAGTAGTGTATGAACCACCAAAAAAGGTAAACAAATAAAAGTAATATGGAATAATTTTCTGTATATAGAAAAATGAAAAAAATACCAGTCATTCTCCCTTTTTCCATGTTGAAAATATCATTTTTTTCTTTGGATTATATTTGTTTAAAATTCTACATTTACTTCATGAATAATCAAAAAGATGGTTTGGAAACAGAGTTTGCCCACAGATGTTGCAGCCAGAGTATTAAGTGGAATTGCTAAAGAATAACACTGATCCTTGAAGGCTTCATTAACTGCTTATGTTGGCATTAATGTGTAAAGCCTTCAACAGCCACAGGAGCTAAGGGCTTTGAATGAGGTGATCAGGGAAAAGGTATTCAGATTATACCTTGATTATAACATTCTCTATCAAGAGAAATACATCTTCTCCCCAAAGTTCTGAATAACAAAACTGCCTTTCAAATTATTTTTGCCTCAGTTGTGTGGATCTGCCCTGAGTCTAAGTTAGGATGTGAGTCACTCTTCTCCGGTACAATGAAATGGCTCCTCAAGGAATCCAGATGGGGCAAACTGACTTGACCAGCTGTTTATTTTGCAAAGGGGAACTTCTGTACATGTGCTATGCATGCCCAAAAGCTGACTCTCAAATGAAATAAATTGGCCATGCTGCTGATTCAAAATGGGTCCTTCATTTGAGTGAAGCAGTCTTTTAAAGATCTACAAGGGTCTATAAGGTAAAGGTAAATGTTCCCCCGCACATGCATGCTAGTCGTTTCCGACTCTAGGGGCCGGTGCTCATCTCCGTTTCAAAGCCGAAGAGCCAGCGCTTGTCCGAGGACGTCTTCGTGGTCATGTAGCCAGCATGACTAGACGCCAAAGGCGCACAGAACGCTGTTACCTTCCCACCATAGTGGTCCCTATTTTTCTACTTGCATTTTTACGTGCTTTTGAACTGCTAGGTTGGCAGAAGCTGGGACGAGTAACAGGCGCTCACTCTGTTACACGGCACTCGGGATTTGACCCGCCAAACTGCCGACCTTCTGATCGACAAGCTCAGTGTCCTAACCCACTGAGCCACCGTGTCCCTTTCACAAAGGTCTATAGATAACATTATATTTCTTTATTTTTTCATCCTTGCTCAATTGCTTAATTACAAACTTTTTCTTGTTATTATTTCAGTACACCATTCAGCAGTAGAGGTGTGCAGATCACTTAGAATCTAATTCACATCAAATAATTAATCTCATCTGATTCAGTGACTCAAACATTCAAAAGTTCAACCCTTTAACTCAAAATAGCCAAACTGATTGATTGATTCAATCTGGTTTTTATTTGGAAAAATAGATCTTGTACATCTACAAAAAGACCTTCTGAATCATTGGAGTGATCTGATTCAAACTGATTCAATTTTGCAAGTTAATTTGATGTAAACATTAAATATAATTAAGTTTCATATGGTTTTATTCATCAATATAAAAATAAATAACTTTAATGATACAAACTACAGTAATAATGCCAATCATTATGATAATAAATATCACATATAAGAAACTTTGGTTCACAAAAGAACATAAATACATGAATTAAAGGAAAAGAACATAAAAATAAATTGAAATATTTATTTATTATTTTAAAATTAAGAGTTTCCTTATGTATTTTATCCATAGCTCATATGATTGCCACCTTAATGATTTGATCTGATCTATCCCTGATTAAAAAAATGTTATATTTGATAAGCAGACAATAGGCCATTAATGACTGGTCTGTTGTCTGCTTATCAGATATAACATTATTAAATCAGGGATAAGTAAAATCAATTGAAAATTGCACCACTGTAATCATAAATAGGCATAAGCTTACCCTAAATGTAGGATTCAGAACTTTATTTGCAAATTAGTCTATTTTTTAAAAAAAAATCCTCATAAGCAGCAGCTTACACTTCTCTGATCCTTTTTCATTATTTTTATTAGCTCTCATTCTATACCCTCTTTCAAAAGAACGAGAGAAAACGGCTACTGGAAATTATTTAATGTATTATCTTGAGTGTAATTTAGCTCTGTAAACAGAAATAGATTAATTTTAATTTTTTGTCTTATCTGGCCATTTCAGAAAATTACTGAAGTATAGAAATACAACATGTCAATAATTTCTGAGGATAAAGGTGACTACCATATCCCCAAATTATATAATCCATGAAGAAAATGAACTATTTTTTCACTATAAACTGATATGTTCTAGAAATATTATATCAATATTATTATATAGCTGCTAATATTTCATGGTAAAAATACATGAATATAAAAACTTTGTTTTTATATTTCGGCCTATTTGAAAGATCACTCGCAAGAACGCTATATTATGGAATGGAGAAAATGGATTGAGTTTATCCAGAACAAGTATAGGGTTAAGAAGTTTCATGTAGCGTTTGAATAAGTCTTCTCTTTTTTTCTTTTTCTATTTTGTTTTTCTATATATATTTAATATATATATATATTTATCCTATATAAGCTAGAGAGTGATGGGTTTTAGAGTTTATGGTTGTTAGTATATGGTTGTTTATGATTGTTTTTTTTATATATACCTTGTATTTAGCTCTGGGAAGTCGGGGGGAGGGGGGGAGGGGGGAGAGGTAGGGGGGAGGGAGAAGGGAGGGGGAGGGGGATTTTTAAAGGAAAAATTGTATGTTAAAAATTTTTAATAAAAAAAAACTTTGTTGTAAATTAAGTGATGTCACATCAATAATATACTGTAGCATTTAACTGTAAAAGTGAATAGAGCACACAGGATATTTAATTATAAATGTGACAACGGTTCTTATACTCTCTCTCTCCGTGTGTGTGTGTGTGTGTGTGTGTGTGTGTGTGTGTGTGTGTGTGTGTGATGGCAACATTTTACTAATTATTAATATTCTTGTAACTTCTACATCTCTTTTCAGTGAATTGGAAACATTAGATAAAAGTTGTTTATATATTGTAAATCTACTTTCAGTGAGCTGGAAGGAAATTTGTTAGATAATGGGTTGTTTATAAGTTACAAATTAGTTCAGTGAACTGAAAATTTGTCAGATAATGCATTTTTTATGAATTCTAAATCAATATTCAATGAATTGGAACTATGTTTGATAATGGTTTGTATATAAGTAGTAAATCTATTTCCAGTGAACTAGAAACATGCTACATGATGGGCTATTTCTAAGTAGTAAATCTGTGTCCAGTGAACTAAAACATCTTACGCAATGTGATGCTTGTGAGGTATAAATCTGTTTAGCGAAGTGAAAAAGACTGTTTATCAAAAGGCAGCTTATGTAACTTTAGGTTCCCATACATCCTATTCGTGTGATTGGATATATGCTACAAACATGTTTTGATGGGTATGTGGATTGCATGGTGTTTTTTTTTCCTATGCGGTAAAGGTCCAAATGAAATAGAAAAGGCAGATTGATAGTATTCTATAAACCATTGATACTAATTGCTTAATTAGTGAGGAAGTGAAGCCACTCCTATGTTGTTCAAAGAACTTCCATGTATTGTTCGTTCAGCAACTTAAGTTGCTTCTTTCCCATGCTGCTTCCTGCTCTTCCTGAAGTTGACTTTAAATACTGCAGTCTGGACTGTAAGTGTCTGGCAACAAGTAGATCTAAATTCAGTCTGGATAATGGCCTTTGCAGGCTCTGACTGACTGTTACCTTACTTCTTGCCCTTCCCATCTGCATGGGGAAGACAATCCTCTAGGCTGGCACCTGTGTTAACAGGTCAACATGTGCCTACTTTCTCCTTTTAGGGCATGTTTCCCCCCCACACACTAATTGCCACTCTTTTCCTTTACTTTCTGGATGCTTGCATACATGAATGCCTTTACAATCTCTTACTGTATATAAACACCATAAATCCATCCAAGCAGTATAGCAAGAAACAGCTGAGAAGAGAAACAAAGTAGCATTGAAGATGGGGGGGGGGGAGAAAAGTGAGAGGGAAAGTTAACAATACTGTGGGCAGGGCATTACAAAGTAAGGGGAGCAGAAATCAAAAGGATGCACATTGGGAAAAGTAAAGATTGACTGGAGCAAAGAGTCTCTAGAGAGGTGAGAAAAATAGGAAAGGAACATGGGGGCAAGGATGATTTAACAGACCATCCCTGGATCAAGATAACAAAAAATGGCAGGTGTTGGCCAAGAACATAGGAACCTGGCAACCCAAATTGAAAATGCTGCATAGGGTAGGTGCATCTGCTGGAAAGGGAGGGTGGCATGCCAAGTGCTCTGGCCAATCAGATTTAGAGCTATCATTTGTCAGAAGGAATTTAAGCAGACCACCTGCTTTGAAGGGCATTAAGAAGCCGATATTGAACAGAAGGGTGGATATGCAATGGCCTGGCAGTGTTGGAGAGTAAAGTCATTTGTTCCTGCTCTCAGGAAGTAATAAGTAACTCAAACTAATGTTAAAACAAACAGAAAGTATGATTCTACCCTGAATCCCAGCAACAGGGACTTTCCTAAGGTGATTTTGTGACTTTATGATTCAGCTACAATGATTCACTCCAGGACATCTAGGTAACAGCACTTCATTGACTTTGTCAGGCTTAGAAGATAAGTAGAGCCAGACCTGGCTAAAGCCTAAATGGGAGTTCAACAGAGACTCACAGATTAGATTGAAAATTGAAAAATATCCCAGGAGAAGATTATGACAAACCATTTTCATAATATTGCCAATAACTGTAATCTTGACCTTTATCCTGATTGTGTAGAGATATTTTTCATTTAAGCTGATTGCAACATTTTATGCTAACATGTTTTGGTTGATCTATTTAGCTTAACACTGAAGATCACCTCTATATCTATTTATGGAGCAAAATAAAGGAGTTAATAGATGTAAAAATTACCTTTGGCATTATTGTTGCTTAAGTTAGCAATAAACTCTAATTACAGTTTCTACATTAATGTTATTCACATTTAAAGATATAATTATGAAATAAGCATGGGTTCCTGATTTTACCAATTTTTGAGCCTATAGCTGCTTTTAAACTTCCTGTCAAAATTCAGACTGATTTAGGAAGTGTGCAAATTCCAAGACAAAACTACCAGATTTGGTAAGAAATATTGTTGATAGCTTTTGTATTTTTCTGAAAGTAGCATCAGTTTTTAAACTATTAAATGTATACATTTTTTTAAAAAAAAATAGAAATATAAAGAAGAAAAGATTGGTTTTCCATTCTAAACTAAATATAATTATATATATATATATATATATATATATATATATATATATATATATATATATATATATATATATATATATATATATATATATATATATATATATATATATATATATATAGACTCTACACACATGCATATCCATCATGCTAATTCCTTTCAGGGTAAAGTAATATTATATAAATTGTGGGAAGGGAAGGAGAGGGGAGGGGAGGAAAAACTATTTACCTCAACACTATGTATTATACCTCATCATTTATTTCTATCCTTGCAAGTGATCCTTAGTTCCACCACAACTACATGCCAATTCATGTATTGACTTTTGTTCTTTCAATGTCTCACCATTCTCTTTTTCAGGATCTTATCAATTACATGCCATCAGTCATTTCTCAATCCTCTCCTTCCTTTTGACTCATTAACCTTTCTTCATGTATTTGTACTGTATTGGTTACTTATTTTAAATCCATATTTAACCAATAACCACCTATTCTTGATGTCTTATCATATTTAAGTAGCCATTCCCATAACATTTTTTACTTGTTTGTTCTGACACGCTCAACTCACTTTTTCATAAAATAGATTGGGAAGCAGTACACAATTATAACAACTATGTTGCTTCTTTTGACAAACATTTCTTTCTCACAATAGACTGCATATTACCCACCATTTTTCCTAGTGGCACTTATACATCTAAAATCTCAATTTATTTTCTTACCCTCAGGTAAATATTCTATCAAGGTACAAACATTAATCTGCTTGCTCTAGTTTTTGCCACTGCAAATTTTATTCAATTTTCCCTGTCAAACCTGAACAACTAATGTATAATATATGTTTCAAATCCATTCTTTGACATATTACTATAACTCCCATATGAATCTCTGAAGTACTACATAAATCTAGCATTTACATCTCTCATTTTCATTCCCACTGATTTCATTTTTATTAATTTTATTCACTTTGTTTAGTGCCTTTTGCCCAGTTCCAAAATGATTTTTTTTAAAAAAAGCACATCAAAGTCATTCTTCATTTGTCATCCTCTTTTAATTTTAATGATTCTTTTCTCTCTTTCACTACTTTTCCTGTCTGTGCACATTATACCAGTGTAACTCCCAAAAACACCTGACCCAGCTATTTTGCATGAGTGTCTTGGTTCTGAGAATTCCAAAGTGGATTCTTGACTGTTAAAACAATCAGTAGTAAATTGCTCCATTACCTCCAGGAGTATGCCCAAATTATCCCCAATTTAAGAATCTCTGTATCATGCAATCTATCTCATAATCTATTTTATATCATTATTAATTTTTGGTGGCAATTATTTCTTAAATGCATTTTACTCATGCACCACCTCTTTTACTAAGCAGTTCCTTTTGGCCTGTCAATTTTCCCCTTATGTTGTTGCAAAATTGTTTTATCTTAGAATATTTTTTCATACAAAATTTGTGATTTCTCTTCCTGCAGGTGCTCTGCTTTTACTTTTATTCTTGCCCTTTTTTCAATGTCAATTTTTCAAAAATGTTTCGCTTTGGAAAAGTGGTCTGGACCACTTTTCATCAATTGTTTACTAATTATCTGAATATTTCATTGTAGACAGTAAAATCAATAATATTTTAGCTTTATAATCATTCACTTTTTGTACATAGGAATGGATTTAATAAATATTTTATTAACCATGTTTTTGTTAATGTAGTAAAAGAGTCCTTTTGTCAAGCAATAACATTCAATGTTGACACCTTTTTCTGAGCAAGTACTGACTGGACAGTCATGATTCTTATTTAGTTTTTGGCATATAAATAATCCAATCATTTTTTTCAGCATTTTCACACTTCATTCCAGTGACCCACTCATACATATCATCTAACAAAATATTTTTTTCTGGATTGTACTTATTGAAAACATTGTATATCTTCCCCAAATATATATTTGATTTTCCCCCTACAAAAAGTAGAATAACTATCAATCTATAGATTCATATTTAAAAAATACCATTTTATACTTTCTAACATTAATTTTATTTTTATTCATAGTTAACTTTAGCACTTCATTTCCTTGCATGTATTCATCACCTTTATGCCATACGTTCAGATCATTTTCAGAAAAATAATCTATGACATTCCTTCAATTAATTCCAGTGACACAAATCATATTATTTTTCGTGTTTTCTTTAGTTTCCTTCATTATTCCTTTCGTTGTTTATTCTAACTACATTTCAAGTTGACATCTTTGATATGCCCATGTCATCACCAGTAGCATTCAAAGCAAACTGAAATTATGCCAAGTGACAATATGTGCACTGTAGTGTAACCATATAAATGCTGTGATCAGGTATTTGTATCCTAATGTCTGACACAAGTATGAAATAATGGAATTTGCATGACTGTTACATGATTTTATCATTTGCCATCTTTGTCTCCTGCAATTACGCATGTCATCACTCAAAGGACTAACATGTATTGATCTCCACAAAGACTTTCACAGGATGCTTTTTAGTAAGATAAGGAAGTATTAAATGACAGAATAAGGAAGAAAACCAAAGTAAAAGTGAGAATTAAAAATAAGAAAAAGTGTAAAAACAGTATGCAAGGGAGAGCCACAATTAATCATACCAATAACTTATCCCCGTTGCAAATCTTGAACTGCAAATCTTCAATTTATCATTACTATAATGATTCAGTTAATTTTTGTAATCACTGATGTCTACCCAGTTCTAAAGTTTTGCTTTCAGAATTCCTCCCCTCCCTTCCAAATCCTCATTCAGCAAAAACATTTCTAAAAAAATTGCATTTAAGGAAAAGGGTAGGGAACTCAGGACCTTCCACCATTCTTACAAATGTTTATCTCTTTATCCAGAACATTTAGTTCTATTAAATATAATAAATTTAATAATCCTATCACTTTTTTTAAATAAAAACCTATATGCCAGCCAGGATTGCAAACACTATGCAATACACAATTGTCAGTAAGTAAATAAATATAAAGAAACAAACTTCATTGTTAGAAAGTGTACTTACTTTCAAGTATAATTTTTCTACCAGTCCAATCATCTTTAATAAGTTGTATGTTTCCGAAATGTGCATCACTAAAGAAAATTCGATTAGTTCCTCTTCCTTTCTGTCTATAGTCAAAAGTCAATGCTATTACATTTTTGAAATATTCTGGATTTTCATAAGGTTGCACTGGTGAATTTAAATTTTTCTCATCTGAAAGATGTATAGTTTTTAGTATTGTTCTTCCTGAATAAAGCAAGTAGCCATCATGTCTTAAACATGTCACACCATCCTCCGCTAGATAACCATGTGCACAAGCACATGTTCTCTGTGCATTTCCCCGATAGAGACAAAGTTGCTGACACCCACCATTGTTTTTGGCACAAACGTTGGTTCCTATAGGGAAAAAAAGTATAATACAGCATAAAAATAAAACATATAAACATAGTGTATTCAATTTTATCATGCTTAATTTTCATGTTTAATTCAATTCATATGTCAAAAAAGAAATTTAGTCTAGTAATTAAAGGACTAGGTTAGAAAACAGGAGACTGAGTTTTAATCCTGCTATAGTCAAGAAAACCCGCTGAATGACTTTGGGCCAATCACTCTCTCTCACCCCAATTCACTTTAGAGGAATGTTGCTGTAAGGAAAATAGGAAGCTGAAGGAAAATTAGCAATGTTTGCCACTTCTTTGAATAAAAATAAAAAATAAATCTAAATTTATATCTAAAATGTTATTAAACTTGCACTGACGGTAATAAGCTAATTTTAAGCATTTTTTAAAATCCCATTTATATCCCGCCCTTCTCCGAAGACTCAGGGCGGCTTACAATCTAAGCACAAATCAATGTGCTTAGCACATTTTAAAGTATTGAATAGATTTTTATTCAGAACTAGATCAGCTTCTGTACTCAGAATGATTTTTGTCAGCAGAAGCAAAAAGATAACTTTCTTAATATCCTGTTCCTGTATGCACATCTACTGTTCATAAATCTATTCTTTGAGAAAGTGGGAAGTCCAAGGAGGGAATGTGAATGAAATACTGAAATTTTCCCTCATACTTTCTGCCAGCTTGATCACTTCCTGGATCTAAATATTTGTGTGTGAAGGAAGCCTGCTTTTCTGTATACAAGAAGTAAAAGAATACACACCCACACCCACACACAAACACAAAATTGATACTGTTACAATTGAATAACACAGATAATTTTGGCACTGTTGATATTTGTTATGTGTTATTTTCTGTGCTATTCAGTACAGTTGCTTAATCTTCAGTATTTTAAAAACGCATTTGTGTTCATTGAAACAATTAGCATTCAGTGAAAACAAATAGCACAAATTAGTTGTTATTGTTATTTGTGCTGTGGGGTGGAGTGGAAATATTTTAAAGGGGGAGAAATTATAAGTACTTTTTTTAGGAAAACTGCAGTTTTTTTTCGAGTGCTTGAAGGCAGCCAAACAACAGCAGGTTCAACACCAGTTTTAAACAGATATTAAGCCAATATACTGTTGCCAAATTGTCATTTTTTTGCCAAAAGTAATTTCTTGTGCATTTAAACTATGCAAGAATTAGCAGGTAAAGTCTTTTATGGCTTAAACATAATTTGCTTACTGCTGCAAATTAGAGTTGATAAAGCTAAAGCTATAATACTATTTCATAGTGATATTTAGTTTGCAATGCCATGTTTCTGAGACTCAGAGATTTTTCAATAACTTAATCACTAAAATCTTTAGTCAAGAATGGAAGAATTGTATTCCACAGCATGTGAGCATATAACATCTGGCATTTATGTATGCATTTCAGGGGTTCAGATTCTTATGTGGTATGAAGGATAGATTACACTTCCTGTCTCCAGTATTTCTAATTATACACAGCATCTTTTCTTGTAAGACAAATAGATAATTGATGGTAATTGGTCATATTCCTATGAGCCTTGCTATGTAATTGTACAGATAGGTACAATATGTTCACAGACCTTATTTTTTAAAAAATACCGGTAAGCACTTTTTAGACCACACACATACATGCGCACACACATACATATGGCCATGCACACACACACACACACACACACACACACACACACAGACATATATATATATACATATATATATATATATATATATATATATATATATATATATATATATATATATACACAAGCAGAATCACACATACACAAAAAAAACACATTAGGTGACTGGTATTAAATGTTTTGTCATCCATGGATCTTGCTGGGATCTCATTCTTTAGAAATAAGTATATTAAATGTCACCAATAAGCCTTATCTAGAATGAGAAAGTGAACTAACTAGATATTAATTTCAATTATTCAAGTTTCTGCTAACCAAATAATAAAATAAATTGTTTCTTTTAGTTAGAAAAAAGTAAATATTTATGAAAATAAATAAATATGTAGCTATCATTTATACTATTTTTACTAATTAATGCTTTATCAAATGCCTTACTGAGGTCCAAGTAAATGATCTCCACAGCATTCCTCTGGTCGACTAATTTTGTCACTTTGTCAAAAAATGCAATAAGATCTGTGTGGCATGATCTGTTTTTGATAAACCCATATTGGCTTTTGGTTATGATTTTTTTTTTTTGCCTCTAAGTGTTTGCTGATTCATTCTTGATTATATTTTCCAGAATCTTTCCAGATATTGAGGTCAGGCTGATAAGTCTATAGTTTCCTGGATCTACTTTCTTCCCTTTTTTGAAGATCTATCTGTCTGTCTGTCTGTCTGTCTGTCTGTCTGTCTGTCTGTCTGTTATCTATCTATCTATCTATCTATCTATCTATCTATCTATCTATCTATCTATCTATCTATCTATCTATCATCTATCCTCGTCAATCAAAGGTGTTTTTTTTAATTTTCTTTCCCTTTTCCCCTGCCCCTAAAAATACCCTTTTTCCTTTATAGTTTCTGGATGTTCTTCTATGGAATTCTGCTGTTTAGATGGAACTTGCATTCTGAAATCAACTCAATGCAATCAGATTGTGGATTGTTTAGATGCTTTGGATGAGAAAAATTGCAGTAAGGAACTGTTTTTTAATTTATTTATTTATTTCAAGTGTATAATATATTATTTTTTCATCACATCTGTCTGTCTGTCTGTCTGTCTGTCTATCCATCTGTATGTGGATGTGGATGAATGGATGGATGGATGGATGGATAGATAGATAGATAGATAGATAGATAGATAGATAGATAGATAGATAGATAGATAGATAGATATCAAAAAATGTTATTAATGATGATTTAACTAATTCATGTGAAATTCAAAAGGGTATGAGACAAGGATGCCCCTTGTCTCCTCTGTTGTTTATTTCAGTGCTGGAACTTTTGAATAGAGATATTAGGTAAGATGAGAGAATAACTGGTATAAGTATCAAGAAAGCAGTTTATAAACTGAGGGCATTTGCTGATGATTTGGTTATATTCCTGCAAGACCCAAAAATAAGATTTGATGAGGAAATTAAATGAGTTTGTGGCTCTACGTTTTAAAATAAACAAACAGAAAACAACAATGTTGATTAAGAATATGTCCTCTCAGGATTGTGATATATTGATTAAAAAGACTGGTTTTGAAGTTGAGAAAAAGGTGAAATATTTGGGGGTTATGTTGACAAATGCAAACACAATTTTTTTCCCCAAAATAATTATGTACCTCTCTGGAATGATATTAAAAAGGATATACAAAGATGAGACAAGTTACATTTATCACTACTAGGTAGAATTTCTGCAATTAAGATGAATGTTTTACCAAAGATGCTCTTTCTGTTTCAGACAATACCAATACTTGTAACAAATACTCCATTTAAACAATGGCAGAGGGATATTTACAAGTTTATATGGCAAGGAAAGAAACCAAGAATTAGATGTAAGTTATTGCAAGATGCCAAGGAAAGAGGGGGTTTGGGTTTACCAGATTTGAAATTGTATTTTGCTGCAGGTTGTTTGGCCTAGCTAAAAGAGTAGGTGAACCTCCAGAACAAGAGGCTATTTGATCTGGAAGGCCATGAATTAAGGTTTGGATGGCACAGTTATTTTATGGTATGGTAACATTAAAGTAAATGTTAACTTTAACAATCATTTCATTAGACGTGCCATATTAAGAGTTTGGAATAAATATAAAACAAGTTTTTTTATGAAGTTGCCTCTTTGGTTGTGGCCCCAAGAAGCTTTTTTAAGAAAAGAAATGACAGTGAAGCTGGACTGGTAGATGTCTGGTAAAATAATATCTTTTAATTTTGGTGACCCTACCTTCAAGTCTAAGGAAGAATTCGAAGGTCATGCCTGGATTGGTTTACATACTTACAAATGAAAGAAAGATTTAAATTAGATTTAAAAAGTCATGGGTTTGACTTTTCAAAAACTTTCACAACTTTTTGTGAGCTGCTTATCTATTGGGGGGTTTCCTGTATTTATATCTTTATTGTCTCCTAAAGTGGATATTCTTCTCTTTACTCCGTTCTCTTCCTTCTCAAAAACTATGCTTATTGTTTTCCTATGAATAAGAAGGTACAAAAGTAATTTACTAGTTTATTATGGATTCATGGATTCTATATTGTATACAATTATTATTTTTATTTTGAAACTTTGACACATAGAAGAGAAAATGGTACTAATTTTCAAATTTGGAGCAAGACTTTTGGGTGACAATAGCAATGTTTTAGACTTCGAAAGGGTAGTAGTTACCGTAAATTATTATGTTCTATTTTTTTTCTTGATAGTAAAAATTATGTCATAGAACGATGCTCCCTGCAGGATATTCTGACATGGAAGCTTAGCAAACCTTTTGCTACATATTTTTTTAACCATTTGGAAAACTTTTTAAGATACTACTGCTACAAGTATCTTCTAAACATTTTCAGACTCATCTTTTCTGAAAAAATGATTAAAGGAGGAATTTGGGAAATTTTACAACTCATCCCTTTAATTAAACCAAATGTATACCTTATTATAACTTGTTTCCTGATAATTTACTATTTTAAGTACTGCTGTAGGAATGTTCCACTCTTTTCTTAACAGCTTTTCATTACTTGTCTTAATAACAAACATCCAGACAAATTTGTGCAGTTGAGAAGAAAACACTCAATTGTCTTTAACAGGATAAAAGATTGTTCACTATTACTATATACTTATCTCAGAGTAAATTTCACTGACTATTCCTGTATAAATATGCATAGAATATGAAAGATACATTTGTCAAAAATAGTGCAGCATTTTTTTAATCAATAGATATTTTTGTCATGTTTGCAAGAAAGTTCATGTGAGTATGTATATCAAGCATACAACACACATACACACAAACACACATTTTATTAGATTGAGTTTTTGTTTTTTACAAAATGGCTACACTTCAGTATGGACCAAAATGGGTATAGTTTGAAAACTTTTTTTAAAAAAATGTTAAGGTTTTTCCCTTTGATAGTGATCTTAGTTATAATGTGTTAGGGTTAGGGGTTAAGGTTAGGTTGAGGGTTGGTTAACAGTAACCCTATCAATAAGTGTCTGTAATGTTCATGTACATGTAGCATAGGTACCTCATAGGAAGGAAATTTGAAGGTCCTGTTCTCCAACACCCTGCCCAGGAATACTCAGATCGCTTCAGACAAATAGCTGCCCAACCTTTGCTTGAAAACTTCCAATGATGAACTCCAGAAGGCAGGCATAATAGCCCTCACAGAAATATCTCCTTGTTCCAGTTTTGAATCTCTCTTACTAAAGCTTCTACCCAGTGATTTTTGTTCTACCTCCTGGGCACTATGGAGAAGAAATTCACATCCTCTTCCTTATGATAGTCATTCAAGTATTGGAAGACTACTCTTTGTCCTCTCTTCTTTAGGCTCAACATACTTAGTTCTTTTAACTACTGTTTATTGGATGTAGCCTTCAAGCACACCATCATCTTTCACTCTTCACTGCACTATTTCAAATTTCTCAATATACTATTTCTATTGTAGAGGCAAAAAGATATAGTGTTCCAATTGTGGTCCAACCAATGCAGTATAAGTAGAAATATTAGTTCTTGTGATCTCAGCATTATATCTATGTTGATGCAGCCCAGGATTACATTGTCTATTTTGGCAACTACAGCATACTACTGATTCATGTTTAAACTATGGTCTTTTAAGACACCTAGATCCTTCTATTTCACAAGTACTACTGCTGAGCCTTGTCCTACCTATATCTGTGCATCTGATTTTTGTTTCTTATTGAATTGCAGAACTGTACAATCCTTACAGTTGGAAGACTGTTGGAAGACTCCTATATTCAAGATCCCTTTAAACCCTCCTCCTGTATTCTAAAGTGTTAGCCATCTCCTACGGCTTTGAGTCATTTTAAGTATGTCTTTGTGTTGTTTTATTTTTTTTCATAAATGGATAAAACTCATCCATATGTTTTATAAGCTAATGCCAATATCCAATATATGCCAATATGGAAAATTTACATCGTTCATTTATTTCAGAATTCATTATGGTAAATAATAGCATCATCACTACAGTATCTCCACATGTACAATCAAACACTTAAGTCTACAATAAGATTTACCTTTTTCACGACCTCTGTTGAAAACCTTTACTTCCTTCAAGTTTATTCCTAGGCCTGTCCTCATGGATACTGTCTCTGTGGCATCATTTTTTTTGCTTCGTCTGATAGATCCATTTGCATGAGCTCTGCCAAAAAATGTTGAAGGTATCTGACCCATAGTTCTCAACTAATTAAAAGTGAAAGAGACATTAATATGCAAGGAACATATGACCTAACAGAAACTGAAGAAACTGTGGTGTTTTTTTTTGTTTTTAATTTGCAATGTTGATATAGTTTAGCTATGTTGAATATTAAAAAGCCTTTAAAAAAACGCCCTCACTATGTGAGATCCTTTTAGTGATATTAGTAAAGAACTGCTATTTCTATAGGGGTGAAATATCCAGCACAGAAGTAACATTTTGAAACACAAATACTTATAGAAAAATAAATTACCTGTCAGACCAGTAGATGTAAGCCCCAAAGACTGTGACTGAAAACATATCCACGTTACTTCCTGACAGTACAATCTCCCGATTTCTTCCACTCTCAAGGTCAATTCTTTCTATCTTGTCCATTCGAGCATCACACCAATATAATTTATTTTCCTAAGAATCAATCAAAAAGTAAACTCCAAATATTTTATCCTATTTTTAATTAAGGCAATAAAATAGATTGTGATATTCATCTTTTAGCATAATGTAGCATGAATTATGTGTAGAAAAAATAGGAAAATTCACCTCAAGATCAACAGAAATTCCATTAGGCCACATGGCACCAGTACCAACAAGAACAGTCTTCTCTGATCCATCTAAACGAGCCTTGCCTATACATGGTGCCTGTCCCCATTCTGTCCAGAATAAATAACTAGAACATGGAAAAAATATTATGATCAAAAATAGGTTTATTAAAACTAATGGGTTGGAACAGAAAGAATATTGTGGAAGTTTTCATCACCACCACCCTTCATAGTGTGGTCCCTTTCCCCACATAGCTACCCATAGATATAAGAGACTTCCTGAAATCACTTAAAAGAGGGGGAAAGATCCTGTAGAAAAATTAAAATAAGCCAAGTTCTAGAAGAGAAACCCTGATATAAATATTACAATTTTATGAAGCTAGCATTTTTCAGAAATAAATAGGTACACCTATAAAATATTTCCATCTCTTTGAAAAAATGAAAAATTGCTGATGTCTATTCATTTTAGCTATTGTACTTTTTTCCTTCCAATATGTTCATACACACTTTTATATCTGCAAATATACTTTGTGACTTTTTTGTTGTTAATCTGAAATGTGAAGCTCAGCTTGTAAAACTTTCATACTCATGTATTCCTGGTCAATTCTATATAACATGGTTTTGAACCCTCATCTACCCCTGACAATTTACTGAGGAAAGACATATCTGACATCAGGTTCCAGGCGGCGCTGGGGTCCCCACCTGCCTTCTTTGCTCACAGCTCGGCAGATGCCTTAGTGGAAGCCTGGGAAAGAACAGCCACTGAGGCTCTTGACCGAGTTGTACCCCTGCGGCCCCTGACCCGGTGCAGATCCCGTCGAGCTCCATGGTTCTCTGCGGAGCTCCGGGAGATGAAGCGTCGGAGACGGGGCCTAGAGAGCGGTTGGAGGTCCAGCCGATCCGAATCCGACCGATTGCGACTAAGAGCCTACATTAGGTCTTATCTCGCTGCGATAAGGGAGGCGAGGTCTAACCACTTTGCCACCCTTATCGCGTCCGCAGATAATCGCCCGGCCGCCCTGTTTAGGGTGACTCGCTCCCTCCTAAATCAGGAGGTGAGGGAGGATCCCTTGCAGGGCCGTGCCGAGGAGTTTAACCAACATCTGTCGGACAAAATCGCTCGGATTCGGACCGGTCTGGACTCTGACTGGGCAGAGTCTGACGATCAGGACACGGGCGGTCTTGTCGATATCACCTGGGAGGAGTTTGATTCTGTGACTCCGGAGGAAGTGGACAGGATCATGGGGAGGCTGAGCACCACCACATGTTTATTGGACCCATGCCCTTCCTGGCTGGTCTATGCAGCCCGGGAGAAGACACGCAGCTGGTTCCAGGCAGTTATATCGGCTTCTTTGAGTGAGGGTATCTTCCCCGCCGTCTTGAAGGAGGCGGTGGTGAGGCCTCTCCTCAAGAAGCCTGCCTTGGACCCAGCTGTATTGAACAACTTTCGTCCTGTCTCCAACCTTCGCTTTCTTGCGAAGGTTGTTGAGAGTGTGGTGGCGCATCAGCTCCCTCTGGTCCTGGATGAAGCGGATTATCTAGACCCGTACCAATCGGGTTTCAGGCCCGGGCACAGCACGGAGACGGCATTGGTCGCGCTGGTGAATGATCTCTGGAGGGCTCGGGACAGGGGGCATTCCTCTGTTCTAGTCCTATTAGACCTCTCGGCGGCTTTCGATACCATCGACCATGGTATCTTGCTGCGGCGTCTCCGGGGGTTGGGAGTGGGAGGCACGGTTTTGCAGTGGTTCTCCTCCTATCTCCGGGGACGCTCGCAGTCGGTGTTGGCAGGAGGGCAGAGGTCGACCGCAAGGTCTCTCATTTGTGGAGTTCCTCAGGGGTCGGTCCTCTCGCCTCTCCTGTTCAACATCTATATGAAACCGCTGGGTGAGATCATTCGTGGTTTTGGAGTTGGGTATCATCAGTATGCTGATGATACCCAGCTTTTCTTTTCGACCCCAAACCACCCCAGTGATGCCCTCACCGTGATGTCCCGTTGCCTGGAGGCGGTTCGGGTCTGGATGGGGAGGAACAGACTTCAACTCAACCCCGACAAGACCGAGTGGCTTGGCATACCTTCATCCCGGGTTTATTCGGAATTATTACCCCCCGTAGATAGGGCTCGCAACTTGGGAGTCCTCCTAGATTCACGGCTCATCCTGGAAGACCATATAGGAGCTGTGACTAGGGGGGCTTTCGCCCAGGTTCGCCTGGTGCGCCAGTTGCGGCCCTATCTAAGCCGGGATGATCTATGCACGGTCACTCACGCGCTCGTGACCTCACGACTAGACTACTGCAACGCTCTCTACATGGGGCTGCCCTTGAGGACCACCCGGAAGCTCCAACTGGCACAGAATGCAGCCGCGAGAGTTGTGTTGGGAGTTTCCCGATACTCCCATGTCACACCTCTGCTCCGTGAGCTGCATTGGCTGCCAGTTGTCTTCCGGGTGAGATTCAAGGTACTAGTTATGGTATTTAAAGCCCTACATTGCAGGGGGCCGGAGTCCCTTAGGGAACACCTGCTGCCGGCGTCAACTTCCCTTCACCCTGTGCGTTCCCACAGAGAGGGACTCCTCAGGGTGCCACCGGTCAGAGAATGTAGACTGGTGGCCCCCAGGGGGAGATCTTTCTCTGTGGGCGCTCCGGAGCTATGGAACCAGTTACCGGTTGAGCTCCGGACGGCGCCGGATCTTCACTCCTTTCGCCGCGATCTGAAAACATACCTGTTCGAACAAGCCGGCCTGGCCTGAGGGTGGGATTGCTGGGGTTTTTATTATCATTTTATTGGGGGTTTTATTAATGTATTTATTGTTTTTTATGGGCATGTATTTAATAACTTTTTAATTTTTGTAACTTTATGTTTTATTCTTGCCCTGTACACCGCCCTGAGTCCTTCGGGAGAAGGGCGGTATAGAAATATTAATAAACTAAACTAAACTAAATACCAGAGCTGTAACCGACTATGTCCCAAATTATGGAGACACTGTTGCTTTACCAGTATTCCATTTACCTTTTTTATCTCAAATAATATATAGTTTAATCTTTCTGTGGTCAGTTTCTTGATCTGGTCTATCTCACTGGAGCTGACAGTTTTCTGGAATATTGTAGGATGAGAGAAGATGGATGAACCCCTTCCTTTCTAGATTTACTTTGTATTTATAGCCTAATTCTGTAGCAGGAAATCTGGTACCAGGAGGAGCTGACTCTAAGGTTTTGTTACGTATTCTCTCAAAGCTACAACAGAAGCTTCCAGAGGTTATGCCTGAGGAAGCTTTTACATGTGGATTTCAAACAACCTTGATGTCACAAACATCTAGCTTGCATCTTGTGAGAATATACTGTAGCTTTATTATCAATAATTAATTTGCCTAGTCTATCTTCCCCTTTGCAGGCTGCTTTCCTTGACAACTGCCCAAATTGGAAAATTACCTTGCCAAACCCACTTGGGATCATCCAATGCAGCCATAATAATAGCAGTCTTTTTTCCTACTTTGGCAGCTATTTTTCCCCTTCAAAAGGATATCCTAGCTATGTAATTCCAGGTACCCGAAAATCAATTTAGCGGGCTATTAATACAGCTTGCCAATAATTTAGAGGTCTCTATACAGATAGTCCTCAAGATAGGACAGGACACTTAAGGAACATTCAAAGATGCTCCCCAATTACATATGACTTTGTTTCAAAATTATGGTGGCTGCAGCGTCCCCTGGGTTCACTTGCCCTTATGATTAACCAGGGGGATGTGGCAGTATTCCCTCACTTCTCTCTCCCAATCCCACCCCAAAAAGAGTCCTGCAGCACTTAGGCCTGCTTCCCATATCTCCATTTTCAGCACTCAAAAAAATCATCATCATGCTTTCAGAGTTTTCTGCTCCAAGCAGCTGGTTGTTGGGAGACTGCAAACCTCTCCTGGCTCTTCTTAGGTTTTGGGAACCTGACCCTATTATGCAAAGGTAGTCGTTTCAGGATGAGCTTCCTAAAAACTTTCCTTGCTTTAATACCCCCTTCTCTCTGCAAAACATTTCTTCAATGAGCTCAGAAAAGTTAGGAGAGACAGACTTGTTCATTATTCTCTCCCCCTCTCCCCCTCGGGTTCTGAAACTAAACTCCCTCCCTCTGCCCTCCTATACATATCCCCTTTAACAAACTAATTTGCTAATTTACTGCATGCTGGAAAAGGGGTGACAAAATCTTTAAGTGAATTGCCTTGAAGAGCTGAAGGAAAAAATCAGCTCAAAAAATTTAGCCATTTAGAGCACAACATGCACAACAAACAGGACAGAAAACTAGGTCCTAGCAAAAAAAAAAAAAGCTATTTGTCTGGTTGCCTTTAGGGCCCACCTTTAGAGTCCTAGCTGGGCCCTAAGGCAGTTATACAAACAACAACAAGCTTTTAGGGGAGACCTAGGTGGGTCCTATGCTCACTTAACAACCTGCACAATCATTTAATGATTGCCCTAGGGAGAACAGGGATGGATGGTCATTATGCGAGGCAGTTCATTTAACATTTCTCCTGACATTTGACTGTAATGGGCAGGCTCTATTACAGTCCTAACCCAAAGGTTACCTGTATAAAATAGTATGGCAAAAGACGCTGGTAAACTCAGACATAGTGGGGCCTAAGGTTAAGTACAATTGCTTTTTAATTCATATCTTTTAATCTATTTGATAAAGTAGTTACATTTAAAGCTGGGCTCTTACTAAATAGTAACCACTTCCCTTTATTACATTTTTTGCTAGCCAACCCTAGAGCAGTCAGGGTATCAATGGAGCTAGAATCAGCCACAGGAGTTAAATAGACTGCAACATAGGCACTAATGGTAGAATTATCATTAACCTTAAGGTGGTCTTCCTACCTTGGGGAATACCTAATATTTCAAACTCAGCAGAGGTCCTAGTCGTAAATTTTATAAGCTCTCATAAACCCCACCCAGCCAATATTAATATTTTCCAAGCATGCTAGTAAAATATTTGCCTGTATCCCTGGAAACCATGATTTGAACAACATTATACATTGACTAGGGCTGGATTAAGAACAGCATTTAAAGTTTGTAGATTGAACAATTAACAATGTGCCAGAAGTCAGTTAGTTCCCTAGGATTTTTTTTAATTAATGATAAATAAAAAAAAAAATCAAGGAGTGGTGACTTTTTCAGGATCTGGAAGTTGAAAAAACCTCTCTATTTAGGAAGCTAGTTATATGCTCGTTACACAATGGCAAACAGTGCTTGGAGGTTAAGTTCTAGCAGCTAGACAGGAAAAGTTTTATAGCATACAATATAGATTTCCTTTTTCTATTTGCCAGTTTCCATGTGAGATGACATGTAGCATCCCTCACTAGCCCTTGGTTTCTCACTCAGAGATTCCTAAACTAATGAAATTAAAGAACTGAGACTTAATGCCACTACGAAGAGAAGTGCCAATTGGTGCTCCTGTCTTGGTGTCTCACTTCAACAATTCATTACAAATGCCTGGATTTAATCAGTGGTGGAATTCAGCCGGTTCACATCACTTTGGCAGAATCAGTAGCTAATTTTTTGTTGCCCAGGCCCAGAATGGACTTCTGGAGGCGGCATCCACACAGAGAACCGGTTGTTCACATATTTGAATCCCACCACTGGATTTAATCCATATGATTTTACATCTTTTTATATGTTTTTGTATTTATTTTGGTGGGGTTATTTGTGTTGATTTTGTTGTAAGCCTACCTGTATCATATATTTGATACAGGCATTAAAATAATGAAAAAGAAAAAAAAAACATTTCCATCTCTGAGAATAACAACAGCACAAATTTTTACATTACCATATAGTTTGCTATTAAGCATATCTTGCAAAAATATAGCCCACTTCTTATGTTATTGGATTGGCTGGACCAGGAGAAAATTCTGGTTGAGGAGCAAGCTTGATTATAGACATCAGTTTCACAATAAATCAGTAGATCATTTCAAAATTTTTATAGAGAGGTGCTGGCAAAAACACTCCTATATATTACTTTTGTTGAGTTAAAATCATTTTCAATTCTATTCCAAGCAATAGATTTTGATGGAAACTATTTTTCATATCAATTGATTGGTGCCTACTAATTAGGAATATGTATGAAAACACAGTTATTTAAGTCAGACTTGAAAGAGCTGGTCATCATAGAAGCCAGAAATGGTCCTTGTATGACTTGTGGACTTCCCAGAATTCCTGAGCAAGCCATGCTGGCTCAGGAATTCTGGGAGTTGAAGTCCCAGAGAGGGGCCACTGTTCCTTACCCCTGATCCAAGCCATCAACTAGTGAAACAGAGTGGTATTCTAATTTCTCTGCTGTAACATCGATGTGAATTGTGTGGTGGGTGCCTTCACCAAAAGGAACTCCAACCTCCCCAACTTAGTAACAGACATTTGACAGTATTGTACTGCTGTATGCCAATGATGCAGCAATTCTTTTATTTACATTGGTGGAACTCAGAAAGAGTCCTTAGTGGAATTTTGTAAGGGCTAAGTATTGCAGTCATTCAATGATGGTTTTCTTGGAATGACCTAGTTACCCCTAATATCAATGGCAATGGCAAATTGGAAATAACACTGAACAAGTTCCCTTTTTTCTCCCTCCTTCCCACCATCATTTAATTATGTCCAGTTCTTGGAGACTGCCTGATGAACTCTCTGTAGTTTTCTTAGCAAGATTTTTCTGCAGTGGTTTGCTCTTGCCTGCTTCCTAGGGCTGAGAGAAAGTGAGAGACCAAAGATCACTCATCTCGTTCTCGTTTTGTGCCCCATGCAGGACTAGAACTCACAATCTCCTAGCTCTTAGCCAGATACTTTAAGCACTACATTCAATTGGCTCTTTAATTTTCAAAAGGCTTGGCATAATTTTTCAAGCTTCCCAAGCTGGGAGACAAATTAATAATAATAATAATAATAATAATAATAATAATAATAATAATAATAATAATAATAATAATAATAGACCAATTTCTGCTGAAGCTAGCAATGGCACCAAGTCAATTGACCTTTCTTTTCCCCTCATTCTAAAGGAGGCAAATGCATACATGTCACCATCAAGCCTTTGAACGCTAAAACTGTATCTAAAATGTATAGAGCAAAACATAGGTTTTTGCCAGCATTCTTCCATATCCCATACTAATTTTCAAACACTTTAAAACTGGTATTTAAATGGAAACTGGTATGATTCCATTGGAGGTGAGAGTCCATGTTTGCCAACTGTTTACCATTTCCCAGGAGCTCACTGATTCCATTAATGGCTTTTAAAAGGGTAAACAAAAAACGTAAGATGAGATGAAATGAGATGAGATGAGATAAAGGAAGGCAAGGCAAGGCAAGATAAGATAAATAGATAAGATAATGAACAGGTCTTCAAGAGCTGTTTCTCCTAATCATTTGGAAATACCAAAATAAATCTAGGTCAAAAATGTCATGTTAGTATTAACTGTGCTGCCTTTTTAATGGAATCTTGTAATTGAAGATGCAACAAAATATACCATTTAAACTGAATTTTTTTTTGACTGCTAAAAGAAATGTACATATATCAACAGCTCATAAAACAGCATGGTAAACTAGATAAACATGATTTTATTTATGCTATTGTTGAAGCTGTATTTTAAAGCTTTAATGGTTTGTGGGCTAATGTCAAATTTACACTGTAACTTTAATCAATTTTACATACTATTCCTCATTAGCTTTCAATATTTTAAGATGCTTTTTAAGAAATATATTCATTTGCATGCATATCAATTATCAAGTTACCCTTTTCCAGGGTGCACTGCTATAGACCTTGGCTGATCCAGACCCTGAGATATGACAACATAGCGAAAGGAGCCATTAAGCCTAGAAACCTCAATAAAATTGAAGCCATGGTCTGTCCAATATATATTACCTGGAAGCAATAAGAAAATGCAGTTATGGAGACATAAGGCTATCATTAAACATATCAGTTATGATTACAAACAAAAAAAATACTAATATCAACTTTTCATAAATTAAATTACTAAAAAGCAAAATCAGTGGGCATATTTGTACTATTCTATGTGCTTTCTTTCTGCAAATTTCCTTATGTTAAAAATATATCTACACCATAATGGAACAATCTATTGTCTGGCAAATCACATGACCACTTTTTGTCAACCTAAAACCCAATTTTGTCAGCCTACGAATCCCCCCAATATTTAATTTGTTAAAATATCAATCACCATTTTTGACAGTGCAATTTTTCATTTTGTGGGGACACAGGGTAAAAGTGATTAGTTCACTGCAGACACAATGTACCTATATTGAGTAAAAATAATAATAATATTCCCTTATTGAATTAGTCCCACCATCACCATATGATTGGCTAAGTGATTTGTATTTCTTGGATAATTTAAAATACAATACAATAGAATAAATAGTACAGTTATCAGAAGAAAAGCATCCTACATCCTATGAAGAGACAAAAAGTCTCCGCTTTAAAAAAAAGGACTTGGATTTTTGTTATACTACTAAATAAGATTCTATTTTCTTATATTATCTGGTAATTTACTGTTATAAAGAAAAAACAGGTCCTAAAGGTGCTTTTTTTAAAAAAAAGTTTTTTAAAAAAGTTTTAAAAAAGTTTTTTTTTAAAAAAAGCACCTTTGGGACAAAACTGAAAGAATTGTTTGGCTATAAATCAGAAAAGATAAAGTAAAATGACTAAAAATAATAAAAATAACAAAAAACCTACCCGCTATCCAGTCCACTGCAATGCCTTCCACTCTTCCCAAACCATTTGTAATGATATCTTCCTTCC
Source organism: Vipera ursinii (assembly GCF_947247035.1). Taxonomy (NCBI): domain Eukaryota; kingdom Metazoa; phylum Chordata; class Lepidosauria; order Squamata; family Viperidae; genus Vipera; species Vipera ursinii. Next base: position 138,894,558 of record NC_139512.1, read on the forward strand.
ATGTCTGATCTCTGCTACCTCTGCTTATTTTATTGAATCCCATGTCAGTCCAGTAGATTGTATCATTTCCTATAGAATAAATATTTAAAATACTGTTTCCAACAATATCTTATTCACTGGGCATACTCTGATCTTTTAGTTTGAAGTGCTTCTATAACATGATTATTTTTGAAATTCATCTTTGCTCTTTCCATTTGTAAATGTTTGGGTATAAAATTTACTGAAAATCAGTATATATGTCATATACATTTCTCCCCCTTTTTACATTTTTGCAACTGTTTTTCTTAATATAGATCTATGTAACTGAGAACGAAGAATAGTGATCTTATGTAACTTTGAGACTTCTAAATTTACAGTCCTTTTATAAGTAAAACATATATTTACCTGCATGAAAGTCTATACCAACAGCAAAAGATGTTCCTGTTATAGGCATTAATGCATCTGTTTTGTCATTTGGATCAAGAGGGATTCCCCTGATTCCTTCATGAATAGAATACAAGAGAAATGACTCTATACCTAAAGAAAAATAATAATATTTCACAATTGTTGATATATTATTATGATAATATATTATAACAAGCAGTTATAAAGCCAAAAGACAAACTTCTGGCTCTTAATTAGTTGTATTATGATGAGGTGGGAGGGATCATCAAGATATCAAGAAGGAAAATAGAAAAATCAATGTAGAAAAAACAGAATGTCATTAAAAGCTAGTACAGGTAGTCCTCAACCTATGATCACAATTCAGCTCCAAAATTCCACTACTGAGCAAGGCAGTTGTTATGTGAATTTTGGCCCATTTTATAATCTTTTTTGCAAAGTTGCTAAGCCAATCACATGGTCGTTAAAAGAAACTAGCTTCTCCCATTGATTTTGCTTGTCTGAAACTGGGTGGGAAGGATGACCCTCATGAGATTTTATTGTATCTTTTTGGAACTCTAACCTGCATCTGTCTAAATATACTCTTAAGAAGCTTGATTCTACTGTCACATACTTCTGCTAAATATGGACTTCAGTGAAGGAACTGAGATTTTAAGCTTCTAACCATGATTATGTCAACATTCTTGCAAGAAGTCTGAAAATTGATGTTCAAGTCATCAAGTTAATTTTAATTAAGAATTTGTCCTAGGGACATAATTTGAAAAACTGATTAGATTTTTATTTATTTTATCATCAATAAACTGAAATAAATTATTTGATTTTGCAACTATTTTAAATAATGATTTTAGTACCCCTAAATGATTGTGCAAATACTCTGCTTTTACCTCTGTCAATATGTATCTCTGAATGAATGAACCTTTATTCTCAAAGTACAACATGTGTACAGTGAGATTGGCTGAGCTTCCCTTCGTGCCCCCTCACAACTCATAGTGACAACAAAGCCACCATCTTGTTATACCATTTCAATAAATACAACACAGATTTTTTTTTAAAAAAAACACCTTGGGGGGATGCAGGTACTATTGGTTATACCTATTTTTGATGCTCTGAATGTTTACATTTTGTGGGCAAATTATATAAATTACTAATTCTAGAATTATATAACCAAAGATTATATAAGTTTATTTTATAAACCTAACAACAAAATTAGTAAAGAACTGAGTCTATTCATTAAAAAAAACTCCTAACCAACCCTCAGAAAACACAGTCACAAAGACCCCAGAGCATGATATTCTTTTCTTCCACTATCAATAATACATTTGACTTTTGGGATTATTAAATTTGTATTTTGAGTTCTTTTACTTAGCCCCTGAAAATAAATAAATGATTATACCTTGACATGTCATACGATTTTTCTGAAGATTATAACCTACAGTACATAAGCATGTTCGAGTGGATTCTGAAGTTGGTAAGCAAAGTTGGGAACATCCTCCATTATTTATCTGGCAAGAATTGCTACCTATTAAAATTACAGAAACAATGAAGTTTTACAAAATTTTTATAAGGTACCAATGATTTCATTACATTACATATTAGTAGGTAGTAGGTAGAAGCAACTGATAAACCTTGTTTGGATTTGAAAGCTAAGCAGCATTGTGTATGATCAATATTTGTACAGAAGACCTCCAGGGTATAGTTAAGCTGTAGGTATGGATATGTAGTGAGCAGAAATCAAACTCAGTTTGAAGAAGATCTTACTAATTAATTTCATACAGAATTCATAAAAAATAGGTCATCTGCCCTGTTACATACGGTATTCCTGACATACCTTTCTTTTTTGAAGTACCAATAGCAAATTACCTATAGTTGTTCACCATTAGAAATTCAGAATTTGCTCTAAGTGGTTGCCCATAGAATAATAAAGCTAGCTCAAAAAGGCTTGCTTTTTTAAAAAAAATGGGAAGAGAAAGTACACATTTTGATTAAAACACTTTGAGCTATAACCATAAGCTGAAAGGATAACTTTACAAATGTGAAAGTTAGTTTTCAAATAATTTGACTTAAATGTAGAAAAGTTGGAAGTAAACCCTTCTTTTTTCTTAAAGTAAGGCCCAAGTAACCCATTGCATAAATCAGGGAAAGAAGAGTTTGAAAGCTGGATTTATAAATAGGGTTTCTACCTGAAATCCTCAGTTGTTTAAATTCTGTTGTTGTAGTTTTATACAATAATAAATTGGTTGTTATATATTTTTGTTATATATTCTTTATAACTTAACCCCATTGTTCAGGTTTTTTTTTGTTAAAGTCAGATCTCATTGCATTGAGCTTTGAAATAAGTGGTAAACTCTTCATGCCTCTCTCTATAAGTTGATTGGAGATGAGGAGTCATCATCCAGTGTTTGCATGGGTGAATCAGACAGGCGTTAACATTTCTCCATAGTCTCTCAAAACTTACAACCTTGAATGCAGTTACACTCAGGCTTTATCTGACAAGGTAGGACTAATATAACAAATTGGGGCTCTACATGTGACTCCTCTTGAAAACATCCAGAAAATGCAACTAGTTCTGAATGCAGCAATGTGCCCAGTTCTGGGCACCCCAAGCTTTGCCCTTGTTACAATGCTATTGCATTGCTTTCTGGGTGAAATTCAAGAGGCTGGATTTTACCCTTAAATGTTTTCTCACCACAGGGCTAGGTTACTTACTTGGTTTTTCTTAATGATATCTGCTGTGTATAGAATTCCTTTAAATATTGTCACCTAGTGGGACCTTGAAGATGTGTCCTTGGCTACTCCTGCCTTTGGAACTGAGTCCCATCTGAGATCCGGGGAGGCTCTACCCTTATAATTTTCTGAAAGGATATAGTATGGGTTCTTATTGCATCTTGGTGGGAAGGGTATGGTGTGTTTTATGCTATAGTTTTTTATTGGTTGCCATGAGCCTCCTAGGATCACTGTGTGAGCTAGGCAGCCAAATAGATTAAAAACTATATATTAAATAAACAAAAATACTTCTCACTAGTTATTGATTTCTTATGAGCTTGCCTAATTGATTCTAGTTTCAAATCATCAGCTGAAGCCTGAATGTAACTGCATTCAAAGTTGTACATTTTGAGAGTATGAAGAGATTTTCAAGCTTGCCTGATTCATTCATGCAAAGAGTGGATGATGATGTAGATGCCTCAACTTTTTCTTACCAATCAATATAGAGAGATGAATATTTCCATTATTTCCAAGCTCAGTGCAAGAAGCTCGACTTTAACAAAAAAACTGTACAATGGGGATAAGTTATAAAGGATATATAACAAAGAATATATGTAGAAGATACTTTAAGGTAGATAATAAACTAAGCAATGATGTCTTTGGTTTTAATTAAGACACTGGAGCTAACATCAACCAATCGTTCTGCAAAGCAATATTAATAAAACACACTATATCCTCTTTCAGTGGTTCCAAAGCAAAATGTTCATGGATGCATAGAGCACGTATATCAACAGAAACCCCTGAGCTATAAAGATAATTATTATAGAAAGATAGGTAATTATTTTGTTTTGTTTTATCTTCCAGTAGTTCTCTGTCATTACCACTTAACGTCATAGGGTTTTCCAATGATTTGGAAATTTCTGGGGGCACAGCTGACTATGGAAAAAGAAGGAACTAGTAAAAAAAAATCACGTTAGTTCATGGGAGCTGAAGTATATTCCTCCATAAAGAGATTTATGTATTTTATTATTCAAAAACCTAATGTGTGGTTTACCTTTCTGTCCTGCTTTGTCATATATTTTCATATGTACAATTCCTGAAGTTTTGTTTCGCAAAACTGTAGGATTCCTTCCATCTTTTTTATTACAGGTGCCCAGTTGGCCTAAGTTATGGTCTGCCCACCATAACTTTTTATCTGTAAAAATTAAGCACTTCCATTAAAGAATATTTAAATTAATAAACATACCATATACAGTACATAATTACATACATACAAAACAATTTGTAAAACTAGAAAAAAAAACCTGAAAAATGCAAGAATAGTAACATAGAAAGCACACAGCAGAAATCTAATCAGCACATGATTTAAGTCATGGATCATGAGGCTATGTTATCCTAGTCCAGTGATGGTGAACCTTTTAGAAACCGAGTACCCAAACTACAACCCAAAACCCACTTATGTATTGTTGGGTGCTTGGTGGGCATGGGCCATTGGGTGGGTGTTGTCCATTGGGTGGGCATGGCTGCGGTGGTAACGGCAGACTGGGTGGGACTAAAAAGTTCAATCAATCAATTCCAATATATTTTTTTCCTGCAAGAAGTTGAAATTGATTGATTGATTGAATCTTTCTTTTTTTTTGCACACAGCGGTGGAGGCCTAAAGTGAAAAGGTTTTATAAAACCCAGCTGAAGGCCTAGGACTGGGATGACGGCACGCATGCCCACAGAGAGGGCTCTGCGTGCCATCTCTGGCATGCGTGCCATAGGTTCACCACCACGGTCCTAGTCTATTATGCCCATCCATGCTACAATGCCACCAATTACCCTAACAATTTTGAATCAAGGACAACCCTAAAACACCCTTCTGTTGCTTTGAAGGGAGTGCAATCTTAGTTGCAAAAGTCTGTTCTCCTATTTCTCAAACTGAGACCAACCTAAAGACAGCATTTCCATCTTATCTGTATCCAGCTTCAGTTTATTAGTTTTCCTTTAGTCCATTACTACCTCCATTTAACTATCAAACACCTTAATTCTTCAATGGTACTGCATCTACATGGAGGGAAGTGTGTAGTGGAGTGCCCAGTGCTCTGTTCTGGGCCCAGTGCTCTTCAACATCTTCATCAATGATTTGGATGAGGAGATATATGGGGAACTCAACAAATTTGCAGATGACAACAACCTGGCAGGAATAGTCAACACTCCGGAAGATAGGCTTAAGATACAGAAGGATCTTGACAGACTTGAACATTGGGTGCTATCTAACAAAATGAAATTCAATGGTGAAAAAAGTAAGGTTCTAAATTTAGGCAAGAAAATGCACAGGTACAGTATAGGTGGTATCTTGCTCAATGGTAGTCACTGTGAGAGGGATGTTGGAATCCTAGTGGACAATCACTTAAATATAAGCCAGCAGTCTGCTACAGCTGCCAAAAAAGCCAACACAGTGCTAGGCTGCATTAACAGAGGGATAGAATCAAGATCATGTGAAGTGTTAATACCATTTTATAACACCTTGGTAAGGCCACACTTGGAATACTGTATCCAATTTTGGTCACCACAATGTAAAAAAAAGATGTTGAGACTCTAGAAAGAGTACAGAGAAAAGCAACAAAGATGATCAGGACACTGGAGACTAAAACACATAAAAAACGGTTGCTGGAATTGGGTATGCCTAGTTTAATGAAAAGAAGTACTGGTGGTGACATGATAGCAATATTCCAATATCTCAGGGGTTGCCATAAAGAAGAGGGAGTCAAGCTATTGTCCAAAACATATGAAGGCAAGACAAGAAGCAATAGATAGAAACTAATCAAAGAGAGAAGCAACCTAGAAATAAGGGGGGGGGAAATCCTAACAGTTAGAACAATTAATCAGTGGAACAACCTGGCTCCAGAAGTTGTGAATCCTTCAACACTGGAAGTTTTTAAGAAGAGACTGGACAACCAATTATCAGAAATGATATAGGGTTTCTTGCCTGAGCAGGAGGTCAGACTAGAAGATCTCTAAGGTCCCTTTCAATATTATTATTATTATTATTATTATTATTATTATTATTATTATTATTATTATTATTATTATTATTATTATTAATTATTATTATTATTATTATTATTATTATTATTATTATTATTATTATTATTATTATTATTATGTCCTGATACAGATGGAAAGATGAAATAAAGTTACATGTTATGAGCATACTGATATCACTGAACACTGAAATCTCTGAATGACTATTGCCAGGAATATCATGTCATAATTTGAACACAAAACAGAAAAAAATAAATAAAAGAATCTATAGAATTAAAAACATAAACTCCATGAGGCTCTCAACTATCATTCCCTAATAGTGACCTTGAGACAGTGTAAGACTGTGAATCCAATTCTCAATCATTAATACACTCCAGCAATATTCTATTATTATTAAAATTCACTGAGAAATCCATATCACAATTACTGAGATATCCATGAAAATCGACAAGATAGCACTCCCTATCTCTCTCCCCAAAATGATTATTAACCAGTGCAACTAAATCCATTTCAGTTAGATATCTAGCCACATTTATAGATAACCAAATTCTTCTAAAAAGTATTTAAAGTACAATTTATTATTTTAAATCATTTATTTTAAGTTCCTTTGGATATCATAACTATTTAAATTGAGTTATCCTAGAAGAAACTTCAGAGATACCGTAAAATGATAAGGCACAGTTTCATTAAAGAGCTGCTGACAAGTACTATGAAAGCATTCAGGTAGTATCTGAAGCTTTTTTCCTATATCAATCTGAATACATACATGCCCATATCTTGAATATGTATTTCACTAAGCAAAGCTTTGCTATCCCTGGAGAGTGGGATGGAATAGTAATTTGCTGTAATTCTACCTTTATTCACAGAAGGATGAGACATAAGGTCTGAAGGCTTTGGTAGTGAGATTCAGGCACAGACATCATATTTTTGCATCCCTGTATAAATCTGGAAACAGAAGGAACTACGGAGTTGATATTTGCTACAGCTGCAGCAATACCATTGCAGATGGTTTCTGCAGCAAACTGTGATGATATTAATATGATGACATCACACAAATGTCACATGACATACTTGATTATTTATATGTCAGATGCATATTGTAGCATTTATGTGATGATGATAATGTCATGCATATGTTGCAATTTGACCTCTTTTCCTTTTCAGGACACATAAATGTGTAGTATTGCAGGGAGTTATTCATTCCAAATTGCATCATAATGATACAATATACCACAATCACATTATCAAAGATCACACTGTAAATGATGAAACCAAAAAAAGCCTGATCAGATGAATTTCTTGTTAATTTTTTTATAGATCAACCTTTTTTGTCATAGAACGCACCGGAACTCTGTTCCGGTACCTTTTTTCGACAGATTTTCCAGAGTTGTGTTCTTTTCCTATTGTTGCCCTTCCTATCCTTGTTTGTTTGTGAAAATGCCTCGTTGGCGGTACGGTGCGAGCAGGGTCTCCTCCAGCACTGTCTGCCTCCTCTAGAAGGAGCCATGAGGTGCCGGAGCACCACAGCCAGAGCGTGGCTTGATTGGCTGTCTACGAAAATCTATTTTTAGTCTTTTATACTTTATATTCAAACTGCAGAGGGGAAGAATAAGAATAAAGGCAATGTCTTGTGAATTGGAGGTATTATTATTATTAATAACATATATTAATTATGTATTGGTCAGATGTAAAGGTGGACGGACCTACAGTATGAGGTTTAATCAGATCTATTTATTAAATTGACTTTAACTTCAAGGTAAATTAAAAGTCACTGACAAAGTTTCAACTTTACTTTTTTTCAAGTCAACATCCATATTAAACTCCAAATGTAAATTTTTCCACCTTGTTTGACAACTTCTTAAAAATAATTCAATCTTTTACAAGCAACCAAATTTTGTTTTATTGGGCCAATTTCATTTCACATAGAAAGCTGACATTTCTGCTGATTAAACTAAATGGGCATGCCAGTGGTAAATGTCCCAAAAGATTAATAAAATGCCTTCTTGTAATTTTAGATTGACTAAAAAATTGAAGAAGTTTTTTTTCAACTACAAAGGTAAACCTTGTAGGGTAGGCAAGGCGGGTTGTATGACGTGTGTGAGTTCTGGCACCTTTTTATTTTATTTTTTTACAAAAAAAGCACTGGATCTATTGGGGCATTTATTTTGTTATATGTCTATAATCAATCATCAGTATATAAATATTTCCTTCATTATTTTTTGAGGACCTTATTTCAGAAATATTAAAATCTGACCTAAAGAATCTAAAAGATATGGAAGCTAAGGGCCAATTTCTATATGCTAAAATAACTGAATGCTGTAGTAAAGCAGTATCTATGCTAAAATATTAACTACAACACTAGCAACAGAAAATTATACCATCTTCAATGCATCTAGATTAATTGGATTCATAACAAATAAAATATTTTTAATAACAACTTTATTAAAATTTACAAATGCAAAGGTAAAAATCTAATAGAAACTAAGGGCAATGTAAAAAAGAAAAAGAAAAGCCCAAAGAGGCAGGAAAAAAGAAGATATATAAAAGATAATTCCATATATCCTCCAGACAAGTATAAACAGTTTCAGTAACTCAACACCTTCTCTAGTATTTCAATTTCAGAAAAGCATCTTTTCTTCCTATTTCTTATTCCTTATCAATAATCAAATTGTAAAAACTCATAATTTAATCCTAATCGGCAAAAGGCTATTAAGAACTACTAGAAATAGTAAAACACACACAGAGAGACACAGAAATACATAGTTGTACTAGCCTTACTAAAAAAATCAATCTTGTAATTCAACTGATCACTTTATCTAAGAAATAAAGCAAAAGAAATCCCTGTCGACCTACAAACTGATCTGTGTCATTCTGTCCTGGTCAAAAAAAGATCTCTGAGCCTCAAGAAACCACACCATATATATTTTAACCCTGACTGAATACGTTCAGTACGCAGACCTTCTGTCTGTTTTTAAAAAGCTTGATATTTTTAAAATTAAATAATGTCCCAAAAGTTTATTTCTTATCATTTTCTCTTTGTTTTCTCTCAGAAACAGTTTTATTGGTTTCACAAATTCCTTTTGTAAATCCAAAACAGGTAGCCTTTTTATATCTCTCTTCCGATTTATTATTTGCATGTCCTCTTTAATTATTAAGAAATCTGTTTTCATTTGTAATTCCATTTTGGCATCTTTTTCCATATCACTTACTGTATGAGCTGCCATTTTTAAGTCCATTTTCTGATCCATAGCATCTTTCCCCATATCTCTTTTGTAATCCAGCATTTTTTAAAATTCCAAATCCACATTCAATTCAGTCAGCTTTATACAATAAAATCTGAGGTTCTTCTATATATTTATTATAGTTTAAACCAGGCATGTCAAACTGTTGGCCTGCAGGCTGGATGTGTCATGCCAAAACTGCACCTACCCCATTGTCGGCAATGGGGAAAAAGTCGTGATACGTCACACAATGTCATATGACGTCGCGAGTTTGACATGCCTGGTTTAAGCAATCTTGTAAGTAATTTCTGAATACATTGTTCTGAAGCAGCCTTAACTTCTTCTGTAGTCAAATATTGCTCCATAAGAAGGGTCCCTTCTTATTAGTATAATGAAATATTTTTTTTCTCTGAGCCATGTTCATTTCTGCCATTGCTGTCCCCAGAAGTCCAGAAATTGATAAATTCTTACAATATTTGCCTTATGGTTGTTATGGATATAGATGCAGATAAATAAGTATCACTTATTCAAATTTTGTTGGATGTAGAAAAGAGTTTTTATATGGATCAAATTCAACTTACAAAGTGTATTTTCAGATAATTGTTTTCCATTACCATTTGATTACGATGAGTTACTGTATTTCCATGAATATATATACTGTATATATATATATATATTTCATGGAAATATATATATATATTTCGCGGTGGCTCAGTGGGTTAGGACGCTGAGCTTGTCGATCAGAAGGTTGGCAGTTTGGCGGGTCGAATCCCGAGTGCCGCGTAACAGAGTGAGCGCCTGTTACTCGTCCCAGCTTCTGCCAACCTAGCAGTTCAAAAGCACGTAAAAATGCAAGTAGAAAAATAGGGACCACTACGGTGGGAAGGTAACAGCGTTCCATGCGCCTTTGGCGTCTAGTCATGCTGGCCACATGACCATGGAGACGTCCTCGGACAAGCGCTGGCTCTTTGGCTTTGAAACGGAGATGAGCACTGACCCCTAGAGTCGAAAATGACTAGCACGCATGTGCGGGGGAACCTTTACCTTTACCTTTATATATATATATATATATATATATATATATATATATATATATATATATATATATATATATATATATATATATATATTAACAAACAAATGAACACTGGGATAGAATTAAAAACTAAAACAGTTTTTATTGCTGAAAAATCAAGCTTTCGTTGGCCAACTGCCAACGTCATCAGGATGGAGATGCTGGGGTGGGGAGATTCCGTTTATACTGTTGGTGTCTGCACTCTGCTCATGGAGCATGCTCAGATCTGTTTGTTGAGGTCTGCCGTATTTCTTTGAGTTGTCGCGCATCCGTTTTTGGGATGTATTTGTCTCTGGGTATCTGTTGTTAAAAGTGAATTGTTTATAGCTCCATGTGTTGTAGCCATAACCCTGGTCATTGTCCGTGTTCTCATGCCAGGGATCTTAAATGGTTGTTGCTCTTCTTCCTTGTGTTCGACATTGCAGAGTGGTTGTGTGCTGGTGCAACCTTGGATTTGATGCAATGAGATAATTTGTGAATTCTTGCGCTGTTTGTCTTCATGTCGCGCACGTCGTTGCTCTTCCCAATTTTTTAGTGCCTGGTATGCAGGGGGGAGGTCTATATGCCGGTTGATGGAGGAATGGTTTGAAAACCAGGCTTCCTTAAACAGGCGGCCGCCTTTAGTGTTGTCACTGGCAATAGCTTCAGTCCCTGCTAGATTAAAGGCATGGTTGTGTGTAGCCATGTGTGTCCACACCTGTGAACGTTGTTCTTGTCTTCTAATAGCAAGCTTGTGTTCATGCACCCTAGTCCTCAGTCGTTTTGCTGTCTCCCCAATGTAATTGCAATTGCAATTCTGGCATGATATCTTGTATACGACCGAGGCTTTTTCTTCATTGGGGAGTGGATCTTTAGGGCGCATGACGCAAGCTCGTAAGGTCCGATCAGGTCTGTGGGCAACACCGACTTTGTGAGGGGTTAGTATGCGCGCTGTGGCCTCGGATACACCGTGGATATAAGGCAGTGTTATCCGTGATGTTATCCGTGCTCAAAAAAATAAAGGGAACACTTAAATAACACAATGTACAGTATTTAATAGTAGGATGTCTTATCTTGTGTTCCCTTTATTTTTTTGTGATATATATATATATATATATATATATATATATATATATATATATATATATATATATATATATATATATATATATATATACACACACACATACATACATACATATATATGTTTTCTGAGGTTTTCGCGGGTGTTTGTATGTGGATCTTTGGTCATTCGGGTTTTTTCCCACACCTTCAATTATACGTGGCTGCGGCTGATGCTGGCTTGCCACCTCCTTTGCTGGCCACGCCCACCCACCCCAGGCTTTTTGGGGGTAGGGCTTATAATAGGACCACCCAAAAAAAATCAGGCTAGGGCTTCTTTTTTTTTGTGGGTGAGTCTTATTTTTGGGGAAACACAGTATTACCAATATATTTGTGTCTTGATCCACTGAATAACATTATCATTGTCTCCAATTTTGTATTTAGTTTTGAACCGCTATCTTCTTTTAGACATTAGTGGTGTGCGGGACACTCAACTAAATATTTTTTTCTTGTATGCCAATGACATTAAGGCTGTTTTTGATAATTATACAATATTGTTAACAAAAAAAATCACATTTTATCAATTTAGTTTTTAGTATTTATATCCTGGTTATACCATTAACAGGAAAATATTTATTTATTTATTTATTTTATTTATTTATTTGTTTTTATAAACCGCCCTTCTCCCGAGGGACTCGGGGCGGTGTACAGAGTAAGGTAGGCAAACATAATGAAACAGTACTGAAAAACAATAATCAAAACAAACTGGGACCCCAATTAGAGCTATCAGGCCAGGCAGGACTGCTGGAATAGTTAAGTCTTTAAGTCGCGCCGGAAGGTGCGGAGGTCGGGGGCCATCCGGATTTCAGTTGGTAAGCAGTTCCAGAGGGCTGGCGCACCCACTGAGAATGCCCTCCCCCTGGGGGCCACCAGCCGACATTCCTTGAGCGGTGGCACCCTGAGGAGGCCCTCTCTGTGGGAGCGCACAGGGCGGTGGGGTGTTGACATTGGCAGAAGATGCTCCCGTAGGTAGTCCGGACCCATGCCATGTAGGGCTTTGTATGTCATTGTTAGCACCTTGAACTTCACTCGGAAGGCAACCGGAAGCCAGTGCAGCGCACGGAGGAGAGGTGTGATATGGGAGTATCGGGAGGCTCCCAAAAGTGTCCGTGCCGCTGCACTTTGCACCAGTTGAAGCTTCCGAGTGGATCTCAAGGGCAGCCCCATGTAGAGAAATATCTAATTTCTTGACTTTTAGATCAATGATATCTATTGATTTCTGTAAGAGATTAGGGTTTACAATTTGTACAGACTCCATAATGTCTGGGATAGAGTGGGATGAGGGGTGGCCATGATAGAATACACTGCACCTTTTGCTGGATCCATCTGTATGCCTTCTGAGGATATTCTATAACCTAAATAGTCCAGTTAAATCAGATCAAATGTGCATTTTTCTACTATATCAAAAAGCTTATTGTTCCATAATTTTTGCAATACATTTCTGACATGGGTTACAAAAACATATTTATCTAAAATGTCTGCAAAAATTTAGACAAATTTAATCTACAATTAACCAGGCCAAAAGCTGGTTCAAAGTTTTCACATCTTCTCAACCACTCCTCTGCCGCTGTGACCCCTCCCACCCCTTTTAGTACAAACAGATACATCAGATGTGTTGATAGGAACAGTTCTACTCCAAGCAGAGAAGGGAGTACACACTTGTATGTGTGTTTTACTTAAGAGCATTGCACCACGTAGAGAGAAATTATGCTATTGGTAGCAAAAAAAATGTCTTGCAACAATGGAGACACCTGCTGGAAGGAGCAACCCACCCACTTACCATACAAATCCATGCTGACCATAAAAATTTAGAGGTGCTGCAAACACCACATCTCTCATACCCTGGCAAATCAGATGTGCACAATTCTCTTTTACTTTGATTTTTTACATTTTCTATATTGCAGGCTCCCAGAACAAGTTTCCAGACACTTTTTCATGCAAGCCAGAGTATCAAGTTCCCCAATCACGCCTCCCACCCCCAGCATTGATAATGCAGGCAAGCAACTTTAAGGCCTATGGTAAGACAGATCGATGCAAAAGGCTGAGAGCAGAAAGGTGGGCTGATGATCTCTTTGATTAGATTAAGGTATTGTAGCAGCAGGATGTATATGCTAGGGCCTGGATGGATAAACTCAAGACCGATCAACAAGCTATTGTTTCACTTTTAACAAAGGTGGGAAAAAGCTATTGTACAATGGATGTCTATGTGCCTTTTCTCCTAAGGGAGGAAGAAGAACAGCTGTGCCTTGACAGCTGACAGAAGGACACATGGGAATTTTAAAAGTCAATATATACTTCTAAGAGAATTTTGGTGGCCAAAATCCTGCACTGAGCTAAAGGATTATAGCTTCCTCCAGCCATGTCTGTTGGAGAGCAGACCCAATCCCTGGTAAGCCATTTGTCTTGTTGCAACTGCTAAACACCCCCATCCCCCAACCTTGGGACACTATTTTGCTAGATTTCATCACTGATCTTCCTTCAATGTGGGGATATACTACCATATTAGTAGTAGTGGATTTATTTACCAAATTGACCTATTTCATTCCTTTCAGGGGTCTTCCAACAGCTCAAGAAATGGCTCAAAATGTTTTATTCCATGTCTTTAGATATAGAAGGTTGGTTAATAATGTCATAAAAGACAGAGAAGTCAATTTACTTCCAATGTTTGGAGGGCACCCTTGCAATTATTAAATCTTAAAATACATATGTCATTTGTCCATCATATGACTCCAATAGAGAAGCTGAGAAGGTTAACCAACTACTGCAGAAATGTTTAAGACACTATATTTCTGGACACCTGGACTTATTTCATATCATTAGCTGAATTTGCTTATGGCAATGTGTGCAATGGTATATCTCCATTCCAGGCAACATATAGTTCCACCTATAGGTCTTACTAACAAACAGAAAAGAAATGCTATTCCTTGCACCACAAATTTTTCTACATAAAAAATATAGCTATTTTCCTGAGCTTTGGAGTGCCTTCAGAGCCTGTGAATTATTTTTGTTGGAATATATTGCATCTACATTGCTTAAAAATAACTTAAGAGTGTGGATTGTCCATTTATTTTGTATTTTTGATTATGGTTTTGCTGGTTTAATTATTGCTGCTGTTCACCACCTAGAGTCATTTGTTTGAAATAGGTGACCATATAAAATAAACCTTTATTGCTTCTGATTATAGATTGGCTCTCAATTATCTTCCTCCCTCCTCCTTCCCTAAGGAAATGCTAAACCATGCTTGTGTTAGATTTTCGGAATATATCGTTATTTGGACTCATCATAAGCTATTTACGACTCTTGCAATTTACAAACTGAACTTCACTCGGAAGGCAACCGGAAGCCAGTGCAGCGCACGGAGGAGAGGTGTGATATGGGAGTATCGGGAGGCTCCCAAAAGTGTCCGTGCCGCTGCACTTTGCACCAGTTGAAGCTTCCGAGTGGATCTCAAGGGCAGCCCCATGTAGAGAAATATCTAATTTCTTGACTTTTAGATCAATGATATCTATTGATTTCTGTAAGAGATTAGGGTTTACAATTTGTACAGACTCCATAATGTCTGGGATAGAGTGGGATGAGGGGTGGCCATGATAGAATACACTGCACCTTTTGCTGGATCCATCTGTATGCCTTCTGGGGATATTCTATAACCTAAATAGTCCAGTTAAATCAGATCAAATGTGCATTTTTCTACTATATCAAAAAGCTTATTGTTCCATAATTTTTGCAATACATTTCTGACATGGGTTACAAAAACATATTTATCTAAAATGTCTGCAAAAATTTAGACAAATTTAATCTACAATTAACCAGGCCAAAAGCCTGGTTAAAACAAAACTCTCAATTGTACTCAGTGAAAAGTATTTTTTTAAAAAAATGCACAAAAGCAGATAAGCCAAAAAGAAACAAAAATATTCACAATGCCTAAAAACTAATTTCCACTTGAATGACAAATTTTAATGATAGTTTCAATTTTATTTTTCAGATAAAACCTGAATCCTAATTTGACCATGATCAGCATTTTTAAGAAATATCCTTTTTATTCTAAAATAAAGTTGATTGAACCTTTGATTGACTACTGCACCCTGCCCTTCCAACTATCACTTAATTTTTTGTTTTGTTTTGCTAATTAACTTGGTGAATCAAGTATATATGACAAGAAAGCTAAAATTCCCAGACTAAGAAAAAGGTAAAATCACTCCAAATTTAGTAAATGACGTTTTTCCCACAGTGTTGTTGTTTTCAACATCTTGGTATAGAGGTGGATTGCATCATTACTTGCAAAATACTGTATATATTTACTGTGAAGAAATGATTGCATTACACACTGAAGCTGGCTGCAGCACTTATGGACAGCCAACTTCCATCCTTAGTCATTAGATCTTTCTAGGTTGCTCTATACTGGACATGCAGTAATTCACAATAGATTTGTTTGTTTCTAACACTAAAGGTTTCACTGACAGACACAAACACACACACACACCAATTTCTGCAGGCCCCAGAGTAGTCACCATTTCTTCCTAGACTATCTTTAAACCATGGAAAAAAAACCTCAAATGCAGCAGTGGTCTGGAGTGTTCTGAAAGAGAGGTAACCCTCCCACATGTTTGTTTTTAAATAATTCTTATATTAATTCATATTTTAAACTTAAAAAATCCATATTTTCATAATGTAATCATGATTTTAAAAACCCCTGAAAATAAAATAAGAATACTTAAGAATTGGATATTTAATATACTTTTAAATAATATCAGCATAATCTGAGCATTTTGGGAGGAGAAAATTACTAATTATTATTATTACTAATATATTTTCTCTCATGTTAAGGAATTTTATGGGGAACTTATTTAGCACACTGAGTGCAAAAGTAATGCTCTCCATTCTAAAAATTAATAGTATCATGTAATGCAGTGATTCTGAGAAAAGATTTTTTTCCAGATATATGGAAATGCTTTTGAAGAGATAAGATATAATCTATAGTTTATATTGACATGTTTATAAAGTAAGGTAATAATAGTAATTTGGAAGAAAGCAAATCATCCTTACAGGATTCTTCTAAAATTGTAAATAAGTATTATGGGGGCTGCTTGCCTTAGTTATGAATTAAGTTTTCAAATCATCTATATTAAACAGATTCAGAAAATCAAAGATGTAAAACACTGCAGGTATACAATGCTGTTATTCTTTTGCTTTGTAAAACTAATTCAGAATAATTTCACTAAATCAAAATAACTATGAAAAACTTTCTGTTTTGGTTTTGCCTACATTTGAAATATTAAAGATAATTAATTTTGTAAATCCCATATGTATATGTATATATATATATATATATATATATATATATATATATATATATATATATATACACATATATATATATATACATACATATACATATACATTTACATATACATATACATATACATATACATATACATATACATATACATATACATATACATATACATATACATATACATATATATATATATATATATATACCTTTTGACATCACTGGACACTTGAAAAACAGTGATAATCCATGCAACCAGAAATGGTTTGTCCGTCTGTCAATCTGAGGAATTCTATATATTACTCATACATTTATTTTTCTAGCAAAAAATGAAAACGAAAGCAATGAAAATTACAATGAAAACTAATGAAAGCAGGAGCCAGAAAATATAGAGCCAGAAACTAATGACCAGCCATGGCCCTGTCTCTTTAGGCATGTGCAGTTACAAATTTCTCAAATAAATAAATCTCCAAATCTAGAAGTATTAAAATAATGTTCCTGATACAATCAGAAAACGGAATTTACCAAATACTATTAACCTAATACTGCTAAGAGACATACTAATGAACTTTCAAATGGAAAGGAAAATTCCATATGGATCTGAATAACATGGCTTCTGCAATTGATCACACCCCAATGGAACATATAATGGTAAGAGTAATCTGCCTACTATGCTACTAGTTAAGATAGTTGCTGTTTGTATAAATAGTAAATAGTCTCTAGACCACCTACCTCTCCTGCTAATTCCAATCATGTAAATAGACAATCCTGTTATCTTTGTTCTCAGATCACAGAATCATTTTTCACAATAGATATTAGAATTAGAAGACAATTCAGCCCAGGATAATCTCATCACTAGCCCTTAGAGTATTGGCCTTCTTTGCTGTCTCCTGCACCTATACAATTGAAAAAATTCAAAAAATCAAAACAGAATTCTCAAAAATAGCCACATTCTGTTATCTTGTTTCAGTTCTGCATTGATAATGACCAAACTCTCAGACTTCTCATAATCCACTAAAATCCAGTTGTGTGCAAAAGTGTACCCAAAGACATTTTCTTTGTAGGAATGAATGGATGGATGGATGGATGGATGAAACCAATTTAAAAATTAATCTAGACTTATGAACAAAATTTATAATAATAAGAGCTAGATAATTAACTACAATTAACAAACTGGGAAACCTGACATTTCAGTGTTTACATTTAAGTAAAGAAATACCCTACTTATTTGAAGACCTTTTTTATTATCATTTCATGTAGCCTTAAGATTAAGATAGCATTTTTTGTTCAATTGGGGAAAAAAACATCAGAACATGATTTAATCACCAAGTCAACTTTTCCAAAATAAGTAAGTAACTAAGTTATATTTGGAAGTATTAGGTTTCCTTCATTTATGCCTAAGTGTTTACTTTTTCTTTTATTGTATTAAGGATTTTCATTTAAACAGTTTATTAGCTACAAAATATTAAACTATGTTGTTAAATAACTATAGCATTAAAAGAATTAAAAATAGCTTCCCTGATATCAAAGTAACTAACATTATTTTAGTATTTAAAGTAGTATTTACTATTTTAAAATAGCTAATCATTGTGTTGTGGTAAGTCAGAATTTTGTAATAACTTACTATAAATTTTAGTTATAATAAGTAAACAAACAGGTAAATGCTTTTATGTATATTATTTAACAACAAAAAATACAATATTGTTAAATAGAGACCGAAAATGTTCAAGTAGGGATCTGAATACAATTTTTTATTGGCTATTATTTTTCATTATTGTTGATTCACATATGAAAAATATCTTAAATTTAGAATTGAGTGAATGTGACTAAATGTATAAATATTATAATAAATATAATTAAAATAGTATGTCAATTAGAAAAACTGATATAAAAGTTTAATACATTTAATAATTATTTAGGTGAATTAAGACTTGCAATTTTTAAAAAGTTTGTTACTGAAAAATTAATTTTATATATATACTGTAATACTAATATACTAATATACTAATATATAATTTTTATATATACTGTAATACTAATTTGCATAACATCTTTCAAACAATTTTCTCTTTTCTCCATTCATGCATTATATAAAGAAGAAAATAGGTGCTCAGGCATCCAAAGTATTTATTATTTGTTTACCTTAGATATCTTGATATTTTAGCTTACAATTAACAGTAAATTAATTTAGTAGTCTCAGCCACAGAATATTGTTTATAATACTATAAATCTTCTTATGAATATTTTATTAAATAAATTTTCCTGGGCCACTTAAATCAAAAATAGTTCATTATTATTTTAAACCAAAATAACTTAAGCTATATAAAAATCAAGACTGAAAAGAAGCTGATATCAGACAATGATGGCTTAAATCTTCAGCAAATCAGACATGGTGTTCAATTATTTTGAACAGGATTACATTATTTAAGTGTGTCTGAAGGTGCTTATTTGTCACCAGTGAATATTAAAATGTTTCATTATTACAAATACGTTAATAAATCTAACATTCAGGTCAATATTATATTTCATTAGTTCTAAAAATGAAATTATTTAGCAGTGATCTATTTCTATTTTAAAATCACAATCAGCTACTTATCAATCACGTTCATGTTGATCTAAAGTATTTAGAATGATGTTGCTGTAAGCAACTGAGCAACAGAAGCCTTAATAGCAAATGTTACTAATCAGGGGTATCAAACTTGCCACATCAGATGACATGTTACGACATTGTGTGACTTTTTTCCAATTGATGGAGCTGGGGTGGGTTCAGCTTCCACGTGATTCATCTGGCCCATGGGCCGGCAGTTTGACACCCCTGCTCTAAATGATATATAATTTTGTCTTTGTTCTATAGTAGCAAAATAAAAATCACTAAAATAGGCTAGAAGATATATTTCACAACAAGGGTCTTTGTTTTTTTTTCTACCTTCCCCATGCCAGTCATCATCTATCCTGATTTATGTTTTTATTTTAACTAACATTTTGTAAGCCATGAATGTAAGGGGTTAGCAGGAAGTAAAACTTCTCTGCAAGTTGTTACCACCTTTTCTGAGAAGCATTTTGAAGAGAAAATCACTCATATTTCTCCAGAACCTGATGCCTATTGGTGGAATCCAAAGAGATGACTGGAGGGATGTCTTGTCAAATTATCTCAGGTATGGTCTTCTGAATATCAGGTAACAAGAGTTTTTTGTAGCAAGAGCTTTTCCATGTGTGAGCTGCACTCTTGCCTTTAGTTTATTTCTAATTATTTGCCAAGCAGGGGACTGAGAGCTGATGTGGGAGACTATGAACACTTATTTAAGTGAGGACGTAATGGTATATCTGTTCATTAAAGGGAACTTTCCTGTAACTGGGCAATTTCCTTTTTTGGGAAAAGGTTTTAAGAAAGCAGTTATGGTCTAGTTACAGACAACCTCGGCTGAAGCAGGTTGCTTGACCATTAACAGTCTGGATTTATGCATGGGCAGAAGTGGGGTTGTAACCCTGGCCACATATATAGAATGCCTTAGGACAGAGGTCCCCAACCTTTTGGACACCAGGGACTAGTTATATGGAGAGAAGTTTTTCCGTGGACGGTGCTTTCCTTGTTTGTGCGGCCCGGTTGCTGGCATGCCATGGCCTGGTACCAGTCCACAGACCAGGGGTTGGGGACCCTTGCCTTAGGATTCAGTGCTTTCCTCAATTTTAAAGTCTATATGAAGCCGCTTGAAAAAATGATCCATTGGTTCTGGGTAGGATACCAGCAGAATGCTGGCAATTCTTCTAGATCACAATCTTGGGCCAAACATGAAATATTGTACCCTAACCTAGGATCTGGAAGCAGACAAAAGCCATAAATAGGAGAACCTTTGCCCAGCTTCACCTGATGCACCAAATGCAGTTGTTCCTGGAATCATAACCACTGGTTGTCATTTATGCTGTAATCATCTTGTACTTGGAATACTGCAAAAACACTTAATTGGAGCCCTCTTTGAAGACTATTTAGATAAGTTATCTCTTGACTGGTGAAAAAAAATAGTAGGACATAATTCTTCTGGTTAATACATTGGCTATCTCTAGGACTTTGGGCACACTTTAAAATGTGGGTTATTACTTGCAAATTCCTTCATAGCTCAAAATCTTACTTACTATCGACTCCAGATGGAATCTGCCCCTATATAAATCTGAGACAGCAAGGTAAGTTGTATGTTCCCAAGACTGCTGCTTCAACCCAATGGAAGAGTTAGTTGCCAAGGACAGGGCATTCCCTGTTGACACATAGGAGGAATGTAAAACAATTCTCTACCACCAAGTTTTTGAATCTTGATCTATTGGGAATTATTTTTATTGGCTGATTTACTTAATAATTTTATCTGTCTAGTTTTGCATTATAAGTTTGATGATTTTATATATTTTAATGGCTGCAAGGAGGGAGTTTTATGTTGTTCCTTGCTAAAAAAAAGTATTCTCTAAAGGTTATCTGAGTAAAAATATACAGGTAGTCTTCAACTTACATTCATTTGTT
This sequence comes from Vipera ursinii, assembly GCF_947247035.1. Taxonomy (NCBI): domain Eukaryota; kingdom Metazoa; phylum Chordata; class Lepidosauria; order Squamata; family Viperidae; genus Vipera; species Vipera ursinii. Next base: position 138,915,869 of record NC_139512.1, read on the forward strand.
TAGTTAATGTTCAAAATTACAATGGCACTGAAAAAAGTTACTTATGATCCATCCTTGCGCATCTAACCATCATAGCATTTCCAAGGTCATATGATCACAATTTGAGTGTTTGGCAACTGGCATATATTTACAATGATTGCAGTGTCCTGGGGTTACGTGATCACCATTTTCCATTTTCCAGCTGACAAACAAAATCAATGGTTAAAGCCAGATTCACTTAATGATTTGATTCAGTTAATAACTGCAATGATTTGCTTAACAACTGTGGCAAAAAAGGTCCTAAAATTGGACATGACTCAGTTAATAACCCCCTTGGTTGGCAATGGAAATTCTAGTGTGGTTGCAAGTTGAGGACTACCTGTAATCACATTAGTGACCCCCCCCACACACACAATTGCAGTCTGTAATGTAGGGCCATCACAGGTAGCATGAAGCTGTAAGTTGGTTATATTAATTTACCTTGCTGCTAATTGAGGACTGCTTTTCTGTTCCTTTTTTTTGAGGGGGAGGGAGAGTTTTTATGTCAGTCTGGACTCCGGGACTGAGAAGTCCATGCAAATTTTAATGCAACATTTTTAGAAGTCATTTTTTTTAATACCTTCTTTCTAGGACTGAGAAAGACTGATTGGCTCAAAATCACCCAGCTGGCGAGTCTAGTGCTCAGATTTATCAACTCCCAATCCAGAATGTTTACCATTGGGCCAAACTGGCTCTCAAACATGATTATAACCTTAAATTCCAAATATGGAAAATAATTCATAAATATTATTCAAAGTCAATATGTTGTTTCTCTTAATTTTCAGCATCTAGTTTTCATAACCATTCTGCTCTCTCCAAATAATTCCTTATTCCATTGAAACGACTCGTTCTATTTTAGAAGAAAAAGCCAGTCCCTATGATGTTCTATTATAGCACAACCACTCAAAATAGCACATATGACTCTTCTTACATCCACAATACAAATACATAAATTAGGATATAGTTCTGTTTTTAAGACTCACATAGACATATGTTTCTGCCTTTATAACCCTCAAATTTCTACTGAGTACAGAAATGGTATTTGCAGAGTTAACAGTAAAATAACATACTTCAATAATGCGTACAATTTTCTAATTTACTGAATGAAAATGTTTCAAGTACAAGTTAGAAGGTGATTATATTGACAACTATACCAGTATTATTCAAATTTTGGAGTAGGCAAATCCTAGAATTCTGTAAAATTTTGGTGAACAATATTGAGATACATTGTTTAGGCTTATTAAAGAAACACAGTAATATTCTGAGTAGCAGATAAAAAAATGTATACTATTATTCAAATCTATACTAGAAACTGCTGTCAAAGTTAGGACATGGATTCTCAATTTCATTTTATGGTTAAAAGTTTACTCTAGTGTTAAAAGAACCTCCTGCTTTGTTCATTTAAGCTAGTAGATCCTACGTGAAATTCCTATTCCTTCATTTATTTATTTCAACTTTTAAACTGCTTATCAGATCCAGTTTTACAAGATAACAAGCAATTAAAATCATCTAATAAAACTCTAACAACTAAACTGTACAATAAAAGGTAGTTATTAATATGTATATATATTACTAAAATAAACACTAAAAATAAATTAAAGTTAAAAAAATTGTCACATTAATTTTTTTTGGGGGGGTGAATACTAAAGACTTTTTAGCTTAGTTTGTGAAATAATTTTCCTGTCTCTTCCAGTTAATTATCCTCTTAATTACCTATAATGTTTATATGGCATCTGCTGCTTGACCATAAATAAAGTTAATACATACACTTTGATTAAAAAGAGAATAAAACATTTTGCTTTAAAACAGTGTAACCTATGCTATGACACTTTGTGGATGGAACTAAGAAGCTACTCTCTGATAGCTGGTTACTCTAAGTCTGCAAGGGAAGGCATGTGAAAGAAAAGATAAAGGTAAATATTTCCCATGTCCAGTTGTGTCTCACTCTAGGAAGTAGTCTTCCTCTTAGCTGAGGGAGTGTTCCTCTTAGCTGAGGGAGCCAGCGTTGTCTGAAGACATTTCCATAGTCATGTGGCCAGCATGACTATATGCCAAGGTACATGGAATGCTGTTACGTTCCCTCTGAAGTGGTATCTATGTATCTACTTGCATTTGTATGTTTTTGAACTGCTAGGTGAGCAGGAGCTGGGGCAAGTAGTGGGAGCTCACTCTGTCACACAGTGCTTGGGTCTCAAACTTGGGCTGCCAGCTTTTCCAGCTGACAAGCTCAATGTCTTTAACCACTGAGTCACTGGGTCCCACATGTGGAACAAGTATGGTATGCAGTACATGTTCCATGTATGCACTCATGCCCAAAGAACACTCAAACTATACATGCATTAGATGCAAATTATGTGAACTACTACAGGAAAAAGTTAGGAATTTAGAGGCAACCCAACATACAAAAGAAAGCTCCACCCAAACCGAACCAAATAACAAACAAATAACTCCCTGATAAACCCTTGGAGGAAGACAAATGGAGGTATGTCACACAAAGAAGGAAACACAATACTCAAAGAAACAGCATACAAAAAACAAACCTCTTCTGCCCAATCCCACTCAACCAGAAGCAGCCCCATTAAAACTGAGCAATTGATTTCTCCCCTTAAATGGAAACATGCAGACCCACAACCGCCCCCTCAAAGAAAACATGCAGACACCTAGCAAAGAAACAACTTCAAATACCCCTAAAAAAGCCACATCAAAAAAACACCTGAGATAAACAAAACAACACTCCAGACTGCATCTCCCAAAAAAAGAAGGCAAGGGTTGGTAATAGGAGATTCTATCCTCAAAGGAACAGAATTATCCATCTGCAGACGGGACATACAATCCAGGGAGATATGTTGTCTCTCTGGAGCAAAATCAAAGATGTGGCTGACAAACTAACCAAAATAATTAGGCCTACAGATTACTACCCATTCCTCCATCCTCCACATTGGCACGGATGACATAACAACAACCTGAGTACAATAGTGAGAGATTGCAAACAATTAGGCAATAAAGTTAAGAGTTCTCATCAGTACTCCCAATGAAAGTCCAACACCCACTGAGAGAAAAAAGAATTTTAGAAATAAACCATTGGCTAAAGGGTTGGTATCACCAAGAAAACTTTGGTTTCCTGGATCATGGACTGCATTTCCTAGCTGAAGGACTCTTGGCAAGGGATGGGCTGCACCTCATGAAAACAGGCAAAAATGTACTTGGAAAAAGACTGGACCAATTAATCAGGAGACCTTGAAGCTAATACTGAGGGGAAGGGTGACTAATCTCTAGAGTCTCTAGAACCCAAATCCAATCACAAATCCCAAGAAAACAAATCAAACTATGAGGTAGGAGTGATGAGAAAAAGGAAAACTCAAACAACAATCAGGAGATGCAAAAAACATACCTATGGACAGGCATAAAAGTCTTAAATGCTTATATACAAATACTCAAAGCTTGGGGAACAAACAGGGTGAACTAGAAGCAATAGTACACAAGGAAGTGTATGACATAGTTGGCATAACAGAAACCTGTTGGGGTGAAACCCATGAATGGAATAGACTAATGGATGGATACAAATTGTTCAAAAGAAACAGGTCTACAAAAAGAGGAGGGGAGTTGCACTATTTGTAAGAGAACACTGCATATCTACAGAAATGCACATGATCAAAGATAAAATCTCTCCAGAATGTATATGGGTCAATATAAAAGAGGAAAAAAGTGACATTGCCATAGGTATATATTACAGGCCACCCAACCAATCAGAAGAAATAGATGAACTCTTTGCCAACCAGTTAACAAACATAGTAGGAAGCATACCAAAGTAGTAATAGGAGACTTCAACTATCCAGTTATCAACTGGGAGACAAACTCTGCTGTGAGCAGGAGAACAAACAGTCCTAACCAACCTAGTCGACAACTTTGTCACCCAAAAGTTGGAGGAGGAAACTAGACATGAAGCTAGACTGGACTTAATCCTTACAAATAGAAAATAAGTGATAGAGGGTTATACAAAGAAGTGATATAGAATTTAATATAACACAAACACTAGCAATAGAAAACAATCCAACCAGTATCTTAAACTTCAAAAGAGCTGACTTCAACAAACTCAGAGAGAACCTAGGAAAGATCCCATGGATGAAAATCCTAACGGGGAAAACACCCCAAGAAGCATGGGAAACTCTGAAAAATGCCATCATAAAAGCCCAGACCAGCACAATACCATTGAGAAAGAAAAACAAGGAATTCAAGAAGAAACCAGATGGCTGCACAAAGATCTCTCTGACAAACTGAAAAACGAAAAGGACAAATACAAAAAATGGAAAGAGGGGCACATAAGTAAGGCCAATTATCAGCAGACAGCCAGAACATGCAAAGATGAAGTCAGGAAAACAAAGGCTCAGAACGAACAAAGACTTTCAGCAGAAATCAAGGACAATAAAAAAGTTTCTTCCAATATATTAACAACAAGAAAAAAGTCAAGGAAACTGTAGGTCCATTAAAGAGAGAAGATGGCAAGGAAATAATAGGCAACAGGGAGAAAGCAGAGCTGCTTAAATCATACTTTGCATCAGTCTTCACACAAAAAGAAACTATAGCCCAACATACCAAAAAAACCACTGCAAAAGACATACTAGAAACAAAAATTAAAATAAGCCAGAAAATGGTAAGAGAACACCTATCTGACCTTGACGAATATAAATCACTGGGACATGACAGATGTTATCTCAGAATCATTGCACCACATTTTTCATAAATCCTAGGGCACTGGGGAAGTACCTGAGGATTGCAAAAGAGCTGATTTGGTTCCCATCTTCAAGATAGGGAAAAAAAACAGGCCCAGGAAACTACAGACCATGCAGTTTAACATCAATACCTAGGAAGATCCTTGAAAAGATAATCAAAAACAGATCTGCGAACAACTAGAAGCAAACAAAGTCATAACCAGTAGCCAGCATGGGTTTGTTAAAAACTGATCATGCCAAACCAATCTTATTTCATTCTTTGATAAAGTGACTAAACTAGTAAACCAACAAAATGCTGTGGATGTAGTCTACTTAGATTTCAGTAAGGCATTCGACAAAGTAGACCAGAATCTACTGCTTGGTAAGCTAGAATGAATGAATGAACCTTTATTGTCAAAGTACAACCATGTATACATTGAGATTGGCTGAGCCTCCCTTCATGCCACCCCTCCCCCACAACTCACAGTGGCAACAAATCCACCATCTTATTACACCATGTGAGCTAATTGCACACAACATACCGGCCTCACAAGTCAATCATACATAAAGTTATTTCCCGTTCAAGAGCCTGACAGCCCATGGATAGAAGCTGTTCTTGAGCCTGTTGGTACAGCTGGCTATACTCCTGTATCTCCTACCTGATGGTAGGAGAGTAAAGAGGTACCGACCAGGGTGTGAGTCGTCCCTGAGAATTTTCCTCACTCTTCCAAGGCAGTGAGCCCTGGCAATGTCATGCAGTGGTGTCAGGGAACAGCCCACAATGTTTTTTGCTATGCTCACCACCCTCTGTAATATCTTCCTATCTGCGACTGTCAGCCCAGCATACCAAACCGCAATACAGTGCGAGAGGACGCTCTCTATAGTAGACTGGTAAAAGAAGGTCATTAGCTATTGTTCTACCCCACCAGATGGATCTGTAGCTGGCTGACAAACCGGACTCAACGAGTAGTCCTCAATGGCACTACATCCACATGGAGAGAAGTAAGCAGTAAGATACCACAAGGTTCTGTCTTAGGCCCAGTACTCTTCAACATCTTCATAAATGACTTAGATGAGGAAATTAAAGGGGAACTCATCAAAATTGCAGATGACAGCAAACTGACAGGAGTAGCAAACACCCCAGAAGATGAACTCAGGATCCAAATATATGTAGGCAAACTTGAACAATGGGCCCTATCCAACAAAATGAGTTTCAGTGTGGAGAAAAGCAAGTTTTACATTTAGGCAGGAAAAATCAAAGATATAAGTACAAATTAGATGAGACCTGGCTCAAAAACAGTAACTGTGAGAGGGACCTTGGAGTGCTAGTGGATGATCACTTGACTATGAGCCAGCAGTGTGCAGCAGCAGCCAAAAAAGCTAATACAATCCTGGGTTGTATAAACAAAGGCATAGAATCAAGATCATGAGAAGTATTAGTACCTCTTTATAAAACCCTAGTAAGACCACACCTGGAATACTGCAACCAATTTTGGTCACCATATTACAAAAAAGCTGTTGAGAGTTTGGAAAAAAATTCAGAGAAGAGCAACTAAGATGATCAAAGGCCTGGAGACTAAAACATACGAAGAATGGCCACGGGACTTGGGTTTGGCTAGTAAATAAGAAATAGGGGAGACATGATAGCAGTGTTCCAGTATCTGAGAGGCTGCCAAAAGGAAGACAAGGTCACATTGTTCACTAGAGCACCAGAAGGAAGGATGAGAAATGATGGTTGGAAATTGATCAGAGAGAAAAGCAACCTGGAATTAAGGAGAAACTTTGAGACAGTGAGGACAATCAACCAGTGGAACAGCTTGCCTCCAGAAATCGTGGGCGCTCCATCACTGGAGATTTTTAAGAAGAGACTAGACAATCACCTGTCAGAGATGGTATATGTTCTCCTGCTTGAGCAGGGGGCTGGACTAGACCTCCAAGGTCCTCTTCTCTTCTCTTCTCTTCTCTTCTCTTCTCTTCTCTTCTCTTCTCTTCTCTTCTCTTCTCTTCTCTTCTCTTCTCTTCTCTCCTCTCCTCTCCTCTCCTCTCCTCTCCTCTCCTCTCCTCTCCTCTATTCTATTCTATTCTATTCTATTCTATTCTATTCTATTCTATTCTATTCTATTCTATTTATTCTATAATAGAAGGTATAGAATAATATGTTCTGGAACAGTAATCCAAGCCATTAAATGCCTTAAAGGGTAATATTTTGTTTTTGTTTGTTTTTTATTTGTTTTTACATTCAAGTTAGTGTTGAGATAATGGCTGACTGCCTGAAATAACCCCTACAGTTTTCTTGGCAAGTTTTTCAGAAATGCTTTTCCATTTCCTTCTTCTTATGGCTCAAAAAGAGATTGGCCCAAAGTCACCCAGACAGTTTCATGTGAAAGATGGGATTAGAATTCATGTTCTCCCAGTTTCTAGCCTAGTCCCTTTAACTACTATTTCAAACTAGCTCATTTATAATGTAACACCAGCACTTTAAATTGGGTCTGCAAACTGACAACTAGCAAAGACTTTATAAAGTTGGTGGACTAAGACCTTAATACCAAGTGACAATTAATGCTTTAGTAAGAGTTTTGCTTTGTTATTAAATTTTCTGGACTGTCTATAAGACTAGTCCACATGTAACATGTCATATAACTTCACAAACATATAGTAACACAATGTATTACAATAATATGTCTTTCAAAATATAACTGTTGTTGTCCAGCGGAAGAACAGATAACAAGGACCTATACTAAATGCCAGTTAAATAAAATTTTGCAAGAAAGAATAGCAACCAATATGTATCACATAACATTATTCCAATAGCAACTCTGAGATCATAAAAGGTAAGGCATTAGCAGATAGATCTTCAACCAGAGATCCTAATATTGTCCCAGTGATGTTTTTTAAATATAAATGTATTGGATTTATTGTCTATTATCTTGGTCCAACATTGTGAAGGAGATAATTGAAAATTCAGAGGAGCATTAGAGCATGGGTCCCCAACCCCTGATCTGTGGACCAGTACTGGGCTGCGGCATACCAGCAATTGGGCCGATCAAACAAACCCCCATCCACAAGATACAGGCAGCACAAAAAACCATGCACCCTCCAGTCCACGGAAAAACCTCTCTCCACGGAACTGGTCTCTGGTGCCCAAAAGGTTGGGAACCTCTGCATTAGAGGACAGGCTACACTGCTCCTAACACCTTACTATGCATAAACATCATGGCAAAAATGGCAAAATTAATCACCAATAGCATAATCTCCCATGACATGCAATGGTATACCAATGCTACATGCAGGACTGCTGTTTCCACTCTACCAGTCCTTGGAAGATTTGAGAGTTATAACTGATATAATTATTCCCAGGTTTATGACTATATTTAATTACAATCCTTAATTACTGATCAAGTTGGTGTGAGATAAACTAAGAGGTAAAATGAAATATTAGTGTTGTTTGGATTTATGTTAACAATAAAGACTGTATAAGTATATGATTACATAGAATGAAGATTAATACAAATCATGAGACTGTACTTAAATGAACTATGGCTTATATTGACATAAGAATAGAATACACTATAAGAATAATACTGTATCAGACCAAAAGTCCTTTTGTTCTAGCATCTTAATTCACACCCAGCCAACCAGATGTCACAAGGACACAATATCACTGTTGCTTCCTGTCAGTTGGTTTTTAGTATTATGGAGCCTCTGAACCTAAAGATTGTATATAAAGAGCTCCTAAATCCATTTATTTCTATAAAAATGCAACCTATTTGTTCTACATTAGATGTAGCACATTTAAATATCTAATTAAATATCTGTTTCTTATAATTTTTTAAAATCACATATTTTCTACCCATAAAGGAATTGTTCTAGGTCCATCATGAATTTCTCTTTTCTATATATTTTGCAGCACTTCAGTATTATTTTTGGTAAGCAATGATTGTATTCCAGTATGCTCATATCAAATATTTGTTTTAAATGTATCAGATACTGACAACTTTGTTTTTAAACTTATCCTAATGATCGTCAGCACCTAAAGTAGCTTCACAGTGGCTAACACTTTAATTCAAGCTATCCACTATGACCACCAGATACTTTTCAATGATCATCATTACCAAGTCAATTCAGCATGCATATAAAGTTAGAATTTTCCCTGCAATTTGCATCAATTACACTTACACTGAATTACATCTAATGTTTATATTCGTTCGCTTGAGATAAATTATTTTTGATTTGTTTATTCTTTATTTATTAGATTTTTATCCTGCCTTTATTATTTTTATAAATAATTCAAGGCCATGAATATACTTCACTTTTGTTTACCAGCCTCCCCCTGAAATAATTCGGTGTTATCAGTAAACCTAACCAGCTTCTCTGTAAACCTCACTTACATTCACACAAACCTTAGGAAATAATAGATGTCTTGAAATTCCAAATTCTATCACCAAATCTATTTTTTCCATATCAAATAAAATGCTATGTATTGCATCTTTTACTTGTAAATCAGAAAGTCTTGAATATTGTACTTTTCTTCCCAGGAAAACCATTTCAATACCATAATGAATTTGGGCAAGATGTTATGCATTGTTCATGTTTTGAAGTATCCATTTTAAGATTTTAAAAATGGTTATATTATTATATTATAATACTTTATTTTGATCCATTTCCTACCAATCTTTATCACTTAATCTGTTTGGTTTACAACATTCTAAATAATTTGTATCAGCTGTAAAACCTGGCCAGTTCATTGATTATCCTGAATCAAGATCTCTTATAAATGTATTAGAATCACTACATAAACCTGATCAACTAATTTCTTGTGTCCTCAGGATTAGATCTGTTTAAGTAACCATATTCTCTACTTTCTATTTTAGCCAGTTACTTGACCATAAAAGTGGATTTTATTTCACATTAATCCAATAAATATGAAAGCAGAGTATAATAACAAGCAAAATTGGTAGAGGTAGTCCTTGATTTACAACCATTCATTTACCAACTGTTTAAAGTTACAATGGCACTGAAAAAAAGCTGACTTACAACTGGTCCTTGTGTCTATGACTATCACATTGCAATGGTCATGTGATCAAAATTAAAGCACTCGACAGCCAGCATGTTTATGATGGTTGCAACAACCCAGGGTTATAGGATCATCATTTATGATCTTCCTAGCCAGCTTCTGAGAAGCAACTTTAATGGAGGAAGTTGAATCAATTAATGATCATGTGATTCACTTAACTGCAGTGAGTCACTTAACAACCATGGCAAAAAAGTAAAAAAAAATAATGGGTGTGACTCACTTAACTGTCTTGCTTAATAACAGAAATTCTGATCTTAATTGTTGTCATAAGTCAAGGACTACCTGCATTAAAGGTATTCATTTAAAAGATATTCTTTTTAAATTATTTCTAATGACAAAAGTAAATGCATATAGTTAGATATAAGATAATCTACTATTTAGTCATTGCTTAAGAATTTTCTAGTCTTTTTCCATCTTCAGCAAGAATATCTCCTCTCTTTCCAGTACCATCAACCATAATTACTACAGAGATACTACTTTGAAATCATTTTAACAATTATGCTATACTATTATATTCTACTATTTTAATTATACTTTCGTTACCTTTTCCTTTTGGTTTTTCATATCATTTTTACATAAAATAACAAGCAATTGTACTATTAATATTTAACTATGAATAATAATGAGCCATAGCTCTAGACCTGTTAATTATCTAAAAATGAATATCAGCCACCTTATTTACATAGTTAAAGATTTTTTAAAAAGCTAGAGCAATGATAAAGACAGCAATAGATACTGTAGAAGTACTGTATACGTGCATATATGTTGATACACATATTTCCATTGTACAGTGGAAAAAGAGCATCCCTAACTGAATCATGGAATCCCCAAATCATACAATCTTCAAACTTTCTTGTCCTACCTGATTGAGTAGAACCTTGTGGAGCCTTATGAATAAACAAATAAAAGTATTTTTAAACAAAATATAAATGCTGGCTTCAAAATTCATATTAAAAATATGGTACAACATACTTTAATGGAAGAGTCTGATACGTTTTTGATAATTAAAATGCATCAAGAGGGTTAAATATTGGATGTGAACCATGTTAATTTATATGTTCACTTACCCATTATAGTTAAGGCTGTAGCTTTGGTTAGCTCTTCTTTCATTGAGTCTATTACTTCAAAATTGTCACCATCCAAGTTGCATCGGTTTATAGTTCCATTGCCTGAACTGATCCAGTAGAGTTTATTCTCTGAATAATCTATGCACAAACCTGAAACACATTTTCAGATACAGGAATCATATTTACAGAAATGTCAATATATTAACTCTATTTTTTATATTTTCATATTTGCTTATACAACAGCAAAATACATTGATGGAAAGCAAATAAAAATCTGAACACTATCAAAATAAAATAACTTGTGTTATTTACTTATTATTTTTCCTATATAGCTATAAAAGGACTTTGGGACAGATGAGCCCTCTTTACTAAACATTGCAAGCAATATTACTGATATTTTTTCCCTTTGTTCTTGGGGTTTCACTTTTTAATACTTTCTTAATTTTTCTTTTTCTTTTCAATTTTGATTGTTCACCTTCTATCCAATCATTACTTTACTACAAGTTTCCTGGTTATTGCATAAAAATAAGTAACAACATTTTTGTCCTCCTGTTCCCTAGTAAATAAGTACTACAACTTTTAGGTTAAAACATTCATGTCTTTTTCAAGCCTTGCAGGTTTCTTCAAAAATTGCCATGTACAAGCTCCCATTGGTTTATGATCGCCTGTTTTGAATGATTGCACAGGCCTATTAGCCACTGATAGCCCAAGTCTCCATGGATGTTCTATAGTAATTAGGGAAGTTATGAAAATAAAAATCAGAATTACACATTTTATTTTATTTTTAACTTAATAATTAGGGAAACTTGTATAGATTGTTATATATTCTGAAGCTATACACTTGCCTTAAAAAGGTTCAAAGTTAATGTAGAGTTATAATACAATAAAATTCTAAGATGACATGTGGTGTTATGGTAACTGAATTCTGTTTTGCAGAAAACTTACATAACAGTGTAATATTAATTGCTGGCACTACAATTTAGTATATAGGAGTACTGCAGGATTAGAAACTTACAGAGCAGGGCATAATTCTACAGTATATAAAACTATAATTTGTCAGCATTCATCTACTACTGTGACAGAGAGCACCAAAACTTCACAATATTATCTACTCCTTTTTTAATCTTAATTTTACAATTTTACGCAAGTACAGATTTTGATACTGGGTGCATCCAGTAGGACTGCCTACTTTCTTGCACGTTTCTAGCCAGTAAAGAAACCAAACATATATTTTATATCCACAATTTAGAAATCATTTAGATTCTTCTGAGACAGATTTTGTTCTATAGAACAACCCTTTCAATGAAACCATGAGGCTTGTTGCCTCATGTTGTTATCATGAGACAGTGAGTTAAATTTAGAAAATTTGTTCTGAGAATTCAAAGACACTATTTTCACAGAAGAAACTGGAATCCAGAAAAAGTATTAAGGCAAGATGAATGCAACTGATTGATCCGTCTCACCCTTTATGTCACAATCTATTTGATTCTAACTATCTTCAACCAACTACATCAGTATTTCACAAGTTGTAGGGAAAGAGAAATATGAAAACAGTCTCTCTTCCTCCAGGGTGATTATCCCACGAGTATCATTTTGCTCATAGGCATCTATAGATATAGAATATCTATCTATCTATCTATCTATCTATCTATCTATCTATCTATCTATCTATCTATCTATCTATCTATTTATTTACTTATTTTTATTTTTTTAATAAAGGTTTGTTATCTTGGTATGATTTTCCCCACTATATACTTTATTTTTTATGTATATATTTTATTAATTTTTACGGTAACAATATATTTAATAAGCAACATGTTGTCTGCGTTTATGTGTTTAGCATTAATAATAATATTTTCATTCCTACCCTTTATTCCGTTTTTCTAACCATTTATTTAAAAAATTCCCATGTTTGAAAATATTGAGTCTTGCTTCCCCTTCATTTTCAATTTAAGCCTATCCATTTCTGCAGTCCAAAGTTTTCTTAATTATTTCTTCTTCAGTTGGTATTTCTTCATTTTTCCAGTATTGAGCAAATATAATTCTCACTGCTATTAATATATGTAGTATTAAGTATACAATTTCTTATCATAATTTTCTGGTATTATGCTTAAAAGAAATAATTCCAGTTTATAGTCTACATGTGTTCCTATCATATTTTCTCGTCACCTATGTATTTTTGACCAATAGGTCTTTGCTTTAGGGCATGTCCACCAAAGATGATAATACATGCCTGGATCTTGTCTGCATTTCGAACAAATGCTAGATACATTTTTAAAAATTTCTGCTAATCTTGCAGGTGGTAAGTGCCATCTATAGAACATTTTATATACATTTTCTTTGTAAGTAGCTGCCCTTGTTAGTTTGTAATTTCTTTCCCATAGGTTTTGCCATTTGTATATTTTAATAAACTGTATACTTTAATAAACCAATGTGCACAAATGAAAATATCTAAGCAACAAAAATATTGGGGAAGGGATTAACATCTCTGAATGCAAATGGGACATTTTCATTAAGATATTGAATTCTAAATACATTGCTTACTAATTAATTCAATCACATGTTTTGTTTGAGGTTCTTAATGCCTCTGGTAACAAAGAATACATCTAAATGAGAAATGTTTAACAATATATAAGCTTAAAATGCTGTACTTATCTCCTTTTTTATTTTAGAGAAGCAAAATTTGTTGAGCCAAATTGCTTGAAGAATATTATTCTTCACTGAGTAGCAGTACATACTAATAAATGCCAAGCAGTTATTCTGACAAGATTGTAATACAATTATATTTCAAGTAAATGGATTTTAAAAGGCAATAGGCAAAAGGCAAACATAGATTAGTCAGCTGCTGAATATTTTGTTACAAAAAGCAATACAGTGAATAGTGGTAAAACTATTCAGGGGAGACTTCAGGGGAGAATTTTACTTTGCAGTACTTTTTTGAATATGCAAATTTTTTAAAAAGTCACCTTTCCTTCCTCCCTTATTATCAGCCAAGTCAAGTTATTTTAACAAATGTTCTCACAATTTAAGGCAAAGCTTTATGGCTGATTGAATGAATTATGCTAAGGTTTAATGTGACTTATTCCATGTGTGAATCCAAAGACTGTGACTTATAAACCATAATTATTCATTACTGAAATCTGTGGACCCAGTCAACTATCGTTTAGTCAACAAATAATGACTCAACATTTATTAAGGGCACATTATGAAACCAGGTGCATAATAGAATAGTTTGTGTATAGCAGAAGTGAGCAATTCCCAAACCATTTTCTCCAACTGTAGTTCTTCAACACCTTGAAACTACAACTAATATTTGTAACCAGTGTACTCAGTTTTGATGGGATTTTTTTTATTTTCCTTTATCCTAGCCAACAAATGGAGATGAGAATTGGAAGCCACACCTGCTTTTCCTATTCCCAACTTTAAACATTTTAAAAAATGGCCCCAGATTTTTATTTATGAGGCTGACTTTCACAGTATGTTTACATTTGAATGGGGGAGGAGTTAACAGTAAAAATAAAAACACCACTTCCAAACTTACTTCAATTCCTATAACTCAAATCTGCAATAAAAATAGCAAAATCTTACACTTAACTTTTCCAAATATGAAAAAAGTATTCCCAAATACACTTCTACAGTTACTAAAGATATTGCTGCAGAACAAGATGATCTCCCTCAATCCTTTGGAATTTTAAGATGAACTGTGGTCTATGACTCTTAAAGCATTATTCATACCTGGCCTATAGACTTTTCACAAACCTACCTTTAATTTGAAATAACACTTTTAAGATCAATTCTAGAAGTGTATCTGCCTCAGTACATAATGCTGTGTTTTACAGAATTGGTCTACAAATTAGAATGCTTGCTATTCATAATTCAAAATTCCATAATTTTACATAGTCAAATGATTTTGCAAAGGAGCAACTAAAATGAAATTAGAAATGAAGACAAGGTAAATTGCTAAAATCTTTTAATAGAAAAAAGACAAAAGTCATAATCATTAATAGCCAGAAATTGTGAACAGAAATAAGGGAAATAAGAAATGCAAGGGAGAAATGTAAAGATAAGAAGACTGAAATAATAAATCTCAATTATGTAATAATATATGTCCTAAACATATTTGTTCCCCTTCATGGATTACTGCCTTGTCGTGGCGAAGGGGCTTGCGTAATTCAATGAAGCTATGAGCTATGCCGTGCAGGGCCACCCAAGACGGACAGGTCATAGAGGAGAGTTCTGACAAAACGTGATCCACTGGAGAAGGAAATGGCAACCCACTCCAGTATCTTTGCCATGAAAACCCTATGGACAGTACCAAAAGGCAAAACGATATGACGCTGGAAGATGAGCCCCTCAGGTCGGAAGGCGTCCAATATGCTACTGGGGAAGAGCAGAGGGCTAGTACTAGTAGCGCCAGAAAGAATGAAGCGACTGGGCCAAAGCCGAAAGGACGCTCAGCTGTGGATGTGTCTGGTGGTGAAAGGAAAGTCCAATGCTGTAAAGATTTTTTCTCCATAGGAACCTGGAATGTAAGATCCATGAATCAAGGAAAACTGGACGTGGTCAAACAAGAGATGACAAGACTGAACATTGACATCTTAGGTATCAGTGAACTAAAATGGACAGGAATGGGTGAATTTAATTCAGATGACCATCAGGTATACTATTGTGGGCAAGAATCCTTCAGAAGAAATGGAGTAGCCTTCATAGTCAATAAAAGAGTAGGAAAAGCAATACTGGGATACAATCCTCAAAATGACAGAATGATCTCAGTTCGAATCCAAGGCAAACCATTCAATATCACAGTAGTCCAGGTCTATGCCCCAACCACCAGTGCTGAAGAGGATGAAATTGACCAGTTCTATGAAGCACTACAGCACCTTATAGAACTAACACCAAAAAATGATGTTCTTATCATCATGGGGGATTGGAATGCTAAAGTAGGAAGCCAAAAGATAACTGGAATAACAGGCAAGTTTGGCCTTGGAGTGCAAAATGAAGCAGGGCACAGGCTGATAGAATTCTGTCAAGAGAATACGATGGTCATAGCAAACACTCTTTTTCAACAACCCAAGAGACGGCTCTACACATGGACATCACCAGATGGTCAACACAGAAATCAGATTGACTATATGCTCTGCAGCCAAAGATGGAGAAGCTCTATACAGTCAGTAAAAACAAGACCAGGAGCTGACTGTGGCTCAGACCATGAGCTTCTCCTTGCAAAGTTTAGGCTTAAACTGAAGAAAGTAGGGAAAAGCACTAGGCCACTCAGGTATGAATTAAATCATATCCCTGTTGAATATACAGTAGAGGTGACAAATAGATTTAAGGAATTAGATTTGATAGACAGAGTGCCTGAAGAACTATGGACAGAGGTTCGCGACATTGTACAACAGGTAGCAACCAAAACCATCCCAAAGAAAAAGAAATGCAAGAAAGCAAAATGGCTGTCTGAGGAAGCTTTGCAAATAGCTGAGGAAAGGAGGGAAGCGAAAGGCAAGGGAGAAAAAGAAAGATACACCCAATTGAATGCAGAATTCCAGAGAATAGCTAGAAGAGATAAGAATGCCTTCTTAAATGAACAGTGCAAAGAAATAGAAGAAAACAATAGAATAGGGAGGACCAGAGATCTCTTCAAGAAAATTGGAGATATGAAGGGAACGTTTCATGCAAAAATGGGCATGATAAAGGACCAAAATGGCAGGGACCTAACAGAGGCAGAAGAGATTAAGAAGAGGTGGCAAAATTACACAGAAGAACTATACAAGAATGAGCTTAACGTCCCTGATAATCACAATGAGGTGGTCACTGACCTCGAGCCAGACATCCTAGAATGTGAAGTGAAGTGGGCCTTAGAAAAGCTGAGCAACAACAAAGCTAGTGGAAGTGACAGTATTCCAGCTGAGCTATTCAAAATCTTAAAAGACAATGCAGTAAAAGTGCTACACTCAATTTGCCAGCAAATTTGGAAAACTCAACAATGGCCACAGGATTAGAAAAGATCAGTTTACATTCCAATTCCAAAGAAAGGCAGTGCCAAAGAATGTTCAAACTATCGCACCATTGCACTCATTTCTCATGCTAGTAAAGTTATGCTTAAAATCCTACAAGCTAGACTTCAGCAGTATGTGGATCGAGAACTACCAGAAGTACAGGCAGGATTTCGAAGAGGCAGAGGAACTAGAGATCAAATTGCCAACATACGCTGGATCATGGAGAAAGCTAGGGAGTTCCAGAAAAACATCTACTTCTGCTTCATTGACTATGCTAAAGCCTTTGATTGTGTGGATCATAACAAACTGTGGCAAGTTCTTAAAGAGATGGGAGTACCACACCATCTTATTTGTCTCTTGAGAAACCTATATGCGGGTCAAGAAGCAACAGTGAGAACTGGACACGGAACCACTGATTGGTTCAAAATTGGGAAAGGAGTCCGGCAAGGATGTATACTGTCGCCCTGCCTATTTAACTTATATGCAGAGCACATCATGAGAAAGGCAGGGCTAGATGAATCAAAAGTTGGAATTAAGATTGCCGGAAGAAATATCAACAACCTGAGATACGCAGATGATACCACTCTAATGGCAGAAAGTGAAGAAGAACTAAAGAGCCTCTTGTTGCGGGTGAAGAAGGAGAGTGCAAAACTTGGGTTGAAACTTAACATTAAGAAAACCAAGATCATGGCATCTGGCCCTCTCAATTCCTGGCAAATAGACGTGGAAGAAATGGAAGTAGTGACAGATTTTATTTTTCTGGGCTCCAAGATCACCGCAGATGGGGACTGTAGCCAAGAAATCAAAAGACGCTTGCTCCTGGGGAGGAAAGCCATGGCAAATCTAGACAGCACACTAAAAAGCAGAGACATCACCCTGTCAACAAAAGTGTGTATAGTCAAGGCTATGGTCTTCCCAGTTGCAATGTATGGCAGTGAAAGTTGGACCATAAGAAAGGCTGAGCGCCAAAGAATTGAGGCCTTTGAACTGTGGTCCTGGAGAAGACTCCTGCGAGTCCCTTGGACCGCAAGGCGATCAAACCGGTCAGTCCTAGAGGAGATCAATCCTGACTGCTCTTTAGAAGGAAGGCCAGATCCTGAAGCTAAAACTCAAGTACTTTGGCCACCTAATGAGAAGGAAGGACTCACTGGAGAAGAGCCTAATGCTGGGAAAGATCGAGGGCAATAGAAGAAGGGGACGACAGAGAATGAGGTGGCTGGATGGAGTCACTGAAGCAGTAGGCGTGAGCTTAAATGGACTCCAGAAGATGGTAGAGGACAGGAAGGCCTGGAGGAATGTTGTCCATAGGGTCGCGATGGGTCGGACACAACTTCGCAGCTAACAACAACAAACATATTTGTTATTTCTTAGAATCTGTTGAAAATACAGCAGGGGTACTCAGTGTTAGAGTATGAAATGCTATAGGATTTTGCCAATTTTCCCCTCAAGTCCATCAATGAAGAACACTTAATTGTATGGGATATACATGTAATACAAAGGAAGAGTTCTTTTGCCTGATTATAGTTTGTTTTTTACATATGAACCCATCTTATATTTTTGGCAATATTTTACAAGTTGAAACTATGGTTTGAAGGTTATTACTCCAGGCCTTTTTTAACATGTTTTTTCAGTGTTAATGGCTAACACTCTTTAATATTTTGAGTTTGCTTTTGTGTTTGACCCAAGCTTTATAATAATCTACAAAAATGCCACGCAAAACCATCTTAAAATGATTGTTCCTTGAAGTAAATTGTTTTCTTGTTTTCTTTTTCCTTCAAATCACTCTTTTTAATAATAGCCTTCTTGCCATGGTTAATTCTTCCATATACACAATTCACAAATTTTGAAGACTCCAAAGGCAAATTGTAAGATAAGCCAAAACTACCACCAAAATACTTATGTTAATAAAGAGGAAAAAATGCAGGAAAATATACACCTGCATGAAAGTCCATAACTATTTCCCTAAATCCACCTCACAATCATTTGTCACATAAATAGAACCTCTTGCAAACATATCACAAAAAAGCCTCATAACTTCAAACATACATAAACACACACACACACAAACATTTTATTAAAAAGACAAAACAGAAGATAAAACATAGGCCACAATAAAACCTACATAAACAGCACAAGTTAAAAAAAAATCAAAGTCAGTAAAGGCAAAACACACAGGATACTATGTTGTCTCATTTCTGAAAGAAAAACAAACCAGGTTTAATGTATCATAATTAAATGATCTGTTTGCTTTGGTAGTATACTAACAAAGATAGTATGCCAAAGCATATATAATTTTATATGTTTTTTTGGTGTTCCATTTTCAATGCAACAAACTTTCTTTAGATAACTATTTTATTATCTTCTTTTTAAAGTTATTTCTGGTCTATAATAATAATAAATTAAGCCAAACCAAACCATCCATACCTTGACACTTCCTTTACAAATGCCTGCTTAATTTGTACATTTCTAAAGAAACACAAATTTGAATTGATTGGTTCACAAGTTTCATTAAGTTATGGCTTTAAAACCCTGGTTTATTAAATCTGACCCACAGTCCATTGGTAAAGCGTGGTCTATAAATTATATAGTTGAATGTATACAACATACTAAGACAAATAAATCAGATTGTGACTGAGTGAATTGAATCATGAAAATTCCAGCACTCTAGTACTCTGTGAAAAATGAAAGCCAGAGTATTTGCTATCGTCTATGCCTCTTTACTTTGTGCACATTATGTCAAATACCTATACAGATACAATATCTTGAGTTATATATAGCAAAACAATTTGACATGAGAGAGGTTATAGCAATATTTACCAACTGGTTCTTTTTGATTCTGTAGTAGTATTTTACTGTTGCTGCCATCCATATTTGCCATGTTAATTGTGTTCCCATCAATCCAATAAAGCTTCCTTAATGAAAATAGATATAAAATACTGTTGTATTAAGCATATTAACAAAGTAATCCTATCTTATTATGGAAAGGAAGACACTCCATTCTGGAACGGCAGCCACATTTTATAACTTGTGGCAGGAGGCATCCATTTCTTTTTTTCCATTTATTATTATGGAAAGAAATTTATGATTCTAGCACCAGACTGGAAGTTTTGTGGATGGGTGATATATGGGGGAAATATAGGGCTTTAGAGCTGATGAATTTTTATCTCCTACTTCCCCAAATTATTAGATGAACATAATGTGATAGCTTTAATGAGTTCTCTTCTACCACCCTGAAACCATTTCTCAATTAGAAATTGTATGGAATTCTTATTGAATATCATTTCTAAATCTAGTAAAAGAACAATCATGAATTAGCATGTATTGGGAATAATCACCAAATCTGCACTACATAAACTAAATAATAAGATGCATTAATGTACAAAACAAATGCATTAAAATATACAGATGTGAAGTTTTAGCTTTAAAATATATTTAAACTTTGAGTTTTCTAACTGGAAATTGGAACAGAATACTTTTAATTAAATT
This sequence comes from Vipera ursinii, assembly GCF_947247035.1. Taxonomy (NCBI): domain Eukaryota; kingdom Metazoa; phylum Chordata; class Lepidosauria; order Squamata; family Viperidae; genus Vipera; species Vipera ursinii. Next base: position 138,936,219 of record NC_139512.1, read on the forward strand.
TTTAAGAATGACAATATATGTTGTTTATTTTTTAATGTTATGCTGTATCAAAAATAAACTGCAGTGATAGGAATGCAATTTCTTAGAAGCCAAAGATACTTAGTATTGGTCATATAATAATATCATAATTTTCTTTAGAGGGTTACAAATAGTATCATGGCCTTTTCCAGATTGTGATTAATACTGGAATATCAAAAATATTTTAAATCATGCAATAAAATGTAGTTCTAATACTGATCAGGAAAAAAATTACAACTTGTCCCACACGTGGAGGCAAAATTCCCTAAAAATAAAATAGCTATCCATTCAAACAATTGATACACAGAGGTCTAATTTATTATATCTTTTTTCTTTTGACACACGTATGTAACTTTTTTTCCTAGAAAATGGAGTCTTCATACTAGTACTCCATGGAGATTTGTCTTATAGGAAGATAGAATTCACTAAATTCTCTTTTTATGTATTTATATTTCTTCTATTTATATAGCTGCCCAATTGCCACATGACTCTGGGTGGCTAACACAAGATTATATAACAAAGTGCAAATAGTATTCAACGTGACAAGCAAACATAAATTTATATCTTAAAGAATGCACATTCTTTACTATCCCAAAGCTGTAGTGATAGGAATAATACTTTACCCTTTAGCTGGATAAACAGCAAGAGATTGTGGTTTATCAATTCCATGTATAATTGAAGTTTTTAAAGAGCCATCTAAATGAGCCACATTAATTTGTGTTTCATCAAATTCTGAGCTAATCCAGTATAAATTACGAGATAACCAATCCAGAGCCAGTCCACGAATGCTTTGAATATCTGCAAAATATATATATAAAAAACTATTTGCCCAAACTGTCCTACTAGTTAGTCTTTACTGCTGAAAATATTTTATATGCTGTCTGAACCCCATGTAATTTGATGCCTGCAATACAAATTTTATTTAAATTCATATTGTAGCTTTTATGCTACAATATATAGGACTGAACAAAAGTATTCATAATAAGCATGAAGAGCAAAATGAAGATTGTGAATATTGGGTTGTCCAAAATATCCAAAGAGCACTGAGGTTTAGCATGGCCACTTTAAGACCTTGCCTAGGTTCCATCTTTATGGATATGCATGCACTGACCACATAAGTTACAAGTCTCCTGGTGAAGAAATGCACAACATGCAGATACAACCTGGAAAAGCCCTTGAAACAGACATATATTTCATAGATAATGCACTCTACCCTAGCCCTAACTATACTGAGTAACATATCTGTAATAACTGTAATCTATGGAACATGCATTTTCAAGGAATTATATGACTAGATTTCATATTTCAACAAATGCAAGCTTTAATTTTAATGAACTTAAGTTACACAACTACTTGTTTATTCAGTGCTTTATTCACGCTCATTCAAAATATGGATGGGAAGAGGAGGAAACATTAAACTAAAATCTGTCATTTTAAGGTTAAATAAGAAAAAAAATATATGAGAAAAGTTCATTTCAAATGAAGAGGTCATAACCCTGGTGTAGAGAAAATGGAAAGACAACAGTTTTAGAGTGCTTCTAAAACAGGACATCCCAGAAGACATTCAACAAAGCTTGTCGGAAGACATGCATGTCTGAGGAAAGAGGCAATACTTCAATTGCACTCAGCAGAACTAAGATGGAGATAGCTGTCACCTTAAATAGCATCAATAGTCTTTTTTAAAATAAATAAATAAATAAATCAACGATTACTAATTTTGATGACTACTCTACATGCAGACTACATTATTTTGTACATCAGTTTCTGGAGAACAAAGATTTTAAAAAGTGTTATATTGAATACTGGTACTTTTGTGGTCTTCCTGCAAGATTCTGTGGTACAGATTATATATGCTAAACCAGATTAGGTTTTATGGCTCAAAGTTTCAGTAGATGAAGGGGAATTGGGGTGTATTTAATCAGCAGTTTCTCTTCTCTTTGCCGGTATCAGATTTCCCTGATAGATCAAACAGGAAACATGATCAGATGAGCTAATTCTACTTTATGTAAATTTAAAAGTACAAATTTCCCACCATCTCTTTTTTTACATCCTAATAAATTATAGAGGATCATGTCTGAGGTTTTTTCCCCCCTGCCTATTATTCAGCTAGGGTTCCTCCATGTGATCATTCCTTAGGCAGCACCCCACCCCAAAGGTCATTGTCACATATTATAACATCAGATGGACAGATTTGGATACAACCATATATAATTACTAATTTTCTTTGGGAGACTTCATGATGGCATTCTAACAGAAGATGATCAAATATGAAACAAATTGCTTAAAAATTAAAGGCTTTTGAAAGGCACCTTAGATTTAGAAAATGAGGTTATCAAATTTAACTGAAATATGATTTTGAAAAACTGTATATAGCAAACAGCTTTATTTCTTGGCCATCCGATATCTTGGGATTTCTGAGAGAAAAACAAATATCTAATCAAAATGAAATCTATTTGTAGGTACAAGGGAAAGAAAGTGGCAAAAATGCAGTTTTCAAGCCAAAGAATTTTAATCCAGGATGTATTGTTGTTTATTGCTAAGGAAGCTTAATATACAATAATTCAGGATGTATTGTTAATTATTGCTGAGGAAGCTTAAATATGTAATGCATAACTAAGATAATCTTTTTGTGCAATTAACAATAGCCAGCTTAGCTCAACACATGGCCAGTTAATATGTTAATTAGGGAGGAAAGCTAACTTATGTATTATTTCTTAAATATACATAATAGTGCTTTCTAAAGTACATAATTTACCTCGTGATATGACAGTTTCTAAGCCAGTCCCATTAATAAAGGCGCGTTTTATAGTTTGTGTTTTCACATCAGTCCAGTATAAACGTTCTTCCACTGTATCAAAATCTACAACTGTTACATCATCAATATCAGGAACTGTAAATGCTGTTATATAATTGAAGTATGGATTCTCTATGTCAACACCTCTTATTTCTGAATGCCTTGCATAAAGAAGGAACTTTTTCATTTCTATAAAAAAAAGAAAGATGTGATTTTCTTAGATACAGAGCAATGAAATGCAATTTTATGTATAACAATATATATAATATTTAAGTTAGCATAAAGGTAGTCCTCAACTTATGGCCATTAGTGACTATTTGTAGTTGCAATGACATTGAAAAAAATTAATCTTTTTTCACATTACAACTGTTGCAACATCCCCATGGTCACATGATCAAAATTCAGACACTTGGCAATTGGTTTATATTTATAATGGTTGCAGTGTCCTGAAGTCACGTGATCACCTTTTGCGACCTTCTAACAACCAAAGTCAATGGGAAAGCCAGATTCACTTAACATGTGACTAACATCACAACTGCAGTGATTCACTTAACAACTATGGCAAAAAATTCATAAAATGGGACAAAACTCACTTAACAATTGTCTTGCTTAACAACAGAAATTTTGGGCTCAATTATGCTCATAAGTCAAAGACTATCTGTATTAAAATACAATATGCAAGTGTGTAACTTATTTGGTACTATTATATGTGAACAAAACTTGTAGAATAGAACAAAATAATAGGATATTATCTTACTATAAATAAAATTCAGCTATTTTGCTGGTATTAAATAAATAAATTAAAATATACTGATTGAAACAAAATGTTATTCAGATATGTGAAAGCTGATCTTGATTGATTCAACTGAGTTTTTTTAATCTCTCCAATGAATCCTGCATTCCCCTTCCCCAAAAAAGTTTTTTTTAGCAAAATTAACAAGACGAAAGAGAGTTATTCAACAATGTAGTGAAATGCTGAGATTTGTAGTAGATCCCAAGCGTCATTTCCCAAACTGCCTCTGGCTCTTCACTTGTAGTTTTTGTTGCTATAATTGATCTTTGTGGGGAGCTCTTTACCTGGCCCTCACCCTATGATCTTCTTGTGTGTATGTGATGGAGAGAATTTTCTTCCTCCTTCAAAAAAAAGACAAATCTCCTCACCTTTATATTGAAAGGGTGTACAGAAATAACTAGAAAATTTCTACCCTAATATACATACATGCATACATACATACATTTCTCATATGAAAGTAGTATATGAAATGTTCCTATTGCTTCTGTTAGATGCTCCTTGTACTGGATGCAATGGGATCTTCCAAATATAGTTCCCCAGCCCTATAAAATCCATGGCCTTGCTCTAAAAGGATGGAGAAAAGCTACCTTGAGGAGTCGCTTTGGTGTGGTGCGTTTTGAAACAAGAATGTTTTGGTGGGTTTTTGGTTTTTTTTTACATTTGACCTTTATTGTTTACACCAATGACATCAAATCCAAATAAAAATGAGGGCCACTGAACTAGATTCCTGCAGGCTGCCTGTTGACTTAGAAAATCAAATGTGTTTTTACATTTCTTAATCAAATTAAAATCAGATAGGAACCAGATATAATTAATGTATCGAGTCATTTTATGTTTTCTTCTGAGCTACTACCAAATTATCATCATCCTTACCTCCTACTCCCACTTATCACCTCCCTATGATATTCCCTCTAATTCCTGGTCTCATGTATGGAAAAAAAATGTTTTGTATAGTTTTTCTCAAACGAAGTATAAATTTGTGCTCCAAGTACAAGAATATAAGAAAATTGCAAATGGATGTTTTTGCTTTGATAGACATGTTAAAATATTTACATATTTCTTAACTAAAGTATTGAAACTTAATAGTAGAATTAATTATATGTCACATATATGTTTGAAAGTTGTGCCTTCAGGTTATTTTGGACTCCTGGGAAAAGTTCCTGAACTTTTCTTGGCAGCATTTTTCAGAAATGACTGAATAAGGAATAAGAGAGTTGGCTGCTGCAAGGTCACTCAGCTGACTTAGTTTGCGGGTTTCATGTTTTGTACAATAGTTATGTATAATTTAATGTACTCTGAATTGTGTGGACTATTGCTTTACTTTATCAGTCCTTATAGTAATTAAATATATGTTCTTTTTTTAAAAAAAGGAAAAAGAAACACAAGCTAAAGTATAAAAGAGAAACTATATGGAACATGGAAAAATGTAACTATAATTTTCTGGTGAAAATAATCAACAACGAGAAAGTAAGGATAGTGTTCTGCTACAAAAACAAATACAAGAGAATATGTATAATGAGCTCCTATCTCCAAGATGAGTGGAAACATTTTGTGGAAAGTTGTCTATTCTGAAGTTGGAAATTTTATATAAAAGGATCAATACTGCTTTTATCCAATTGTTTATATCTCAAAGAAAATAATATATTTGTTAATATATCATGTTGCCCTGGTATATCTTGATAATGAAGCATTATAGCAGTTTTATTTTATTTTTCTCCCCAAACACTAAATACATGAGAATTAATTCACATTTCTGCCTTTATTATAGTTTTAAAGAATTGTTTTAGTATCTTCTGCATTATAAGACTCCTAGAATGATACTGAGTTCAAAAGAAGAAAGGTAGAGATTAAATTAATAGGAAGCTTTTCATTATATAGTTTACTTGCATCATCATTTGATATTTTCCCATTTAGAAATTTCCCTCTTTTGGGAAGTTAACCTCTATGAACCACACTATATTCACAGTAAAAAGGGGGGAAAACCCCAGATAATAAATCTTCACAAGCTAAATACATTCAAGCAATCCATTCATTAACACGAAGCAAGATTCTACCATCAAGATTATCAGTAAATGGCACTACAGACTCTGTTCTTGTTTTTAAGCAAAAGTTAGGAAAATAAACTGTATGAAACTTACCATAACATGCCTTTTTGTCTTCAGCCAGTTTCATTAGATGAGGACATGCACAAGCAGCACTCCTGTTATGATTTATCAGGCACATATGAGAGCAAGGACCTCTGCCACTGTTAGCAGCACAAGGATTAGGAGCTAGAATTAAAAATGTAATGCTGAGATTTGTTTATAATATAAATTTCCTTATATTCACATATTGTCTGGTTTCCTATTCTGCAGGATTTCATATTAATTAACTGATCATAATAATGTAATTGGAGAGGGGGGGAAAGGGAACAAAGACATATAAGTTGCAGAGAAGTGACATTTATTAGCATTCAGTTGTTATCATCCAATGATCATCCCAAAGGAAGAGAAGCTGAGTTGGATCTTGCCCATGTAAACATATAATTCATTACTCTTTAACATAAAAGGGATAGATATTTCTGCTTCTTTTGCAGGCTGGAAAATAATTTCTAGAGGAGGAAAGCAGAGAACAAAATTTGTTTTACCATAAAAAAAAAGCTCAGAAGTAAATATATTTTCAATTTTATTTTTGTTTGTTCATGTCAGCCTAAAGGCTTTCTTCATTTTCTTCTTCAGATGACTTAAGTACTCCTTGCTCCTGATGCATTTCTGGGTTCTTTGGGCTATTAGTACATTCTCAGAAGGGAAGAAATTCTATTGGAAGGGTTTGAATGGAATCTTTTCTATTTATTCAATCCATATAGATGATCATCTAGCTGGGAAGTCTGGTATTACGAGATCCAATCAGCTGGATTTTTGAACTGAATTCCATTGGCAAAGAAATCATACTTTTTTTTTCTCTATCCAGGATTGTGCTTAAGTGTTTGCTCAGCAATGGGTTGATGGATTTGGTAATGGCAGAAATGTTCCCAGTGGCTATTGATACCATTACGTGTTTTCTGTTTCTTGACATGTTCAACAAAGTTCTTATTACTAGACTTCTGATGAGTATTCATGTCAAACAAGGTGTTTCTGAAGGAGACAGGACAGCAAAGCAGTCAGGAGAATTCTGGCTGATGAGGTCTCTCCAGAAAAGAAGAGATCATGAGATTTGCTCACTTGTATTCTGAACAGCTGCTTCTCATGAGTAGACTGCAGAAACTGAGGTTTTTATGATCAGCTATGAATTAAATGTCAGGGAATTGAGGGGTTTTGTTCAAGCTCACAACCATAATGTAAGCTATATGAACAAACCTCTCTTTTTTCTCATTTCTTAATCATTTTCAAGGATTGCCTTTTGACTGTTATTCAGCTATTAGGAATATTTGAACTGACATATTTTATAGTGTCAGGTGAGTTTCCTTAAGTTTTTAGCAAAAGAAGCTTTAAATGCAAGTTTAAGGACTTTTTACATAGCTTTTTTAATGTCTAGCAATGAAAGCCCACTGCAATTGCTAAGATTAAAATAAATGCAATAAAGAGACTTACATTTAAGTTGTTCTGTACTTTACTGCTGACATAGCATAATGGAGGATACTTAAGTGCATGTATCTATAATGTGATTTATGTTTTTACTGGGTTATTTGTAGGATTTATAGAATAATGATTGCAAACTTATTTTCATAAAAAGATGAAAACAAATGCAGTTATAATACAGATATATGATAAATTTGGTTCCTTGTGAAAAGATTTCTCTAAAAATAAATATTGATTTTTCTTATTGTTTTCAAAGTATTACAAAGCTTAGATGGAATTAACTATTTATTACACTGATATAAATCTAATCTATTTGACATCAAGACTAATTGAATTTTAGTTCAGTAGATACACCGTATTTGACCAGAGACATATACTGGACATTACTAACAAGTGCAGTTTTAGATTCCTGAAAATAAAATATTGAGGTCAATAGTTTTTTTTTCTTTTGCAGTTCAGAGCTTTCTTCTTTAATTTTTAACCCATATTGCCATTCTATTTTTCTTTTTTTGTTATAGCTGAAAAAACACAAAACATGGAAGTTTCACAAAGAGGATTTCTGAAGCATACTGTTATTATTCAATATAGCGTCTACTTTCACAGTGTTGAATGAATGCATAATATCACTGTATAGAGCAGATAAAAATGAGTAATCTTAATGAAGAAAAGTGTGATTTCTACTAATGTCCCATGAAGCCCTAAATACACAGCTGCAGATAATGCTACAGTAATTCAGTGAAAATGTTAAGGTATAACTTTGGAGGGCTGCAACTATATTACTTAAAGCAGCAGTGGAGTGAAAAAAGGAGAAATTTCTTTGTAATTTCCCCTATTAGAACCCTCGAAAGTCAAATAATATTTTTCAACAACCCTAGATCAATCTCCCCATGAAACAGTGCTGGTGAGGGAGCAGCTGTTAATAGTCAATCTGACTACAATACTTATTAAAAATAATCTCACAGAATGGTTCCAAAATTGGTGCAGCGTGTGATATATAAATACAATATTTATTATTATCTTGTCCCAAAATTAAAGTATCCCCTTAACAACTAATGGCTAGTAACTTTTTCCCAGAAGCGTATACAAAAGGCAATTAGTTTTATGCTTTCTTTAGGAATCTTAATATGTAACTTAGGGAATCAATGTTCAAAAATTGTCATTTTATCTGCATAAGCACCATAGGAAATATAAACTGGCATTCAGATAAATATTTATTGACAAATACAAAATGTCAAATTTCTCAGTTGCGTGAACACACACACGCACAGAGAAAAGTCTTTCACATAGACATATATAAATTTCCCATTTACTGTATATTTGCTACTTAACAGAGAGGTTGAATATGAATATAAAGGCTGCAATTAACATTTTTATTAAAATTATTACTTTACCTTGGGGCTGACGACTTGGATGATAAATTTGAAGATCAAAAGGTTGTGCACTAGTTTTTTGTATCACACTAACGTTTTGGCCTGTCCATTTATTTGCTTTAGATAATGTGTTTGTCCTCCAGTCTGTCCAATATACTTCACTCCCAAACAGGGAGACAGCAAAAGGGTGAGAAAGATATTCATGACCTCGTATAATTTCAATCATGCCAGTCCCATCATACAATGCTGAATAAATAGCATCTGACCTGAAAAACAGTTGAAACGCTCTTTATTGAAATTGTGCAAAATACAGCTATGATCCACTTCTTGGAAAATTAAACAAATAAATGAAAAAAGTAACTTTATATTGTTCCCCAAAAGATTGCTTAACTGTATCATTCTCACAATATACTAGAAAAGTGATAAGCAAATGTTTATCACTCAATTAATTTATTTTTAACAATTAGAAAACTCTATAGCCATTTTTTACACCATAAACTTTTAGACTGAATGTATTCAGTGAATATCCCACCTTTTAAAATCAGGTAGCAGATCAGGATATTTTACCATGAATCAATGTGCTATTATACACTTGGTTGAAAAAACTCTAAATTCCCAAAGGTAGCCTTTATGTTGCCTTTCTTGATTTAAAGCCAGTCTTAGACTCAATTTATACAGAGGAAAATATAATGGATATTATCCATTGATCATTACTTTCTCAGATTGGCAATTATATTCATCAAAATATTACAGTGCAGATTACAGGCAATTGTAATGATAATGTAACCATCTCCCCGTCTGCAGAGGAATCAAATAAGGTGATATTATTGCTGTTTTATTGTTCAACTTCTATATAAGTGATGTTGTAGCTCTTTCTAAATTAGATTTTCACCCTCCAGTACTTGCCCAACATGTTGTTTTAAGTGGGCCTTCAAAGATGTCTATCTCCATTAGTGTCCTATTGTTCTGGGGAAATTCTTGAAAATTACTCAAAAATCTAAGCTCTTTAATTCTCCTATAATCCTTCTATAAACCTCCTATAAAGTGGAAATTGAACAATAGACTAACTGATCAGATTAAGAATGTCAAATACCTAGGCATCCACTCCCAATCCCCTATCCACTGGAATAATCAACTGTTTTTCCCAGTCTGAAATTATCCTAGTAGTCAAGGCAATAATTACATTCCTGCAGCAATAAAATTATATAAAGCAAAGGTTTTGGGTTATTGGTATTTAGTGCACAACTTTGTGTTTATAAGGATGCCCCTATTTTAGAAGCTGAAAGCCATACTTCATGTCCCTTGCTTAGTTTCAAATGTCCTTGTTCGGTTGGAACTTGGTTGCACTTGCCTTGGGGTCCACCTGTCAGATTTTGGCTGAAACAAACCTTTTGAGGTAAGCCTCTGGTTCACCTTATCCTACTGGATAGGTTTCCTTCTTCCCTGAGGAGGCAAATTGATTCTGATCTGGCATATTATGTACTCTCATTCCTGGCAATATTGTCAGTTGCTCAGATAAAACTTTAATCAAACATAGGATTTGGGATTTAGACCCATAAAATGAGAGGGCTAAAATCATTCACCCTGATTTGATTATGGCAGAATTGCAGACGCTTCATGGACATTTCCTAGCCACCTTTATAACATCCTCCATATTCTGCCTGGGGGATTCTTTTTCCTTGGCCTGAATTGGCATATAAGCAGTGGTGGGATTCAGCCAGTTTACACCACTTCAGCAGAACCGGTAGCTAATTGTTTGTTGCCCAGGCCCACAATGGACTTCCAGAAGTGGCATCCACACAGAAAACCAGTTGTTCACATATTTGAATCCCACCACTGCATATAAGCCAGTAATCCATGTATTGTTACATTGCCAATTGTACTATCAATGATGTCTGGCACACATAAATATAATTGTCAGAAATTTTAGTTAACTTTCTGATCAACTAAGTACAATCTTTCTGCTGTAAGATAAATGTGGACAACTACTGTAAAGGCTGCTATGTTTCCAGCAACAGCTTTGATTAGCAGAAGATGATATTTCTTCTCATTATTAATTGCTTCAGGCTCATTCTTTTTTCTTTTTAAATTAAATTTTGTGATGGTGTTCAATTTTGCTCTTGTATTTATACTCTGAAACTATAAAATGATTTGAACTTGAATTTGACTTAATATCCAAAGCCTGACCAAGCTTTTTATAACTTAATCATTTGCTATCATTGTATAATTTTTTTTATTCAGAATCAATTTATTATTTTTCTTGCTTTTAACATTTAAATCCCATTTAACTGAATTGTCAACCATAATATTTTTTGAATGGTATGGTGTTGATATTTTAAATAAATAAAAACAGAAAATATAACCAAATCTAGAACCATTGTTTGTGTATTTCAATTGTTCCTTAATATCCAACTTTTTTCACCACCTTCCATGGCAATCAACAGCTCTTGTTCCTTTTTAAAAATCAATATCGTCCTTCTCATTTTTTATGGAAATAAAATTTTGGATCAATCTTTTACAGAATATCAGATATGATTGTTCTGGTTATTTTATGTGGTTATATTTTTCTAATACTTTCCTATATCATTTTTCAGATTTATTTAAATTCTATGTAAAGTATGCATGCATATTCATGTATACTTCCCTAAATATAAGCATCTTGGTTGTTCAAAGATCTTCAATACAATTGTTTAAGAAGCTTATATAAGTTCCTAACTTACATGTTGTTGTAGCAATTACAATTTTAGACATTAAAATAGGAATCAAACAATATTTTCTACCCTTTGTAATGTATTCCAAAAGTACATTATAAGAGACATATTAATATATTTTACCTAGCATCTGTCCAAACTATCCGTTTTTCAAAATGATCAACTGTAAGACCATTAGGCCATGCCCCACTATCCATATCTTTATATATGATCTTTCTTCCTGCTCCACTCATGGAAGCAGATTCAATGCGAGGAAAATTAGCATCCCAGTCAGTCCAAAACAGAATTCTGAATGATATAAAAAAAGAAAACAAAACATATTAATGGAAGCAAATAAAATAATCAATATTTTAGCAAAAAGGATCATTATTAGCTACCAATCACTATTAGCCCATATTTTTTTTCTCAAGACAGTCATACTATATAAATATTTTGAAGTGAGTGAGTGAGTGAATGATAGGATCTACTGTATATCTCACACATATGTTTTCTACCATTGGAAAAATGGCAATTTTGCTAACAAATGTATTTCCATAATTTCTGGTGTAGTGAAACTATACTGATTGCAAATATAACTTTACACACTCATTTAGTTTAAAAATAATTTTTAAAAATTAAAAAAAATATTTTTAAGTTGCAAGAATAAAGTTAATATGAATGTAATACAATTATAGCACTATTATGGAGAGACTAATTGATTTTAGATTTAGATTTAGAGGTTTCCTTATTTTCTATGTATGGTATAAATTGGTCTATTCCAACAATTCTTAAATATTTTGAGGGATTTTCTACAATTAGAATTTATTATAATTGATTTATGAAATTATCAGAGCATTTTTGAAGATTATTCCTCTGCTGAAACACAAAATAATGCCTTCTTAGTGAGGAAATTTAGTTAAGCACCATAAACTAAATAATATACGAGGGGGGAAAAAACCCTCAGTCTGAATCTAAATACACGTCAACGTTCCTGTTAGAACTGCTCTGTAGAAAGGAAGAAATCCTTTTTCTCTGCCTCTATTACATTACCCCAAAGTCATCCAATACAGTTATTTCAGGTGACATACTGGGTATTACATCTTCTTCTGTAGTGTAGTTAAAAGGAACTATCTGAAAATTGTTGATAACATCAGTTGCATGTACTTCGGCTTGAAGTTTAGGTTAAAAAGTAATTTTAGTGAATGCTTACTCAAGCCATGTCCCTAGTGCCAATCAATGAATTTCAGTTTGTTTTGCCGTGTAGAAGTGAGGCTAATCACTTGCATTTTATACTCACTCACTCCTGGCTCAGAAAAGCTGTTAGAGAAATGCTGATGGCTTGGCTGCTGAAAAATATAAATTCCTACAAGAAAAATGCCCATGATCTATCTTTTCCAAAGGATGTTCTGTTAAGATTTTAATTGGTATTTAAAAACACTATCTTTAGTAATAATTAGCTATTCCAGGATTTTAATTGCCCCCAACAGAAATACGATTGTCTACACACTTTTCCATCTCATTTATTTATTTTTTGTGAGTGAAATAGCTGTTGTTGTTTATTTCTGCCATGTAGAATGCATTTCATAATGGTATTTCTACTATACACAATAACTAGTCCAGTGCAAAATTTAGAGAGGCTGCCAAATGATCCAGTAGCTTGTACTTCTCTAAAATTTGTTCCAAAGCTTTGTATTGCTATGCTCCTATATGTGTCCAGTTTAATGAATTCAGGGGGGAAAATGCAATGCTGAAGCTCCTGATCCCTATTGGAGGGAGCTATTAGAACACAATAGAATAGAATAACAGAGTTGCAAGGTCTTCTATTCAACCCCCTGCTTGGACAGAAAACCCTATAACATTTCAGACAAATGGCTGTCCAATCTCTTCTTAAAAACTTCCAATGTTGGAACATTCACAACTTTTGGAGGTAGGTTGTTACACTGGTTAATTGTTCTAATTGTCAAGAAATTTCTCCTTAGTTCTAGGTTGCTTCTCTCCTTGATTAGTTTCCATCTGTTGCTTCTTGCCCTGCCCTTAGGTGCTTTGGAGAATAGCTTGACTCCCTCTTCTTTGTGGCATCCCCTGAGATATTGGAACACTGCTATTATGTCACCCCTGGTCCTTCTTTTCATTAAACTAGACCTATCCAATTCCAGCAACCGTTCTTTATATGTTTTAGACTCCATCTTGTTTACCAAATACCCAAATACCTACGATTAGCTCTTATTGCATTGTTTATCTGTTCTGAAAGGGGAAATACTACTTGTTGACTTCACAGTACTACTTCAAAGATGTTTCAGCACACAACTTCAGATGTTTTAGCACACAACTAATTCAATTCAGCATAGCTCCCTGCTGATAGCAATTTAAAATTCAGTTTGAATTTAATTTGGACTCTTGAACATTCTTGCAACAGGTCTGATTATACACAATGGCCCAGCTCAGGGGTAGGCAACCTCGGCTCTTTTATGACTCATGGACTTCAACTCCCAGAACTAAGGAGAAATTTCTTGACAATTAGAACAATTAACCAGAGTTGAAGTCCACGAGTCATAAAAGAGCCAAGGTTGCCTACCCCTGGCCCAGGTGAAGGCAATAAGGTGAAAGTGAGGTTTTTGCTTTTCTTCAGCAGTAGTATGTAAAAGTTAAAACTGCTTTACACATAGTGATGAAATGAATAAAAATGTTAACAATTTCTCTCGTGTGTTTATGTATGTAAGGAAATATTGGCTGTGCTAGAATCATCTCAACACATCTTTAACATTGGTAACCATCTTCATCCTGTTTCTGGTACATTTATTTCAAAAGTATCACCCCTACTCCCTCTTTTATTTCTGATGCGACTGTAACCTACAACCATAATTACAGCTTTCACACAAGTCTCCGGTTACACAATTTTCATAACTCTCCATAAATTTTTCAATGCGGATGGACTGACAACTTGGCAGCTCAATAGCTTTTAGCGATGACAGACAAATATTTAAAACATGCCTACACAAAAGCATTTAATATGCAGTGAAAATGTGGATGGGCTGCTAACAGTTTATTTCTTTTTTGCATGGACAGTGTGTATGTATGAAAAATTATTTGTTCTTCTAGCAACTTGGGACAAAACAATGATTGAATTATTTTCCTTGCATTCTTTGAAGGATAGCACTGATTGGCTTGCAGTATTTTCACAGTGTTGCATATTGTGAATTCTGCAGGGGTGAAGGTGATTGCGTGAATGGTTCAATATGGTTTAGAGGTCCTGGAGAATACAAATAGTCCCAAGTACTCTGAACATTTTGAGGTTTGTCTTCAGGGATCACTATTCAGCATTCTAGTCTTTGCCATTCATTAGGCTCTGAACAGCTACTGTAAATATGCTATTTACCATTTAGGCCAGGGATGTTAAACTCACAACATCACATGATGTGTCGTGATGTATCATGACTTTTTGGCCATCAACAGCAATGGGGTTGGCATGGTTTTGTTATGATGAATCTGGCCCACAGGCTGACAGTTTGACACCCCTGATTTAGGCAAAGCTGCTATGAGGTATTATTCCATTTAGCTGCTGGCTCTCATTATACCTCAATAATACTCAGCTACATGTATCTTTTTCAGCTGATGCCAGAATCAGTGTAATATTTTAACTGTTCCCTACAGTAGAGGTCCACAACTTTTTGGGCACCAGGGACCAGTTCCATGGAGAAAGGTTTTTCCATGTACCAGAGGGTATGTGGTTTTGTGTGCTACCTGCATGTCGTGGATGAGACTTTGCTTGTTTGTGTGGACTGGTTGCTGGCATGCTGCAGTCCAGTACTGATCCACTGATCCACAGACCGGGGATTCAGGACCCCTGCCCTATAGTAAAACCTCAGTGTGAAGTAGAACAGGCTTAATCCAGAAGAGATAGGTATTTCAAAGGAAAATGGAAAAATGTTCTATAGGCAAAGGAGTTTCACAAGATTAAATGATGGAAATATATATGTTGGTTTGCCAGTCCCAGGTAGAGACACTTTTTTGTTGAGGCACCTATGAATATCATTTCTCCAGAGATCAGATTGATCCCATGCCCATCCAAGTAATTAGTGTTTTAATCTTTAGTTTTACTCAGTTTTTTTAGTTTTTTAAGTTTTATTCAGTGTTTTAGTCTTTAGTTTTAAAATGTAAATGTACCTTTGAATTATATAGTAAAAATGCAATTTATCACAACATAAAAGTATTATGAATTTATTAAGGTTGGGAACTACAAAAAAGAAAAAAAAAACCTACAGTGTGGGAAATGTACAGCCTCAGATTTAAAGTCATTAAAATGTATGTTTGATTACTATTAATAAATAATAACAATAAGTAATAAATAAGTAATAAAAAGACTGACCACAGATATTTTCTGTGGTCAAGGTTTAAATATATGTTTAAAAATTGCATGATTTTCTTTAAAATAAGTTGTGGTTGTTTCCCCCTTTTTGCTGCTTTTACTTTTTTTTCTTTTTTTTAATTAAAGCAATGCAATATTAAGAAATAATTCTGCATGCTTTTTTTTAAAAAAATGTAAGATACCATAAATAATAATTACCCATATCTGGGATCCAAAGCAATAGCTCTAGGATGTTCCATTGCACCTGCGATTAGGGTTGTCCTCAGTGTACCATCTAATTTAGCTACTTCAATTTGATCCAGATTGCTGTCTATCCAATATATATTTTCAGCAATCCAGTCCACAGTAAGACCTTCTGGAGTAGCTAAACCATGTTGGACCACAATTTCAACAGAGCTTACACCTGTGAAAATATTAGAATAAATCTTGAATTTTAGAAATTTATACAAAAAACAAAAAATGATGTACTTCTTAAAAAACAAAGCACGCACTCCCTGGTCATTTGTGGTTCCATTTTCCATAGATTTACATATTTGCAATTGCCAAAAATATAGCAGATCTTGGTATACTGACAGAAGACAATATTTGTAGCTCAGGGTTGAACTATGGAATCCATGGTGCTCTCTGAGCTTGTTTTCTTTCAGACTTTTCATTACCAAACTAAGTAACATGATCAGAAGTTGAGGGCTTTCAGATAGTTCTTTATTTTTATTTGCTATTTTACACATGCACAAAATGGCATACAGGCTTTTGGACACGTATATAGTAGGTTTGTTTTTTTACATACAGTTTCATTATATATGGTCAAGAGGTAACGATATAACCCTTCTGAATAACATAAATATTTTAATATAAATATATTATAAAACAAAAGTTTTGTTTCAATTATAATACTAAACACTTTAATAATTATAACAAAGGTGATAAACGTAATAATTTCAAAACTATGATCATAGTAATTTAAAACTGTAAGGTAGCTCTCATATAAATTTTGAAATGAATTTGAATTCTGAGATATCTAATGTGAAACATGATCATCATCATTAATATTTCAATTGTTAATACTATATTATTCATTAAAAGTATTTCTATCTCACTTTTAAGCCAGAAGTCTCTAAAGGCAACTAGATTCAGTAGAATTTGCTATTTTATCTTTTTAAATAACATATATTTTTGGAATGCTTCACAAAAGGATAGCACTATGCTAAATGAGTTGTTTCTAATCCATCAGGGCTGAGATAATTAGTCACAATTCTGCAAACTATGCATACAGAACATGGTATGAAAATTGATCCACTATCATTTTTCCTCTTCTGCTGACTGAGTTTATGCATACTTCACTGATATTTTAAACACTACAGGTAATCTTCGCTTACTGACATTAATGGGACTGGCAAATCCATTGCTAAGTGGCATGGTTGAAAAGTGAAACATCACATGATTCAACCTGACATGTCAATTCCAGCTGCAGTTGTTAAGCATGAGATCATGTGGCTGCCACTTCTTGCCACTGATTTTGCTTGTCAGGAGTTGGCTGTGAAGGTCACAAATGGGATGTTGCAACTGTCATAAATGTATGCTGGTTACCAATCATCTGAAACATGATAATATGGTCATGGGGACATGTGACAGCTGCAAATTTGAGAATCAGTCATAAATCTTCTATTTCAGTGCCAACATAACTTCCAAGGGTTCCCGAATGAGCAGTCAGTAAGCAAGGACTATCTGTATTTGATGACTTAACAAGGTCATCTACCGGTACTTGCAGAGAAGTCCTCCAACAACTTACCTTTAAGAATTGGCAGACTACTTTTCTCTAAGCTTATGGTCTGCAGGTTATTGCTAGTAAACCAGGAGTGGAGACAGTATAGGACAAGCATGTCAAACTGCTGGCCCGCGGGCTGGATGCATCATGTCAAAACCGCGCCCATCCCATTGCCAGCAATGGGGAAAAAGTTGTGATACGTCACAAGACATCATGTGACATCGCCAGTTTGACATGCTTGGTATAGGGGCTTGATAGGGGAGGTTATATGAGAACTTTGGGGAAAACATTTCATAGCATTTTATCTATGCAAGCAGGGTGCAGGATTTGGCCTTTGTATATAAAAAAAGAATATTCAAAATAATTTTTACAAATTATTTTATAAGTGCACCAAAATTTCAAGAAAAAGAAGAAATACTTGCTCCAAAACTGCTATATGCTCATTTAATTTCTGCAATTTCCATGGTTAGTATAACAATGTATTAAAGACTAATAAAACAATTCTGAGGGCATTTTCAGAAATAAAGATGTATTGTGAATATTTTGAGAAACATAAAAGAAAAATAAGCCTTTGGCTTGAAATGGAATATGATGTATGAAATACACAGCATCTGAAATGAACTTTGTTGGATCCATCTGAGAAGGACATTATGGCTATAATTCTGCCACACAATTGCTTTCCAACATCTTGATGTTTCTAAACATGGAGATTCAACTTAACTCAGAAGTAACATATATCTTCTATTACAAACCTTTATTGGTGTTTTGCATTTATCTCCTATGCATTTCATCTTTCTGAATTCAAGTCTTATTGTAAGAATTAAAAAATAAAACTATAGAATATATCCTTTACATGTTTCCTGTTTAATGTTTGTTAGAAGGAATAAGGGAAGCACAGCAGGGTAAAACTCTCCTCAATGGTCTGAGATGAAGCAACTGAGGGAGCTCAATGATCAGCCAACACTTTATACATTTTGAGGAGGGAAGGGATAAAGCTTTAAGAGAAAGCATTTGGGTACAGTTTTTCTGGAACTTTTTTCATGTAATAGCACGGGGGAAAAATCACAATACAGGATTACAGAAATGAAAACGCACAAAAAACTTCTTTTTAAGGCTCAAAATTTTTATCTAGGTATCAATTGGCTTTTCAAAAAGTAATAGGCAATTTTACAACAAAGTATGAGAAATAAAAGGGAATTGCATTGTTTCCATTTCTGATATACCTAGCTTTTTAATATAAAACTATACAAAAAAGAAGCACTTAAAGAAATAACGTATGTCTGAAACATGCTGGGCTTGATAATAAATATTCTAATAGAAGTTCCTCTTTTTTCTTTTCTTTCTGTTTGCATATTTCTTATGTGAAAATATAATAATTCAAAGAAAATATAAATAGAATAGTAGAGATATAAATATCAACTGAATAGACAGCAAATAATATTATCATTTTAACTCCTGGTTAATAGGTGTTTTGTGATTATCCATAATTAGCAAAGTAGCAATTTTTGAATATACAAATTAACCCATAGTAGTCATTTTGGGTGCATGACCACAGCACACTCAAAATTATAAATCTGCCAATTGATCCCAAAGATTACCTTTAGCTGCTATGATCAAAGCAATGATCTAAGCAGAAAAATATTTAGAATCTAATTCTGAATCTTTAAGGATACAGAATACATATATCATTTTTGATCACATCACAGTTAAGGCAAGATTTTAGGAACAGGTGGCTTAAATACCTTTTTCATTGTATGTATTTTGAATCAAAATTAATCTCAGATCTGTTGATACCATTTTTACATTTTTAAGGACATGAGTCAATTGATAGGGCATTATTGGAAAGTTCAGTTTTGTAGCCTGTGTTTGAAATATCCCAGAAATTTCCACTTCTTCAACCTTTGATAGAGATATGCTATAATGCTATAAGTTTTGATCCTGTCATAAATTTCATCAAACAAAAGGAACTCAAATGCTGAATCATTTGTTAGTATCTGAAAACAGAGCTATTGCATTATTCATCCTACATTTCAGATAATGGCTGTTGATCTACTATGGAAAGAAGGTTTAAAATCAGTTGCTTGGATTGCATTCTCCTTATGAACTCAGTCACATTTACTTTTATTGGATACATACATACATACATACATACATACAAACAAACACACACATACACACACTGCTAAATGCAGTATCTGTAAAAGCATGTACCACATAAGTGGCACGTATTTGAAAAATCCCAGTTATTTTTTAGATATTGAACAGAAAGACAAAAAAGCCATGAAGAAAATATTCAGTCACAAGACCCCAAACCCTCAAGACTATTTAGTTATTTGTCAAATTTATTTAGTTGTCCAACTTAGAGTGCTGATTCCAGGCAGCTTGCAACATTAAAAATCCACAATATAAAACCCCAAACCACTCCTGCAAGCAGCAACAAGCACAAACAAACAATCACTTCATCGGTTCATAGCAACCTGAGGTTCTCAAGCCTACTGACAAAATTATGTCTTCATATCCTTCTGGGAAAATATCAAGATGGGACCAATCTTATTTCTGGGGCAATTTCTTAGGGAGGGAGCAACCACTGAGCAACCACTGAGAAGGCCCTTTTTCTTGACCCCATTTTATTCAACTTCCCATATATAATTCATTTAGAGTATGTATTGATGTACATATTTACCATTTAACTAATAAAACATATTTGCACATATTTATAATTTATGTAATAAAAAATTTCCAGTTATAATTTGTTAATCCTGTTTCCTGAGTCCTGTACCACTTAAGTTAAAAAAAAAAAAAACTAAGCTCCATTTCATACCTCCAGTTTCAGAAAGCTTGCCTCTGTAAATTTTATCTTCTACTACATCTGTCCAGTATAGTAAGCTCTGATTGAAGTGAAAATCAAGTGCTATTGTATTTCTTAAACCAGGAACTAATAAGCTGTAGTCTCGTTTCTGCAGATCAATCCTTCTGATCTCATGCCGAATAGAGAAAATGATGAATGGTTCAAAAGGATCTGGGAACACAACAATACATTTTGTGGTTAAACCTAATCAGTAATAGGTTATTATAGTAATGAAATGTCAGATTTATCTCTAGTAGATTAGATGGGAGTCTATTAAACAGGTAAACAAGAATCAAGGAACTTTCAATATGGAATTTTATTTTAGGAAAGCTAAGAAGCCCTTATGAAAGAATTCCAGCAACTTTTATCAAAATAAGATACATATAATTAGTTCAATGCTCAATTACTGTGTCTTTTATTTTATTGGACAATCCTCTCTTTTGGATAGCCTGATTTTGATCCCTTCATTATAGCTAGATATATTCAGATTATTCTTCTCTGACCTTGAGAGGCATGGGGAAGTATGATGGGTGATAGGGGGCGGGCTCCTCTTGAACTCAATTCCAGTGCCTTCATCTAGCTCCATGTTCCAACCCCCTGAGGTAAATCCCATTTCCTGGTCAGCAAATTCTCAGAGGCCTAGGTTTTTGGCTGTTGATGCTAAAGGCCAGTACTTTAACTATTACACTACACTTATCAGAATTGTCTGACAGGACCAAGCCAGAGAATTTTATTGATGTATTTCTTGCTTGATTTATCTATATTCTGGAGAAGTGTGTTCACAGGAATTATTGATAACTGGAAGATAATAACCATTTTTATTCCAAAATATACCTGTATGACATGTGCAAAAGGTTTTTTTATTTAACTTTATAGTATACATGTATTCCCTTACTAATCACATATAAGAAAATAGGAAGCTTTTACTTCCCAATATTCCATTATTTTTCTTAACAAATATCTTTAATATTTTATAGATCATGGAGGCACTGACCATCCTCATCCCTTTCTTTAACCTGTTATTGTTTTACTTTATTTTTTTTATGAGAAATGCTCCATAAATATGATAACTCATTCAAAGAAAATGAAAAGGGCTTATGGCTTTGTTATAGAAGCCTAAAGATATAAATTTGATAATACATCTAATAAACATGGAAAAATAAAAGAAAAAGTCTTCAAAATGTTTTCTAAATACTTGGCCATCAAATAACTTATGCCATTTAGCATATGAACTACATGTAAAATGTTGTATGATGTAAAAAGTGTGTGGCTAGGTAGGTATGGCTGTGAGCATCTTCCTTCCTCCCCGCTCCTTTCCTCTCTCCCTCCTTCTTATTGCACCTTTCAAATTTACACAGTTAGACTCAAAAACAGTGATCCCCTACCATTGTGAGAATAAAGACAGTTAAAGAAGATACTTCATGTGTAGCCATTCTCTATAAAATATATATACAACTTTTGAATCACAAATTTCTTTATTATTGGTGGAAATGGAAAAATGAAATTGCATTTCACATATATCTACCAATCCACAGAAAGTCACAGTCAAATGCTTTCTCTGATCAGTGAGATTGAATCAAGAGCATTTAAATAATTGTTATCAAAAAAGTTGATGTAACAAATGAACTTTCAGAGAAAGGTATTAATTTGTTGCCACCCGTTTTCTATATTTGGCTTCTACAAACACTTTCATATCTAGACCACTATATTTTTAATTCAAGTTTTAGAAAAATATTTTTTTTAAATTTGTCATTCAATGGCATTTATCTTACATAAGAAATAACATCTAATGGTATAGGTTTTTTTTAATTAAAGGAAACAAAAAAGGACATAAATATTTGCATAAAATATAACTCAGTATCATCAAGTTCTGCATTGCATAATATCTTATACAATTTATATGTCTTCTAAATAGAAACAAATTGTGAAGCATCTGTATCAAAAAAGTTAAAGCTTAAAAAACCCAGGACTCCTTCTGCTTTTCTAAAGCAAATGGGTCATTTTGACATGGTAAAATTTTTGTAAGAGACACTTTGTAATAGTGAATAGATAAGTAAATGTCAACTTACCGATATTAGCACAGTTTTCACCATCTTTACTAAGTTCCCAACCTTCATAACAGGAGCACTTAACAGCATTTTTATGCTGTTCACATACTTGGCTGCATTTCTGATGTTTGGTGCAATAATCTACATACTCACAGGTCTTATTGTCTGAATTTAAGTACAGTCCTGGGGGGCATGAACAGACAATTCTGCCTCCAGGAACTACTGAACACTGGTGGCTGCATCCACCATTGTTAAGTGAACATTCTTCTGAAATAAGAATAGTAATCATTATTATTTTTAAAATAAAAACAGGTAAAAATGTGTTTCTCAGACATAAATTAAAATTTAATCCATTATCGCAGATATATTTTATAAGGTTAGTTCTGGTAAACTGCAGAATAAAAGGTATATTTCAGAATCATAGAATTCTTTGGCAATCAGTTCGCATATATAAATAATAAAGTCTGTAGGTTTAAAAATAGAGTAATATAAGGCAAGCTGGATGGTTTCATAAATTGGAATAATAGAAATTAAATTTATTAGGAATAAATATATATTGCATAAAATGTAGACCATGATTGCCTTTGCATACAAGTGCTGTATAACAATCTTCTGTATGTGTTAGAGAAGAGAACTAATGCCAGCTGCCCCGCTATGCTGTTTATTTTGTGTTCACTTTATGCTTTTCATTTAAATAAAAAAAATCTGGGAATGCATCATAATCAGAGTATGAATTTGTTTCAACATCCAATATACTGTCAGAAAGAGAAAAAATATGTGGTTTCATACAATTAATTTTATTAATTTTCAATTAATGCCAGATAAATTAGAGCTGCTGTTGGGGGGAGGGAGCAAAAAGGGGAAGGGAGGGGAGGGGAGGGGAGGGGAGGGGAGGGGAGAGGAGAAGAGAAGAGAAGAGAAGAGAAGAGAAGAGAAGAGAAGAGAAGAGAAGAGAAGAGAAGAGAAGAGAAGAGAAGAGAAGAGAAGAGAAGAGGAAACTGCTGGCCACCTGAAATGTAAGGTGACTTCATCCATTCTTTGAATTCTATTCATAATTTTGGTATATAACCATTTAGAATTTTTCTCCTTTGAATTTGTTTTTTTTTTAAAAAAAATGGACAGAATGAAAGCAGAGCAATTTTTCAGCATGGAATTAATTTCAACCATATAAAAGATATGATGAGAACATTTCAATTACCAAACATATTAAAATTTACATAAGGGATGTGGCTGGGATGGAAGAGTCTGGATACATTATCTAGGGACCATTATTTATTTATTTTCATATATCTGCATTTGTTCAAGTATAATTACCACAAAGATCATCTTCATCAGATCCATCAGGGCAATCTCTTATTCCATTGCAAAGCTTTTCAGGCTGCAGACAGATGGAAGTGTCATTAGCACATGGATATTTTGGTGGCCCACACATATAGCCTTCACAATTATCTTCATCAGACTGATCCTCACAATCAATGTCTCCATCACACAGCCAAGCTTTGCTAATACATCTCCCTTAAAGAAAAGAGAAAATAAACATATTGATTCCTTTTCTTAACAAGGCTAATTATTCTTTCATATTTTATTCTTAATTCCACTATTTTATAGAACTTCAAATGAAGCAATGTTAGCCATTTCCCAATTTTTTATTTCAGAGAGAAGCATATATTGGAAACAGCTATAGGGAACTACTATATAAATACTGTAAAAGCCATTTCAAATGGGAATCTTCTGAAACTTTTGTGAGATTTTTATTCTGTGTATGGAAAACTGCTTTTTCTTTGGGGAAAATAAAAAAATAAAATTAAATATTTTAAAATTATATATAAAACAAATCAATAAAATTATTTCTTTCTTTCTGCATGCCTGCTGTATTATATGACTAGATAGCTTAAGGATTTTCCTTTCTTCTTTTTTAAATCTTTTTCAAGCCATTTTGTGGGGAAATTTATGGACTTTGGTAAATATTAAAAAAAAGAAAAATATTTCTCATCTGAATTAACAAATGTTATAAGCATAATTATTTTCAACCCAATTGAATTGGATTCAGTTAACAGGGAACCTAGTTAATTGACATATATTGCATTTGATCTAATTATGAGATTCAAGTTTAAGGATGTGTATTACTGATTTTTGTTTCTAGAAGGAACTAGTGAAAGAAAAGAAAGCAGTTGCCAAATGGCCAATTACTGATCTATTATAAACTCTAACTATCTCAGAGCCTTGTTTCAGAATGTTCTTATTCAAGTTCTAAAAGATATGTCAAATTGTTCTCTAGGACTAGGTAACTGAGTATTTTTTCCTCTTTTCATCATTCTAAGTAATAAATTAAGAGCAATAAAGATAAAAGCTGGGATGCATATTTCTATTAATTTATTAATGACTATCAACTTTGTAAAATATTTTACCAATGTTGCATTGTGCAATATTGGTAAAAGTGGATTATGCAAATTGTTTCTAATCATGTACTGAGGCTGGAAAGAAAGGAACATGACTGTTGTTAAAACATTTATTTTTCTCTTTAATATGCCAGAAATGTGATCATGGCTTGTTGATAGGACTTTGAAATCCACAAACAAAAAGTCTGTTTTCCTCCAAGTAAATCTTCAGACAAAGCTTTGATCAAGTTTTCATGCTAAATGTCAATTGATGGTTAGTGTGCTAGCTATACCATTCTATATTTTATTGTATTTGGTAGCTACATGTGGAGAATCATCTTGGTCAACATCCACATCAATTTTTTACAGGTTTGGCAGACACTATGGAAATATATTCATGAAGGAATATATTAACTTTCATTTATAGTTATATAAATTGAACAATAAATATGCATGTATATGTGCTGATATAATCAGTTTTCCATTCACTAAATGATATGCACTTATTAATTCATTTTTCTTACAGGACATATCCAAGATGAATCAGGATAGCACTACAATTACTGGTTACCAAGTTGTTGGGGTTCAGAATGTCCCAAACATAATGAAAATTAAACCCAATTAAAATTAAATATTATTTTCACGTTATAGTGATTAATTGATGGAGTAGTTTATTTTACTATTGACATTTCCCAACACAGTACATAGTTAAGCCATGGGCCAAATAAGACACACTGAAGGAGGACATAGACAAATGATACAATATCTTTCAGCAGATGGGGCAGAGAGTGAAAAACCTAATAAAAATAACACATATGACCAAGCTAAGGCAAGAGTTATCCTGTGGTTGGGCAAAGAGTGTTGGTAAGATGGGAAGATTCTGAACAATGTTTTTGAAACAATCCTAAATTATAAACTTCAAGCTATAGCTTAATTCTTTCCATAAGAAACATGTAAAAAACCCCCACTCTATTTCAACTATAACAAGGATGATTCAAAGCCAAACAAGAAAAACAGTTCTACAATGCTAACAATAAAATAGTAGTTTTAACTTTGCATAAACTGTTACCCTTTAATACCTGTAGCCTTGCAGGAAAACTTTGTTTTGTCATCACATGGTCGTATAGTTCCATTACAACTCTTTTCATCACTGCCATCTTCACAGTCCTTTTCTCCATCACAGTGCCAAAGCTCAGGAATGCAGTTTCCATCAGGGTAGCATTGAAATTCTTTCCCACTGCATCTCCCAAAAGAAGCTATCTCTAACATAAAAAAAAAATACGATAATACAGAATCAGTTAAGAATTTCCCCCCCCAATATGCTTCAATTCCTACTTGGACACAGTCAAGGAAGTGATATTCAGTATTGTATTCTTTTTGTAAAGAACCACATTTTGATCATATAGAAAAGAAAAATTATACTGTTCTAACATTGAACCATATTTTTACCATATGGACTCAATTACACCTTAATATACGAGGATGTAAGTGCTGCTATTTATCTTTCTACAAAATAGATCATGAAAATTGTCACTTTCATCTTAAGCAACTTTCCAATAATTGACTTTTCCCCATTAATTACATATATGTCTATTCAATTCAATCATGTGAGCAGAGCCAGTATATATTTCTCCATTATAATGGATAAGTTTATTTTATATACTGTTCATAGTTTTGCACCAGTATGAATTTCACTGCAGAAATATAATTGGAACTATAGTGGTGATATCCATTTCAACCATTTGAGCTATCATATTATAAATTGTTCTTTGGCCAAAGAGACATTCACAGAATGAGAACATTTTTATGCGATAAGTGTAGAAGAATGGTTTTTTTTTTCCCAATGACAAAATCACAGATAATGAATGACAGATTTCAGCCTATGGAAAAGAAAGGGGAAAAAGAATAAAATAACTTTCATGATAAAAGCAGCAAGAAAAGACCAAAGATATATTGATATATCTTGATCTAACACCAAATTGTAAATGTGTTACAATTCAATTTCCATTCTCACAGCTTGCAAAAAAGATTTTAAAAATTCTGAAGTGGACTTGGAATTTGACAGTCATAAATGTGAAAAATGGTTGTAAAGATACATTCTCATTGCAAACTGAAATTGTGTCCATGAAAGCAGAACCAACCATTGTGGCAAAAACCAAAGAACCAGTGATTAGACCAGTTCTTTGGAATCGTTCTAGACAAGAAAATAGGAGATCACACATATCATCTGTCACTAATAAATGTAGAACTTAAGTAATATCTTTTGAGGAATTTGCATTCAGTAAAATTTGGAGGACCATACCTCCAATCCTGACATAATCCAAAGCTCCAAATATTATTCATTTGTCTCTTTTATACATATGGTACTTTTCCATTTAAAATGAAAGACAGGATGTAAATATTTCTCTCCTAGGTATCTAATGTTACAGTGCATGTTGAATTGTATGAAAGTATTTATTGAAACATAATTTTTAGAGTTGTAAAACTGAGTTCCAAAATATGGTACCATATGTATGGTAGTTTAACATCATGTAAAAATATAATCTGTGGATAAATACCAATGATGGTTGTTTTGATAATATTTAAACAGACATTCAATTGATATTAAAAGTATCACTATGAGAGAAAGCTACAAGGGAAAAAATGTATTATATTTTAAACCTATCTGGAATTTTCTCTTACAGAAAACACTGTAGGAAAAATATCTCTGGCTCTACACCACAAGAATAGAAAAAGTGGTTTCATTCAAATTAAAGGTTTTTCATTTTTGAAAAATTTCAGCTATTGAAAATGACTACAGATACATATTATCCTCAATAAAACTGAAACTACTGAATTAGGATTGCGTTGCATTGTGTAGCGGCTATTTACATTTCTGAACTGAAGCAGCAAAACAATTACTGAAATCTGTTTATGCTTACTAGAGTGTAAATTGAACTGAAAATAATAGGACTCACTGTACTTCCAAGCAAGAATGCACAAAATTGCATTTTTATTTTTTTCTAAAGCAATGGATTATTGGAAATTACACAATGGGTTTGGAAATCTATATTTCTGTTTGAGTGAGCATAGGAAAGAATAACTGTCAGAAAACAATCAAAACAAAAACAAATTGGTGTAGTAGTGTAGAAGAACCTGCTGGTTTGAAAAAAGAACTGAATCCCCTTAGAACAAAGAATCCAGTAAAAAATCACCGGAAGTGGGTGGAGGGCAGTTAGTAAACAGCTTGGAATAGGGCCAACTTTTGCATTAATCCTGTCCCATTTTCCTTCTTGGAATGTGACCCTGAATAAATCATATGCAGCCTATCCCACAACTCTCAGAGCAGGCATATCCCCAAAAATGCTTAAGGGGAGAACAGCAATGCATACCAGCTCAAGCAGAAGAAAACAATGTGCACCAACCCTGATTAGACCCTCTCTCTCTCCCTCCCTCGTTCTCTCTCTTTCTTCTCTCTCTCTCTCTCTCTTTCCCCTCTCTTTCTATCTGTGTCCAAGAGAAAGGGAGAGGGAGAGAGAGAATGAAAGAGGGAGAGAGAAAAAGAGAAAGAGAAACAGAATTAGTCCACAGGGAGAACATGTTGATCTGTAACACAGAAGAATATATATTATATATATATAATCTCAGATAAAGGGTATGACTGACTGATGAGAACAAAATAAGTTCGAAATGGCCATATCAGCCTCCCTAATTCTTTATTAGCAATTTGAATAATTTACACAAATAATGAACTGTCATAAGTTGTGACTATAGCCTGCGGATAGCCTTGGAATAGGCTGAAACAGGAAAGAAGATTTAACTAGCAAGGTATTCAAAGACTTGATAAATACTTAACACATATATCTCCCTTGCTTCCTACCTAATAAAGAGAGAAAGAGCCTGTGGCCTAGAGGTTAAAACAACTGCCTAATATATAATTAGCCCAGGTTTGAATCTCAGATAAAGGGTATGACTGACTGATGAGAACAAAAAAAGTTTGAAATGGCCATATCAGCCTCTCTAATTCTTTATTAGCAATTTGAATAATTTACATATATATATATATGTGTGTGTATGTGTGTATTACTTAAAACGTTTTGCAGTTCCTTTCAATGTAAGCAATTCAAAAAAAATAACAAAAGTGGCTAAGCATCAAATAGTACTGACAATAAGAAAAAGAGGAAGAGATTCCTGTGTTCTTTTCAGAGGTTGCACTTATTCCTATGAATCACAGGTATATTCTTTTTCACTGAAAGTGTTGTAAAGTGTTAAGCAGGACAAAATGCTCATTTATCAGATTTCAGAGTCCTGAGACCATTGCTGAAATATATCTGATAACTTGTCTAGCAAAAAAAAGTATGATAAAAAAAACCCCAAAGTTTCACTATTTTTTCATAATTCAAATTCTCCTTGAACAAATTATACCAAATAAGGAATCTGTAGCAAATACTAGTTAGGATCATCATCAGTACAGAGACTGCTATATAAAATATGCAGTATATTGTTTTTATAGATTGATAACTCTTTCTACTACCCTAGACTATCCTTGAATATGCACATTCCATCCAAGCAAATTGAAGGAAACTATATTTAACATATTGTAGCAGAATTTTTAACATAATATTCTTTTCCTCTTCTTCTCATTTAATAATAGTTCAAACTACAAACAACATATTTGAAATTCTGTACTGTTATATTGTTTTAGTTAACTAAAGCAAAGTCATATTAAAAATCAGGACTGGTTCAAATGATTTTTGTGCATCCCCCCATCATCATGCATAGTACAGAAATATTTTCCCTCTCCCAGACAGTAAAATACAATATTTAATTTTAACCCCCCCCAAAAAAATCCCTATCATGCTTTCCTTTTATCACTACCAAAAAAAGCTGCATTTAGTGAATTGTTCACTCACTTTATATTAGAAATTATTTTTTATTATGACCAAATTATAGCTTAAAATATATTCTCAGATGTGTTTTATATATGTATCACATACACACACAGAGCCCCAGACCCAGACACCCAGACATCCAGACATCCACACACACAAAGATAGATATTCCTATCTTCATTTGACAAAGGTAAGCATTGTACTGGAAGTTGATAGGCATTTTACTAGAAGTTGGGAGAGGAATATAAAACACTGACCTTTGGTGCAAATTGGTTTAGTTTCATCACTGAAGTCTCCACAGTCATTGTCTCCATCACAAGCCCAGTGACCTGGAATGCACCGGCCAGTAGAGCACCTGAACTGGTTGTCAAAACATGAATGAAGACAGTCCAGTTCATCACTCCCATCACCACAGTCATTATCTGCAAAAATGCATGAGTATTTTATTCATGGCCAATTTATTACTGTATTCAATAACTAAGCAGTAACAGTAGAGTCACCTTTTTATTTCCTTCAGTTTTGTAAAGCCTAGAATAGAGTTAATATATAAAGTTAGAATAGAGTTACTCCAGCAAAATAAGATTTGTATGATGGTGAAGGTACAGAGAGTACATAAGTAGGAAAAACAGCTAACAACAACAGGTCACAAAAGGTGATCACATGATCCTGGGACACTGCAACTGTCATAAATGCATGCCAGTTGCCAAGCATCTGAATTTTGATTATATGACTATGGGGATGCTGCAACAATCGTGTGATATATTGTTTTATTTTACTTTGTGGTTTAGGGCATTCAATTAATATATTTTAAGCTGTGGGATAGTAATGAGTGTGTGTGTAACTATAATAGATCAATCAAGCTCCACCATCAATTTCTTTTTGGAATAAGTATAGAAGCATATAGAAATAAGTGAAGTAAGTGATATTAGAAATAAGTAAAACAGATAGAGATAGATAGATAGATAGATATAGATAGATAGATAGATAGATAAAGAGATATAGACATAGATATAGATAGATTTGCAAATAGCATATACAATATCACAAATATTTAATTAACAGGAGACATAATGGTTTAAATAGTATTCTGTCACTTTCCATCTTCAAGTAGGTCAGAAATCAATAATATAATCCTATGCATCATACTTACATGATTAATTGGTAAATTCTTTAGTACATATTTATCTTCAGAACATTAGGTCACTTTTATAAGATTTAATGAAATCAATTTTTGTCACTCCTAGTGTATAATTAGTGGATTGGATGCTAACATGGAACCTATTACATGAAACTTAACAGGTAACATATAACATGAAAGCTAATTCCTACCACCATTACATAAAACTTTCAGCCTTAGCCACTTCAGGGTTGGCTATGATACAGGGAAGCTGACTAAGATTCCTGAAAGTTAGACAGAAACATTTGTGATCAGAGTTGAGTTGATTCTTACCTGTATCACAATGCCACTTGTTACTAATACATCTTCCATTATTACATATAAAATGAATCAGTGGGTCACAGGTTGGGAATTCTAGAGAAGAGAAGAGAAGAGAAGAGAAGAGAAGAGAAGAGAAGAGAAGAGAAGAGAAGAGAAGAGAAGAGAAGAGAAGAGAAGAGATTAATATATTTACTACAATATAAAGGCATCTATTATTTCATAAATTTTCAAAACAACTGTTATTACATTGCTAGCTGTGTCATCTAGATATTATGTAATCTGAAACAAAAAAGGTGTTTGTATGAATATAATATAATGTGTATATGAATATAACATAAGATAGTCCTCAGTTTATGACTTAAGCTGACTTTGTAATAATGCCGCTTGGGGGTGTGAAAGCCCTAATAAGCAGGCATATACATAGAATGAAGGCTACTGCTAAGTTTGTAAAGCCGCCCTGAGTCTTCGGAGAAGGGCGGGATATAAATGGAATTAAAATAAAAAATAAATAAAATAAAAAATAACTGGAATTGAAAACGTGGTCATAAGTCAGA
This sequence comes from Vipera ursinii, assembly GCF_947247035.1. Lineage (NCBI taxonomy): Eukaryota > Metazoa > Chordata > Lepidosauria > Squamata > Viperidae > Vipera > Vipera ursinii. Next base: position 138,967,709 of record NC_139512.1, read on the forward strand.
ATCAGAATAGAGCTGAAAGGGACCTTTGAGATCTTCTAGTCCAATGCCCTGCTTAAGCAGGACACCCTATACTATTTCAGACAAGCGACTGTCCAGTGTCTCCTTAAAAACCTCCAGTAATGAAGCACCCACAACTTCTGATAGCAAAGAGGTGCCACTGGTTAGTTGTCCTCATTGTTAGGAAGTTTTTCCTTAATTCCAGATTGCTTCTCTCCTTAATTAGTTTCCTTCCATTGTTTCTTGTCCTGCCCTCTGGTGCTTTGGAAAATAAGTTGATTGTCTCCTTTCTGTGGCAAACTCTCAAATACTGGAATACTGCTATCATGTTCTCCCTAGTCCTGATTTTGATTCTATGCCACTGTTTATACAACCAAGGATTGTACTAGCTTTTTTGGCTGCTGCTGCACACTTCTGGATCATATTTAAGTGATCATCCACTATGACTCCAAGGTCCGTCTCAGTTACTATTTTTGAGCCAAGTTTTGCCTACTCTTGTACTTGTGCCTTCTGTTTTTCCTACTTATGTATCAAACCTTGCTTTTCTCCACATTAAATTTAATGTTGTTGGATAGGGTCCACTGTACAAGTCTCTCAAGATCATTAGGGTCATAAGTCTAGGCACCCACATGGTAGAAGAGATTTTAAAACTTTTTTTTGCAATGGTTGTTAAATAAATGGGACAGTTGTTAAGCAAATATAGTGGTTGTAAGTGCAAATCCACTTATTTGCATGGTTGTTTTTTGTTAGAAGCTGACAAAAAACATTGCAAATTACAGTCACATGACTACAGAATGCAGTAATTGGTCAGAAATCATGGGGGGATGGTCTGATTATTTACAATGGATGGGGGGTCTTTATGGGTTGTTAAGCTCCCATTCCATGCATTTGTAAATGCAAATAGTCATTAACTCAGTAGTCATAACTCAAGGATTAGCTCTATATTAAAAGAAAATAAGTACAGTATTTTGCTAAAGCATTAAGCACAAATGTTTTTGATTACACAAATTCCTAAACTGTAACTTTAAAGAAATTTCAGATATTTCTGATAGGAATAGCCTTTCATAGCATACTAAAGGTATACGAAGCCTAAAACATGAAAACATCACAGGAATTGTAACTCCTTCACAGCCTGTAGTGATTTGGTGCCCCTATGGGACAATGGTGTAATTCTCAAGGAATGTTTTATAGCTATCACCACAATAATAGTTTGATGTTTATGCTAAACATCTGTGATCTTATGCACTAAAAAAAAAATAAATATAGCATTAAGAACGAAAGAACAGAAATAGCATCATAATAAAGAAGTCTTGTCACTACTGTCATGTCATGATGCTTTTATATTAAGTTCAGAATGAAAGTAGAAGCAAGAAAGATTAACAAAGTCACTGGGGGGGAGGCTTTACTGTGGTGCTGTTTTTGCCATGGGAATACTGACAATTATTTTATGGGTAATAAATGATCAACAATGACCTAGAACCCTGCCTCATCCTAAAAGTATTCTAGCAATGAAGGGACAGGAATTGCTTAGAGTTCCTGAATATTGATTGGCACCAAGCATGTGAGGAAAACATAATTTTGTGAACGTGAGAAACAGTGGTAGCAGTATAGTTGTGCAAAGTTCAGATTTAACTGATTTGGAATTAGCAGAGCATCCTTGTAACAGTTGACATAAATGTTGAAAGAAATTGTGTGGATTCAACTGGTTCACAATCTTGGGAAATTACATACTTAAAAGAATCCTGATTACTGTTACCTGCGTGCAATAGTCATGCACTTTTCAAATCCAGTCTCATCTTTGGGATTGGGATTTCTGCACCATGCTAACTAGTTACAAACAGTTTTTAAATTATGTAACAATCAAACATTTCTCTATATCTTTTTATACACTGAGAAGTAATGATTAAAAAAAACAATGGCAATTTAATGGAAAGTTAGGAAGTCTCTGTGAAATGAAATGGAAATGAAGCGAGCTAAGCACAAAGACCCCTGGAGTGGCACATGTGTGTGTGAAAAAATATGTGTCATTATGCTACTATACAAACTACACCTCTTACTGTATGTGCATGTGTTACATCACAACACATACTCTATCACTTTGGCATCACTATAATTAGGAACAGTCACCTATAGGTATGCATCATAATGTCCTGAGGTCCCAAGGGGCCAGCAGATATTTCCTTTGGTGTATGTCAAGATCACCTTCTATTCTGAATTTTTACCAATTCTTTTAGTTAATAAAAATAAAACCATATGTACTTGCTAGCTTCCATCATATCTTTTATATTCAAGACTATCTCTTGAGCCTCATATAAGGGCTAGAAATATTCTTAGAAAATAAAAGGGTGAGTAGCTGCCCATTCCCTAGACAAAGATAAGATGGGGAAGCTAAAGCCTTTGGGAAGTGAGGGTTAGAGTGAGGTATGGTATAATCTCTCTGCTTTATGACTGGTTACCTATCGTGCTAGTGGCCTTTTGGTAAATGCCCAAGGGTGACATGCTGTCAACATTCCAGATATGTCCACAAAACCAAAAATGGTGCTTAGCCCAACCTAAGAACATTTTATAATGTATATTTGGCTCAAAATAAGATTACTATGGCAAATATGGTATTTTTTAGGAAAAAAGACAATAGAAAACAGAATATGCTTGGATTTTCTGCATTAATTTAGCTATAATTGGGGAAAAAACAGTAAACAATATCCAGTGTCAGTTATTAAAACTGCTTAAAGGTCATGTTCTGCAGAAAAAAAACTATTAATTTTCAAATACATTTATGGTGGACTGATTTAATGCATGAACTATTTATATAATCAAAAATTTACTATATTTTGAAATGTCATAAATGTTGAGCTTAGTTACCAAAGATTTTCAAAAAATATACTTTTAGAACTAAAATGCATTTGGCAAAATTCCAATTTTCAAAGACAGTGGTTCATTGTTTAGAAATATACAACTGTCTCCTATTTCTCTCTTTTTCTCTCTTCTCTCCCTCTCTCAGACTGGTCAAGTTTCAATAAACACAAAGCTCTGAAAACTTATATAAATATCCACTAATTCAGAAATTAATCTTAATTGGACAATTTTGCTCACTAGCTTCTGTAAGCTCTTTATCTACACTATATTCTTGGAAAGTCCAATTTTATAATATTCTCATATCTTTGTCTTCTATATCTCTTCTATGTCTATTTTTTTTAACTTTTATATATTTACTTCTATTTTTCTGTAATCTCAATTACTTTATTTCACTATTGTCATTCTTTATAGAACCAAACTCCTTTTTCTACAAATTTAAATCTGTCTTTTACTTTGTGTTTTTTTTTCTATTTCTGTGCTGTCACAATCTTTACTTTTTTGTGTGCCTTTTCTGCTTGTTTATTCCTGACTAGGCTTCTTAACTCTTCTCCTCCGCTTCCAAATCTTTGCTCTCTCTAAAGTAAACAGCTCACAAATTTTTTTTCCTCACACCAGCTCTGAGGAAGGAAATAAACACCTTTTCCCCCCTCTCTCTCTTCTACTTTTCTCAGATGCTGCCCTTTCTGGTTGCCTTTTTCTCTCCAGGCTTATCTTCTAATATGTCTCTTCACTTTGACCTCTAGTTTGACTATATTTATTCAGCCTCTTCCTCCATGAGGCCTAGGACTAAAGAACTCCCAGGCAGCCATCCTGTGTTCCCTCCTCCTCCTCCTTGCCTCTTCCTAACATGGCTGTTTGCTTAAGCTTGGTACTTTGCTTTGGAATTTGCTTGTCTGTCATTTATTATTTTGTATTTAATTAAACTGTTTCTAAGGGATCTTTGATCCTCTCTGAGCTTGGTTGTTTTCTTTCATTACCCAAACTAGATCTCATCAGTGCTAGTGTTATAAGGAACCCTCATTATAGTAGGCCACAAAAAGCAATATTATCACTTTTGACATTTTTCATTTAAAAAGGTATTTTAAGAGGTATCACTTATTCATTGATAGCATTTAAATTTTTGTGTTCTTTTAATAAAACAGGGCTAATTTGATAATAATGTATGTGGTAATGGTAGTGGTTCCCAAAGACCGCCAGAATGTGAAAAAAAAGGTAGAGAAATGCGGCATCATGAGCATTAATGGCATATCTGCTTTGCAAGCTGCACTGGCTGCTGCTTTGCTTCTGGGTGCAAATCAAGGTGCCGATTGTTACCTATAAATCTATACATTGCATAGTCTCACTTTACTTGAGTTTCTCCAAACTCCAGTAGCATCTGTCTGGCCAATTTGACCCTGCAAGTTTGGGCTATTTTGGGTTCCTTTGATTAAACCATATTATCTATTGGGTGCCCAGAAACGTGTTTTGTTTGTAGCAGTGACTGACTTACGGAATGAGGTTCCCTCCGAGAACTGGATGACTCTGCTGTTGTTTAGAAGACAGCTTTCACCCAGGCCTTTGGCAAGGTACAGTGGCTTACCATTGTATATCTTTACTGTTTTATTGACGTTATTGTAATTTCCAGGGCTTTTTTTCTCATAGAACGCTCAGAACAGAGTTCCGGCACCTTTTTTGGATGGAACTTTGTAGGGTAGGCAAGCCGAGTTGTATGAGATGTGTGAGTTCTGGCACCTTTTTTTTTTTTTACAAAAAAAGCACTGGTAATTTCTATGATTGCTCTTAGCCACCCAGACATGTTAAGACCTGGGTGACAGAGAAGTGTAATAAAATTAAATGTATGTGTTACATACTGTGTGTGTGTGTGTGTGCACGCGCGCGCATGCATGTATGCATATGTATATGTAAAATTGTATGTATATTTGTATGATTGCTGTTAGCCACCCAGAGATGTTATGACTTGGGTGGCAAAGAAGTCTAATAAAATTAAATGTATGTGTTGTGTGTGTGTGTATGTGTATGTGTATGTATATGCATATTTGTATGTATATTTATATGTATGTGTATATGTAACCACAATCCCCAACCCTAACCCCCACTCCCCCCCCAGGGAAACCAAAATGGTGATGTATTGCAGAACAATCAATACTTATTCAGAAACAGTCATGTCATCTTCTTCTGCAACATCTTCATACAATATCTCTCCCAAACCCTGAATTCCATAACATCTTGTGACTTCATTTCCTGTAGAATCATTGGCCCCAATCTCTCACATCCAGCAACAGCAGTCTCCTTAAATGAGTACTTCTTGTTGATATAGTCAGCTCGTAGTGCATTGGCAACACAGCTTTCAGTGATTTTATACCATGAATTCTTCACCCAAGTCATGACTTCTGGCAGGCTAGGCTTTACCAAGTTTCCATGCTCATTTCTCTCCATTCTGTGTTCATTGTAGTCATTGATTTCTGTGTGCAAATGGTCCTTGAATGGCTTGTTTATTGCAATATTGCTATTCTGGAGATAAGCAGTCATTCCTGCAGGAATCATTATTTGATCTATTCCTCTCTCTCTCCAAGGAACTTCATCATGTCTTTTGCGTGGTGAGTGCTGGCTGAATCCCAGACTAGCAGACCTCTTTGGCCACCTCTCAAAACAAGTAGTAGCATTAAATTGACCTACTTCCTTATAACAGCTTCTGTGCACCAGGCTTTTTCAGTTTCAAGAACATAAATGCCTGAAACACGTTCAATCTTGTCTTTCTTGCCCTTAGTGATGATTAGAGGTGAGGCTTTCTTTCCATCCAGACAAATTGCCAAAACACAGATAATACGTGTCCTTTTGTAACCAGTGGGGGGAATGTAGATTGACAAGGCACCCTTCTGATCAATTGTTGTTTGAGATCCTTGGCCCATAAACACTGCAGTTTCATCCATGGCAATCATGTTGGAAAGTTGGTATATTGAAAAGGTGATGCCATCAACAAAGGACTTGAATGCAAGTGCAAATTTAATAAGTTCAGCATCCTACAGCTTGAGCAGTGATGCCAATCTTCTTAGAGAAGTTACTATCACTGAAGGAAGCCATCCAGCCAGTGTTGTATTGCTTTAAATTTTTCTGGGGATATTTCTAACTGTGGTGCCAGTGCAAGGGCAAATGTTTGAATATCAGCCCTGAGCACAACCAAAGCTTTATTTCTCCTGTTAGCAAACTAGTCACAGATGTTGTGTTCCAGTTCAAGAAATAATGGCTGCCTACCTGATCCACACTTTTGCTTCTTGGCATTTCCCTCATCTACCTGTTGACTGAGGTTATTGTATTCTGCTTGCCATTTTCAGACCATATGTACATCCAACTTGTTCTCTGTGCAGAAAGCCATAAGACTCTTGCCCTGAGACTCCTCCACAATCACTTTCTTGAACTCGTTGAGAGACAGCGGTCAATCTGGACATTCGGGGAAAGCTCTCCAGAAACCAACAGGAGAAAGGCTAGCTTAACTCCAGTATCCCAAGCTACAAGCAGCCAAAGCCCAAAAGCACTACTTTAAGCTGACTGTAAACAACATGATTGGAACTGGGTAAGAACATTGATATTTTTTCTCTTCTACTTGATAATTGATTTCCTGGAAAAAAAACAAGAAGCAAAAAGCCTGCGAAAGTGAGAAGGAGGGGGGAATTAAACTTTTTATGGGGGACAGAAATATATTGAAATGAAATGAATATAAGACCCAAACATGGAGAAGTTTGAAATTGGTGGTATTTGTTAAGATTTTCTTTTTGAATAATGAAAACAGAAGAAAGCAATTGTTTACTTTGAAAACTGAAAAATGAACTGGTGCTGACATCTAGTTTTGGATGAAAATATAAAAAAGTAGTTGCTCCAATATAGAAACTGGCAAAGCCCAGGAAAAGATAACTTGGTTTGGTGACCTTCAATGTCTTAATAACAGAGAACATCTGTGACAAAAAACCAAAAAAACCCCCAAAAAACTATTTTGGGCTATCTACAAAGCAAGAATTATAAACTTTAGGGGGAAAAACTGACCTTTCTGGATTATAAATACTACTCAATTATGACTCTAAAGCTGTTTGCAGAGAAAGGAAAATCCTGATTTTTGGCTATCATGGAAAATCAGAGATCTGTAGAAAGACTATATCAAGAAAAAACAAATACTTTCCAGGAGGAGATGTATGCTATGTTGCAACTAATTCAAACAATATTGATCTCAAACTATGAGGAAATTAAAAATAACTTTGAAAATGTAAATGAATACATCTCCAATTTAACTTTACAAAAAAAAAACTTTCAAAAAATAAAAATAGAGAGCAAGCAGATAAAACAGGCAACTGAATATAAACCAGAGGAAAGAGATTTAAAGATGGAAGCTAACAATAGAAGGAAATATGATTTAACCCAGGTGGAAAAAAACTTGCAGGAAATATTGGATATGGAAAGATAACTTATATTCTAAGATCACAAAATTAGTCTGAGGAGAAGAAAAAAGATTCAACAAAATGGATTACAGAGCTGTCAGGAAAACTATGAGAACTTGACAGACAAAAAATGATAAGAGAAATTAAGAGACAAAGAAAGGAAAAGATTTTCAATGAATACGAAGGGGCAAAACCTTCCCATAAAAACATCTTACTTGATTTGCCTTTTGTACTTACAACATCTACAAGACTATGGGAAGACTCTGATTCAGTGAAGCATATTGATCAGGAAAGATGTTTGGCAAAAAAAAGGCTAAAGTGAGAATTAAGAAATTAGATGATGGGATTTATCAGAGGGAATATTTAAAAATTAAACATCTGTTTGAATATGGTTAAAGAAATAGAAAGATTTTGGATATAGATGAATTTTAGTTCAAGAAGGATGAGCTCCTCAAATAACATAGTATTTTTCTTTCTTTTTTTTGTCATGAGAAATATAAAAATGTTGGGATGGTTGATATAAAGAAAATGTCTTAGATAGTTAAGTGTAACTGATCTTGAGAAAACTTTAATGGATAAAATGTTTTGAATAGATCTAAAAGATTAGATAATTGGATTTATTAAATGGAACATTTAAAGATTAAGCATACTTTTGAATATGGTTAAAAACAGAGAAAAATTCTGGATATAAATGTACATTAGCCTAAGAGGAGCATATATTTTAAGTAGTATACTATCTTCTTCTTTTTCTTTTCTCTCTTTTTTGGGGTGTTTTTTTTTAAGACATGAGAAAGGTAAAATTGTTGGGATGGCCTGTCTGAGGAAAAAGAGTTAAATACTTAAGTGTAATTAACTGAGAAAATTGGATTGTTTTTAAATTTTGCCTTGTAAACCGCCCTGAGTCCTTTGGGAATAGGCCGGTATATAAACCAAATAAATAAATAAATAAATAAATAAATAAATAAATAAATAAATAAATAAATACTCAACTGGGAAGAATGTTTTGAACATTGCGGGGAAAACAAAATCAAACAAGAATTTTGTAAACTGGATCTATGACGAGGGATGATCAGTTAGAAAAGAAGCTTTATACTGATGTGGTTATTTGCAGAAATAAGAAAAATGTCTATATTTAATTGTTATTTATCAAAATAATAAAAATGTATTAATGCAAGGTTGGCAAAAGAGAATATTATTGGAAGAAGAGAAAATCAAGCAAAGCTACTATGTAGACTATAGAATTGTAGAAACTAATTGTTATTGTTTTTTTAAATATAAAACTAGATAACATGCTGTTTACCAAATATTAAGGTGATTATGTTAAAAAATCAATAAATATATTTTTTAAAAAAGTTGATTTCATTGAGGGTTAGGGTTAGGCATTGTGGTTACCATGGGGGAGTGGGGATTAGGTTTGGGGTTAGGCAGGTTGGATTGGGTTAGGAATAGCATGGGAGGTCTGGCTATGGACTCGCATGTATCAGATGGGGGGATCTGCCAAGCCTCATGGAAATGGCATTGGTGGACACAATGCGCAATCCAGCATCTGCCGCAAGCAGTCGCTCACCAAGTGGGGTGGCATGATAGCCCTGGCTACTAAGGGAGCCTAAGGCAAGGTACGGTACAATAAGCAGGATACATGGGTCAGAAGGGGGATCTGCCAAGCCTCATGGCAGCAGCATTAGCAGGTTTAGTTTAGTTTATTATTAGTTTATTATATTTGTATACCACCCTTCTCCTGAAGGACTCAGTGTGGTGAACAGGGCACATATAAAATACAAAGTACAAAAGTTAAAAGAGAATTAAATACAAAGCCCGAGCTAAAACAATAAATAATAGTATAAAAAACCGCAATAAAAACCCCAACACATCCCCCATCAGGCCAGGCCGGCTTGTTCAAATAAATAGGTGCGACACACGATGTGGCGTCCTGCCACGAGCGGCTGAAACTGGCCGCTTGCCAAGTGGGGGAGACCTGGCTACCAGTTTGGGAGCCTGAGGCAAAGTACAGTAAGCGGGACCTGTGGGTCAGATCCCCCATCCCCCACCAGCTTCACCTTATGGCAGCAGCAGTGGCAGCTCCTGCCCTTTTCTCACCTCATGTCTACGGTAGCAACCAGATGGAATCAGCAGCTGGCCAGCTGCGCAGGCTCTTAAGTGGGGCTTACTTTTGGGTAGGGCTTATATTAGGGCTACCCTTAATATTTTGGGGGGTAGGTCGTATTTTTGGGGAAACGTGTGTGTGTGTGTGTGCATATATGTGTATGCATGTATATGTATATGTACATATGTAAAGAGAAAATGTTTAGCCTTTAAGAGAAGGAGCCTCAAAAAGCATGACACATCAGAATAATTACATGATTTTCAAAATATATAAAGAGCATGTAATTTAATTGCCACTTTTCACAAGTTTTGATGCAATGTAGCTGATAAAAGCCAGAATATCAACTTTAAAAGGATAAAAGACCATTTAACAGTGGTTTTAATCCTTTTAATCTTGCTGTTTTTCTCCTTCAATTAGAGGTGTAGATAGTTTTTATGGCCACAGTAGCATTCTTTTTCATTTTTATGGCATGTGAACACTATATGTTAAGATATATTCAACTCAGTGACTTTATACTACCTTATTAAGCTGAGATTTTTTTATTTTTTTGAGGATAGAAGACAAATGTGAACTGAAGGGGACTTAATTTAGATTGTCATTAATAAAAGACAATCATTTTCCCATAACAAAGCTAGAAACCTGAGTTCAGAATTTCTGCTGATCTTATAAATCCCAAGAAATGAACCACACTAGCTTTTCTACCATAAGAGCTAAACCAATTAGTCATGCCTTCTCTATCAGCACTATGTGTGTAAGAGACCAGATGAGGTGGGACAAAGGAACAACTGAAAAGAGTGTAGACTCGCATGTCAAAAGAGTAATCATAACAGCTGAATAAATATGAGGTTTCACTGCAGCAGAGTGGCCACACATATAATTTATGAAACAGCTCAATTTTGAGGTCATAGAGTTAAGGAAGATGGGTTACTTTCTGCATCTATTTTCTCTCCTAGTAAAGTCAGTGCAACTGAGCTTGCTAAGGAGGGAAGATTAACAGACCCCCATCACTGGCTAATAACTATAAAATGGTCAGATTGCAAAACCCAGAGTAGTCGAGTTTTCATGCCAAGGGCAGTTATAGTCACAAAAATGTATAGAAGCATATTGATTTTCCAGCAAGATCTACATGCAGTACAAATTTATATAGATATTCAGTACAAAAATCATAACATAATATCATAATTCCTTAGCTTTACAAGCACAAACTCTTTCTAGGATTTGGCAGCAATAGAAGTTTCCAGATTTGGCTTCTATACATCCCTAGCCAGTTTATTTAGTATTATTATTTTATTTGGCTTTATTTTACAAACTATGCCATTTATTGGCAGTGATCTCAGTGTATTTCAAATATTTTCTTTTTCTTGCATTCTTCTCTTCCTGTTTGCAGCTGTGACTTTATATTCTCGTCAAATATTCTTTTTAACAATAGGAGACACATTTTCATTGTGTTTCTGAAATGTTCCTATGCTTCTACATTCATTTTATGACACTTATCTGTTCTTCATTAATTCCCAAACACCACCTTTATCATTTGCTAAAAGTGAATTATTTCTGATAATTCCTGCTCCCCACTGCCTTATTGTATATTTTATTTTATTTTATTTGTTATTTTGCTAAGTTAAGCAATGGAAGACAGACATTATCATTTTGATTGCTCTTTTTTTAAAAAAAAAAAGTTTAGTCCCAGGAAGAGAGAAACAAAAAGTTTTCTGAACTGTTTCTTCTCAGTAATATCAAGATTGCATTTTAATCTAGTTTGAATAAAACCCTTTTATATCTCAAGTGTTTGATTTATGTATTTTGTATTTGATATGCCCAAGAAACAAACAAACAAATAATATTGAATCAGAGAAAAGAAAAGACAGGTAGTATTTCTTTAATGAAAGAATTTATATAACCTAGTTATCTGATAATCTGTTGCGTAAATAATGGGAGCATGATACTCATTCCTAGAGGAGTTTAATATGTAAAACAACAGAAGAGCTAGGCAATAAATGGCTTGTCAGGAGTACTATCAAATTACAAATCAATTTCTTATATGAAACAAATACTGTATTCTATTTATAAAGTCTGTGGTTCAACTTACCACAAGTTGCTGTTTCATCTGAATGATCACCACAATCATCCTCTTGATCACACAACCATGAATGTGGAATGCAGCGTCCATTCCCACAGGAAAACTGATCTATTTGACATGGTCTTGCTTGAATGATAAATTGATATTGAAATTATAGAATTGAGATCAAATAAAATCATCTTGAGTCATTCATATTTCCTATATGTATTTGCCATGTACTGTATGTTTTCTTGCAATTTTATATGCTAGAAGCTTTTTAAATGCCACGTCAAATATATATATTTCATATACTGAATAAGAACAATTGTAAATTTTTTAGAAGATTTATTAAAATGTCAACATTAAAATGTCATTTCAATCTAATCTCTTCCTCTTCCTTTCTTCCTCTTTCTCTATATGGAAAGCCAATTGGTGTAGGGGTCATTTTCTCTCAAACCTAGGAAGGAGGCAATGGCAAACCACATTTAAAAAATGTATTTTTAACAGGGAAAAATGCAGTGCCCTTCACTTGCGTAAAAAAAACCCCTCACAGGGATGAGTACAGGATGAAAGGAACTACACTGGACAACAATACATGTTAAAAAAAAATCTTGTTGTCTTGGTGGAGCACAAGCTGAATTATGAGGCAACTATGCATATAACTGCGGGGAAAAACAAATGCAGTTTTGTACTGAATGAACATAAATATGTTGTTAAGACTAAGACACATAATGTTCCTCTCTGTTGCTGTTACTCATGCAGTGCCTAGTATATTGCATCCACTTCTCAATATCCTAATTTAGGAAGGACATTGATAAATTGGAACTGGTATAGTGGAGAGCAATCAAGAGGATAAAGAAGGGAAAGTGTATAAACAGCTTCAGATGTATGTAGCCTACAGGAAAAAAGACTGCAGAGAGATATGAAGATTGCCTTCAAGAATATGAATAGCCAGAACAGAATTGTTCAGAGTTGTTCCAGAATGCAAGACAAGAAACAAGGGATTTCATTTCTGATGGTAAATCATGAAGCTTTTTATAACAGTTGAAATTATTCAATAATGGAAGAATCTGCCTCAGAAGAAAAGGGAATCTACTTCACTGAAAATATTTAAAGAAAGGGATATGGCTAGCTGGTGGAGCACTAGAGTAGTGGGTTGTACTAGCTACATTCCAAGATCCAACTTTACAATTTATGATTGTATGCTAATTAGAAGGAACTAAATAAACTTAATTAACAAGCCTGATTCTCTTATTTCTTAAATAAAAAGCAAGGGGAAGTTTAAGATTAGGTCCTAATTATTTAGTCTTAATAAGCTTGGGAATCCATTTTTTTAAACAAAAAAATATATATCTTCTCATCAGCAATGAAGATGCTAAATGGTGGTAAGAAAGGAATTCAGGAAATAGTGAGAGTAACTGCCTGAGAGTAAATATAATAAAAAAATTGAATAGACATCATCAGAGTTCTTCATTTCCATAAGGAAATTATTTATTTATTTAGCGTATGCCATACGTTAGCAAAATCTATAAATGCTAGATACAAGGCAGTCCGAAATTGCTACTTTGCTCTGTTTATCACTTGCACACCTGTCCTCGGTGCACCATAGGGGGCAAAATAGCTTATACCGGATGACTAAGAGCACTCAGATTGCTGGTTCTTCTGGGCTCCTCTTCCAGTTTCACTTCGCCTTGTGTTCGCCCGGCCAGGTCCAATGCCGGGTTCTGCTCTCTGCACACATGAACACAGCTAGTTTTTTTCCCCATCAAAGTGGTACCCATTTAACTACTTGCAATATTGTATGCTTTCAAACTGCTGGATAGGCAGGAGCTGGGAAGCAAGAGGCAGGAGTTCACCCCATCTTGCAGAGCTGCACCGCTGGAGTGCAGACCATTTCTGGCCAGCAGTTCTAAGCCACAGTGCCATGGTGCCCCCTCAGAAGGACACAATGAGCAGTGCCGTAACATTGGCACTGATTAGAAAGTACTCTCAGGTTTCTCTGAGCAGGGCTCACTCAGCAAGATCTCCTGGTTTTACACAGTTTAATTTAGCTCTGTGTAAGGACTTGGCAGATGTGTCATAGTCACAGTTCAGCTAGATAAGAATCTTTATTGCAACAAAAATGAAGCCAAGTGAAACAATTTAGTTCTCCATTCCATTTTCCCTCTTTTTTAAAATAATGACAACAACAGTAAAAATAATAAAATGGCTTTGAATCAGTTTTGACTAGTGGAAACTACATGGACTAGTCCCTGCAGTTTTCTTGGCAAGGTTTTTCAGAAATGGTTTTGACAATGCCTCCTTAAAAGGGCTGAGAGTGACTGGCCTAAAGTCACTCAGCTAGCTGGATACCTAAAGAAGGATTAGAACTCACATTCTTCCAGTTTCTAGCCTGACACCTTAACCAAACTGGCTTTCTCTTAAAATTACATAGCTTTTTCTTCCCATGCTTCCCATGAAGCCAACCAATTATTGAATGTTTCCATAACTACCATCTCTAGTCTGTGCATGTTATTCTGCACAGCTGCCAAGATTGAAATGTGTTATACAGAGAGAATATGGCTAATAATTATTAGGTCTTTTCAATACCAACATTTTACATGGCAATTAATCTATGACCTGACTTACAGGAGTATCTCTCAACATTTCTGCTAAATGTCAAACTTCAGAAGGAGGGAGTGAGGTGGGGAGAGAAACATATGAGTTAGTCCATATGGACAGTTTAAATTACTTAGTAAAGTAGAGCCAATTAACAAGATTAAGTAAAACACCACCTAGTTAGAAACAAATTCATTTTATTTAAAATTGATGGCAACTAGTAATGGCTTGGCTTACTTCAGACCAAAATTTTAGATATGAACATATTCAAAAGAGGTTTAAGATCAAATCAATGTGCTTGATTTGTTTTATTGTTTCCTTTTACCTGCACAAGTCTCATTTGATTCATCTTCATTGTTACCACAATCATTTGCTCCATCACAAAGCCATCTCTTAGGGATGCACCGGTTATTACGGCATTTAAATTGATTGTCAGGACAACTATGATTAACTGGAATACATAATAATACCTTTTATATCCAGTAATAATTACATTCCACTGTAAATATGCCTTATAACAAATTGCATACACTGAAAAAAGAAACAACAAATGTTTAGCATTTTCATTTTTTTCTTAATCTTAGATCAAACTATGAAACTAGGAGTAAAAAAATCCCTTATGCATAAAAGTAATCAATAAAATCACATAATATTCCAAAACTGACAAAATATTAGGCATCACAATCAACATTTAAATGCAAGGTTGAAATTGTTGAGAAAGAAGATTGAATACTTGAGTGTTAAAGTGTTTGCAGATTTTTTCCCCCCATGGGGTAGGGAAAACAGGGTTCTGAAAATGTGTGTCGATCTTCTGGAAAAGACTGATATAGGTTTTAAACATTGCACTATAGAACTGCACTATCTCTTCTCATTATACTTTTTTTAAAGTTGGAAAAATTTAAAACTTCATGGAAACAAAGATACTGCAGACTGTTGCTGTCATGTGTTACCTAAGTAATAGCCATTTCTGAAACCTTTGAAAAAGATTGGAAGAAATTCAAGGACTATTTGAAGAAATATTGTTGTATCAACTAGTTTGAAATGGACTTGGAAGTGTTTATAGGTTGTAGTTTTAGAGTTTAATGTTTAGTATTAAGGATAATATGAAACAATGATTGTTAAATGATAAGAAATTAAACATAGATAGATATTAAATATGATTTAAAATTATGAAATAGAAATTGCTAATGATGATTTACGAAGAAACGCACATAGGGGGGACTCGAGGAAGTCACCTGAAAATGATTAGAAAGATTAGGAATAACAGAAGTTAAGTATTCTTTTTGTATTTTTGTTGATTGTATTGTTTATGTTATGTCTTGTTTTTTATATGTATTTTTTGTTTAAATATATGTTTACATAAAAGCAATAAAAAATTAAAAAAAAGAAAAGAAAAACACTATACTATTGTTTGTATTGTGATTTCCTTTGGCTTACTTTTACACGTTATAAATCTGTAAAAAAAATATCCTTTTCCAAACCTATGTCTGTTTTTCAGAATCCTTAAAATATTACCAAGAAGCATTGAAACATTAAGCCATTTTCTGTAAGTAATTCTGTCTTCAAAATATTGAAACTGATTCATTGGTAAGCAGAGTTTGTATCTGGCCCAACAACAAAACAAGGTCAGGGGGCCTTAGATCAAAGCAAAAACATTAGATTTTTAAATCATTAGCATTATTCATGTTCTGAAGCCGTGCTCTTCCAGTAGAATATAATGCTAATGCATGTCTATGTAGCCCAATAATTACATGATTTATTTTCATGTTTAATTTTCATTCCCTTTAGATATTTACATTTTTTGAATACATTATATCTAAACTCTCATAACAACAGCTTAAACAAATAGAAACTATATACCATATTATTCAGATACATACAACAAATCTCTGAATGCTCATCAGAGCCATCCAGGCAATCATCATCACCATCACATTGCCAGCCATCTTGGATGCAGCGCTTGTTCCTGCACTGAAATTCACCCACTTTGCATAACTTAGGCAATACTTCTTCAGAATTAACTAAAGGGACAAAGATACAAATAAGAAACATTATTGTTAATGGAAAGCTATTTTTTTAGCAATGAAGATTTTTAAATATTTCAATTCTTAGTAAATATTCCATATTCAAAATAGTTCTATTTGATGCTCCCTGTAGGCACACATAGCTGACTTATTTAACTGTTTTCAGTGCTATCTTTTTTGTTTTGTTTTTATTTGTTTATTTACAGGTAGTCCACTTACAACCATTCATTTAGTGACCATTCAAAGTTACGGCACTGAAAAAAGTGACTTATGACCATTTTTCACACTTATGACCATTGCAGCATCCAGATGGTCATGCGATTTACATTTGGATGTTTGTCTACTGACTCACATTTATGATGGTTGCAACCTTCTGACAAATCCAATGGGGAAGCCTGATTCACTTAACAAATGTGGCAAGAAAAGTCATAAAATGGGGCAAAACTCAACAAATTTTTCACTTAGCAACATAAATTTTGGGCTCAATTGTGGTCATAGGTTGAGGACTACCTGTACCTGGTAACATTTTCCTATCAGGTTAAGCTTTTGTCAAACTATTGTTATTTTCTTGAAGAGTTACACAGACTTACTTGAAAACATGCTTCAGGACTCTTAAAAGCACTATCAGATTTGTTAATTTATGCTCTTTCTCTTGGCACTGAGACAAAGATATTAGTGATATTATATACCCACACCCAGTGGTGGGATTCACATATGTGAACAACCGGTTCTCTGTGGGGATGCCGCTTCTGGAAGTCTGGGCCTGGGCAACAAAACATTAGCTACCGGTTCTGCCTTCTGCCAAAGTGGTACAAACTGGTTGAATCCCAACACTGCCCACAACAGTGGGAGCTCCAGTGTGGGTGTTGTGTAGCCGGTTCTTTGCAGGCAATAAGTGAGATGGAAGGTTACAAACAGGAAACATGCTTTATTGGAGTCAAGCAGAACAGAACTGAAACAGTGGCTGCTGCGCAGCTACTTATACGATTGGCCACTAGGCAGTGGACAATAGGTTTAAAGGAAACCATTCCCGCCCCAAATCTACCAATGATCTTCTTGGAGACAACAAGTCTGGCTTAGTCAGTGACCGTTACACAGACACACAATTGAGCAATCCTTAAGCAGCATTTAAACAGACACGTGAATCAGTACAAGTAAAAACCTCAATACATTACAGTGGGTATATGTGATTGGTGATTGTGGACATTGTATTAGACCTCCACTTGCTTTGTTTTGTTTGATTTTAATGGAACATTCTTTTTTGTTGGCAGTGTTGATGGTCACCAGGAGATTTTTTTTAGATAGATAGTAACCATATAAGTTGGATCAATCAATCTACTATTCAAGAACTTGGGAAACATGTAACTAAGCAATTGTTATAAGTAACTAAGTAATTGTCATTCTGAATTTCTATTGAATTTCTCAGAAGGTTTCCCCTTAAATCATGTAAATTTCTGAGAGAATGAAAGCCACCTAATACAAAATGATGGGCTTTTTATCTGCTTGATGTTTGTGAATCCTGACCTTTTTATATTTTATATTTATTACTCTGACTATCTTTCCTACAGGAGAAATACAAAATTTTCTCATGAAGATCATACACATGCAGGTTGTACTGTTTTCCTCCAAATGCTGATTATCAGCACAAGCGCACATTCTGCCTCCAGGTATCGCTAAACACAGGGTACTGCAGCCTCCATTATTAACACGGCATGCGTTGTCACCTGGAATTAGAAAAGAAAAAAACAACAACCTCAAATAAAAATATCGCAAGCAACATGATGAAAAGGAGGATACAAAAACATCAGAGACATACTGTTTGGATTAATGCACTTTCCTACAGTCTTATATTTTACACTTGTAATCCACAGGGAAACACTCTATGAACAAAACCTAATTATTTTATTTGCACCCCAACCTTCTTTGTCCATTATCAGAAAGAATATCACATTTTGTATAAAAGCATTTCTTTTTTAAAACAGACATACAAATCTAACTAAATTTTGTTATTAGGACTAACAGGACAGCTCAAGAGGATTGGTTTATATTTCATGGAGATTTCAATGGAATGACTAAAATAATGATTAAGCAAGAATATCAAATTCTCAGTCTCACAATACACCCCCCCTCTGCCTGCTGAGACATTTCCAAAGATGAATTATGCAAGGGCACCATCACCATCATAAGTGAATGAATGAATGAATGAATGAATGAATGAATGAGTCAAGGAAAATGGAATACACTGCTGATTCATTTACATTTGTGGTTCACTTTTTATCAATTTAAGTATGAAAGAATATTTGAAAAATGAATGGGGAACAATTGACTTCTTAAATATGTAGCAAAATATGGAAAATGCAATCTATTGCCTGCCTTTGTTGAGAGTACACAGAATGTACACAGAAATGCCATGAACATCTTTTTTTAAAAAAATAAAATAAAAAATATGTACTATATGTTGCTAGTGTTTTCATTAAATTCTACCTGAAACTATTTTGGAGATTAAAATTGACGTTTCTGTTCGGTTCTTAGAACATCTAAGGAACTGTGAAGAACAATCTTTGATACATCTAAATCACAACATTCAGGCCAAATCCAATAATGTTTTTCTCTTTTGTCCCCTGAGGAAGAACATTTCAAGAGCACCAGTGAAATCTCAGAAGCATGTCTAGTATTTGTTTGACAGAATAGCTAAGCCTGACTGAAAGTCTTTCTCATTGTTTTGGAACTTGCCCAATTAATTCTGCAAACCAAATGTTAGAGATATATTTATAAGCTCCATAATACTGTTTAGCGTAACTATTTAGCTATTCAGCACTGTGTCGATAAGGCTTAATTTAGATTGTTCCATTCACCATTGACTGTTAGTGTGAAGCACAACTGCTAGGTATATCCATATTGATTCAAATTTATTACTTAGCCTTAGAATCAATATGACTATCAGAAGCTTCATAATAGTTTTTTAGGCAACATTGATTACATTTTCATATTTATTTATGTATCACTACTAATTCCTATTCCAGAGGCACAAGTACATGTATGTATACTTGCTTATATTCATCCCTTGTTAATTTTGCCTTACCTTTGTATCTATTTTTCTGGAATCCTAATAATTTCTCCCATGTTCTATCTAAACTTAAATTCTATGTTCAATGTATGAGGGACCTGTATCTTATTCATTATTTACAAAACCAACAATATTGCTCAGTTTGGACTGGTTTGTTTTGACACTTAGAAAAGATGCCCTCCAATCTGTTAGTGCTATGCTTGGTTGTAGACCTTCTCTTTCACACACATTCACATACAAAAAAATAAGCTTCCTGGAGATTGCAGGAAAAGATGGAAATAAATGAAGTCAATTATCCTGCTAATTGGGGACCAAAGGTATTGTGTAAAAATACTTCATGACTGCAACCAACTAAATTCCAGTCTATTTTTAAAAGAATTGAAGATAGTCAATCAACTCTCCAGGTCTTACAGTCTACCCAGACCTTTGTTCAATTATTCATATTATTCAGACTACTGATGCTCTATTATTTAGAAAAGCTTTGTATATAATAGATCTGGGAATGTACTGTATATTTATAGTGTTAATAATTGTATGCAATTGAGACAATTTTTGTTAGGAAGAGAAGTAGTGTTTCATATAAAATTCTCAGTATTGGGAAAACATGTATTGCAGTTGACCCTTATGAAAACAAAGGTTAATTTACTATCTAATAATTTTAGGGTTTTTTTTGCTAGGAAATGACATTATATCAACAGGAATAGTAGTAAATAATTTCTACTCCTTAACACCAAACATCATTCATTACATTTTATATGTTGGTTTAATGGTTCTTGATTGCTAAAACTTGGAATCATTATATTAGGGATCATAGAAATACTGCGGCCATACTGCTTCCTACTAAGACGCAATTTTAGTTATACACTGAAAAGCTTCTTTTTGTAATGGCCTAACATATTTAAAATTGTTTCTTTGCTTCTAATGGTGGACCCTTCAACATAGGAACATTAACAAAAAAAATGACATTTGAGATCTGCATTTATTTATCTATATTTCACATGACTTTGGAAGCCTTAAGGTATAAAAACAGTTTTAAAAAGCCAACATAATACTTAAAAGATAGCATAATTTAGGGAGAACAACACCACCTCATTATTCTAGATAGACAACAAAATCTCCATCCTCCAATTCCCTAATTCATGTCCTGGCAAAAAGATAAATGAGAGGTCTATTATTGCTTATTTAGAGGGTTTTTTTTAAAAAAAATGTTCAAGACTAATGAGAATAAAATCTAAAATAGGAAGGAAAACATGCACTTTAATAAGGACATTACTTAAAGTAGCAGGTTATGTAACCTGTTGCTCAAGATGAAGTCATGCTAATCAATTTCTTTGTTAATCTCAGGTGACAAAACAAGGGTATTCATGCTCTTTATTACTACATCTGCTACTTAGTTCAAATTGCATTTCTTGTGACTGTTTAGGGCAGAACATGTTATATACATTTTAAATCCAAATCAATACTCAGATTCTTCAGCCACATAACTACTACAAGTCTTGAAGGATATGCACATGTAGAGATCATTGATTAAAGTATAAATAGATTTTTACAAGCAGTTTTTTTAAAGTAACATAGAACTATAACTGCCCATTAATTCCCATAATGATGCCTTGTGATTGAGTGGACATTATACATGTTACTAATGGCCACACTAAAAATAATCTGAACTGTGAGGTCTTAAAAACTCTTTAGATAGTACAGAAGAAACAACTTAGTATTTTAAGTCTTTGACTCATTCTCAATATATACTTTATATCAATATTTTATACATTGATGAATAATGTATTAACGAATCAGAGAAAATACAAAAAACATAAAGCCAATGCTGGATTTTTTTTTGGTGGTTGTTTTTTTAAAGCTTTTTTAAATGGTGGGCTGTAGTTAAAGTGACATCTGTAATTATCATATGTGTATCCAGCCCAATAAATATAAAATCAAATAACAATCAGATCTAAAAAGAAACAGGTAAGTTTGGAGAGTAAGTGCAGCAAAGCAGTATTTTTTTCGGTATGTGAAAATTATCCAAACTAACAACTCTCTAACATTCTGACAGCAAGAGATTAAAGAAAGTGTCATACTTTTCTGGAAAGGATATTCCGCTAAATAAGCCTCACTACGAATACGGTAGCAGATAATATTCAATCTATAATTCCCATTCCAGACTGACTCAGTTCTAATAAAGGAGAATATTTGTAGTTCAGAGTTGAACTATGGCAGGGGTAGGCAACCTCAGCTCTTTTATGACTCATGGACTTCAACTCCCAGAATTCCTGAGTCAGCTGATTCAGGAATTCTGGGAGTTGAAGTCCATGAGTAAAAAAAAAGAGCCGAGGTTGCCTACCCCTGAACTATGGGGTCTTTGGTGCTCTCTGAGCTTGGTTGTTTTCTTACAAATGTTTCATTACCCAAACTAGGTAACATTGTTACTGCACTGATGATATTATCTAGTTTAGAGAATGAAACATCTACAAGAAAACAGCCAAGCTCAGACAGCACCAAGGATCGCTGACCCAATTCTATACCTCATAGATATAACATTAGGCCATTTTTAGGATTTTCTTCAGTCTTGCCATCATTTATTTTTGTAACTTTTCTTTTGTAAATTTTCTGTTAGCTACTGAAGATTTTTTAGACAATTCAAATGTTTTCATGCTCTTTATTGAGAAAAATATTGAAATTTATTTCTTGTTTGATTTATACCTTGACTTCCTGCTCTGTGAAATAAAATTACTAGCATGATCTTCAGCAAACAGTTGGTATCTTATTTTATAATAATAGTAAATAACAATCATAATTAATGGTCCAGTTCTGTAAAATTAGTTTTATGGAATTTATATTGAAAACAATGTAATACATGATGTTGAGGATTAACTCAAAAGTTCACCCATGCAGAGCAGCTAGAGGTAATTTTCAAAGCAATAGAAGCAGCAGCAAAAGATGTGTAAGATATACCTATTTTATGATTTTAAGAAATGCTTTGTATGCATCACTGCACAAAAGATCAGCAAAATCTTTTTCAAAATTAACCCATGTTTATTTCAGTGATGACAAGTGGTAATTATCTTTCACTAAATATAGCCTACACATCTGCACTGACTTACTACTTAGAATTAATTTCACATCTAATGGATTAGTGTGTTCACAGAAGACTGATGAGAAAGTCTGAAGCAATAGTGAATATTTGCTCTTTCTATAACTACAATTATTTAAGTGCTGCATGGGGGAATGCAGAAAATGTTATTTTCAATACCTTGTTGCTTCTGGAGATCATAAATTTGCAACCCAAAGAGAGGGGATCTCTCACTTTTCAGAAGTGTCACATTTCTAGACATCAAATCCAGTTGGAAAATAGAGCCATTCATATAATCTGTCCAGAAAATATAATTTCTATGATGTGATAGTCCAAATGGATGATTCAGTTCTTTTCCACTGTAGACCACCTGCAAATGATTGACATTAAATTGTTTCAGCATTCAGTATATCACTACATGGCTTCACATTTAAGAACATTAAAAACATTTAAGAAAAAATGTGAATATTTGATTTTTATTTGTGTGCAAATATATTTAAAGCTTTCTTTACATAAAAAATCTACTCCAATCTCCAAAGCACCAATTGAATATATCTTCAGATAATAAACCTATTTCCTAATTTTATTTGTCGGATTTTTAAAGGTTGGGGAGGAAGGGAAAATATTCCTCCATTTCGCCCTGCTGGGAAAGAATGCAATGGATCTGTCTCTAAGGCTGATATATTCCTCTCAAATATTAAATATTATGATCTCTATTCTTTCTATTTATAATTTTCTAATAAAAATCCATATCAACATAGTATCCATATAAACATAGATTACTAAGATTAACAAGTACTGACCAACATTGTTATACCTTACAAAAATGTACTGGAAAACTATTTGTACAAATTCAATGGACTAGTTGACCATAAAGACACAAAACATTGCTATTCCTAATTTCATCCAAGGGTATAAATACCATTCAGAGATTAACTGAAGAATGGAAAAAGATATGCTTTTTTTCTGTACGAAATGAAAAAAAAAAAAGAAACTGCAATATGTAGAAAAGTCATATATTATTTTTTTAGACAATTCCCTTACACTAGCCTTCCACATACTGGGCCTTTAGGTGCATTAGATCAAAACTGCCATTGTCTTCCATTACTTTGAGTAAAGATGTTCAATCACTGGTACTCCTATCCAAAGTTTAGTGTTTGTGTGTGTGTTTGTATGTGTGTATATATGTATTTGTGTGTATGTGTGCATTTTTCTGGAGAGAGAGAAGGGGGGAGTTCGTTCTATGGCTAACACTACTGTAGATCCTACAAAATAAAAATAGTATATGATGCCTAGAGTAGACTTTGAGATACATGATTATCTAATTATCCATTATTGATAACCCTAGAAACCAGCTTTAATGATTTGGTAATGATTTGGATTATTAATTCTAGAAGAAGTGGGACACTGATAACAGATGTTGAAGTTGGGTTTGGAGTACAATATAGTGAAATCATTTTTTTTTCAAAAGTTATTACAACTATCATTCTAACAGATCTCTCTGTATCTAAATTCAATGCATGCATATTGGACAGATAAAATCACGTAACACTGGCAATTTATACACAGCATATCTATGTAATGTACACAATTAAAATAGAGTAAATACAAAATAAACATCATAAAATATATTTCAGCTGTGTAAAAATAGCAACAACAATTGCATATGAATTGTTAAATTCCAGGCTGAATAAAACTGTAACACCTGTATAATATTATGATTTGGCAAGGAAGATTTAATTTAATTTAATTTAATTTATTGAATTTATATACCGCCCTTTCCCAAAGGACTCAGGGCGGTTTACAGGGTATAATTTTTAAAACATTAATACAAAAATTAAGACCAATTTAAAAAAAGATTAAACTAAGTCCCTGCAACATGTAAAACCCCAAGATGAGTGCAGATAGAGATTTGATCCAATATAGAATAAAAATTTACCCACCACATGAAAACAACAAAAAGCATATTTGCAATATAAAAAGCCAAGTGATGTTACATATACCATTTTTTCAATCTAATCTGCCTTTTTATTTTGCAAACTATATGGATAGTAAAAAAATGAAAAAAATGCTTATGTAAACTGTCTTATAGTACAGGGGTCCCCAACCCCTGGTCCATGGACCAGTATCAGGCCGTGGCATGCCAGCAACCGGTCCGCACAAACAAGCAAAGCCCCATCCACGGGACACAGGCATCACACAAAACCACGCCCCCTCTGGTCCACAGAAAAACCTCTCTCCACAGAAGCGGTCCCTGGTGCCCAAAAGGTTGGGGACCTTTGTTATAGTACATGTAACTTTGTGCATACATGTCAACCCTACTGAATAAATCAGACCAGGAGTCAGCATCTGAATCAAAACCTGAAAGTACTTTTACTGAGAACGACTATAATAGCAGAATCTTGCAAGGTTGATTGTGCTGCACCTCTTCTCCTTCTTATATATGTAAACTTCTTCCACACATTGTCTTCTTCTTATGGGTCTAGGTTGTTACTTTTTTTTTCATCAGCACTTTAGTAGTGTCTTTTTCAGGACCCTCTTCTTTATACTCAACTGAATGAGTGTATATTCATGTGAGAAATTCCTAAAAATGCTGATATATGATATCATGTACTACTATGGCCAAACATATTAAGATTATTAGTAAGGGCTCATATTAGATTTAACATGAATTTTTGTGGCTTGATTTCATGTACAGTAGAATAAGGATCAGAAAACATTTCTACCTTCTGAAATAAATAAATAGTCCTTCCTTCCTTCCTTCCTTCCTTCCTTCCTTCCTTCCTCCCTTCCCTTCCCTTTCCCCCCAAAATAACCCAATAGTTCTTAGACTGTGTACTTCCACAAGATAATCAATAGTCAGCCTTAAAGACAAAATAAACAAATTGGCAAGATAATTCACTAAACAGGGAATCTGTGGGCAAAAAGTATTATATTTTCTTTTACCTTGCGGTCACTTCCATTCAGAAATATTCTTTCAATATGATCATAATAGGCATCACACCAGTATAATATATTATTTTGATAATCCAGAGTTAATCCATTGGGCCACAACATCTTTAATGTCACAAATATTTGACGGTTGTTACCATCCATCCATGCTTTCTCAATTCTTCCCATACTATCATCTATTTCATCTTCTTCCCAATCTGTCCAATACATCCAGCTGTAAAATAACAAATAAAAAAAACATTAATTGAACCATTTAACTTTAGTTGTAGAATTTTAATCATAAACAACCTGAATAAAGAGAATAAAGTAATAATAATAGTAATAATATAATAGTAGATTATCAGAGCGATATCTAAAGTACTTCCTCAATATCTGGAAATATTGAATTTATCAAACCTGAACACCCTAATTTTACAAAAAGCCCACCCTGCTTGGAATTGCCCATATTCTTCAGCTTTACTTTAATAATTTTTAGGTCCTTATTGGAACCTAAAATTAAATTTCTACCACTCTTAGATTGTGAATTTAACTGTAGATTACCCACACATATTATTATTATCCCAAATCCCCAAACATCTAGAGCAGTACTTGAACAGCATCAACATTGACAAAATTACCATCAGTCAAATACAAAAGGCAGTTTTGCTTGGAACATCCTGTGATGGTACCTTTACACCAACAAACAACCATATCTGCCTATCTCCTTGGAAAGCATTGGATAGGTGATTAAAAGCACCAAATCCAGTCTACAAAGCTTGGTAATTGGGAAACTTCACCTTTCACTAAGTTGATATTCACACAAAAAAAACCCACACGTTAATTTTAACATTTTTCTACTGGTAATCTAATCATGGCGTCATTTCTAACACACTGGAAATATGACTCAGATCTATTAAAAAAATTAAAATTAAATGCCATATCCCCACCAACAGGGCAAGCTACAGTATACAAACAAGGGCCAAACCGCACACAGTCATTAACAGATGATGTTATGTAGTCAGATAATGAAATGTCTGCAAGCAAACAACTAAGCTCAGAAACCACCAAGGTCTCCAAAAATTAAATTAGGTTGGATATACACTTATAAATTCTTGTAACTTCATTTTGTAAGTATGAATAATAATGCAATAGTAAAATATTTTTAAGAGGTACCATGGCTCTACCTATTGGAAATATTGTCTGGCAGATAATCCTTTATTTATTAGATGTTGCACTGAGCCTTTTACAAATTACAACTTCAGATACAGTCAAGGCTCATTTAAGATTCCCTTTAATGAAATTTATATGTCAGCTGTCTAGAACTGAAGTAAATAATCCAATCAATATACTCTTTACTCTCTCCAAAAGTACAATGAATCAATAGACCTTGAAAACATTTATTTGACTTGTTAAAAGGATATCACTTAAAACATTGTCCTAAGTCTTTTGCAGTTTACATCTGTCACATCCCAAACCAGGCTCAAATTATGTGGTAATGATTTAGCACAAGAAATTAATTAAAATATAAACAAAATTCCAATAATTTTCATTTGCAGTATGGAATGATAATTTAGCAGTTACACTTCCTACTGCAAAATAATACAGATGATTCTATAATATGAGTATATTTATAGCCATCTAGTCATATAAAAAGGGCTTCTAGTTTGTTAGACCTGTTTTGATAAAATTTAGCAGAAATACAATAATGATGGTACAAAACAGTGGAGCAATATGCTTCTATATGCCTAGATTTAGTAATAACTTAAAAACTGATCTAGTTTTACATTTAAGGTATTTGCATCTTTTTTTCCTTTTTAAATTTTATTCTAATCACCATTATTGTAACTTTTACACTATTGTGATTATAGTTCAGAGTTGGACATGAAACAAATACCAAACAGAATTTGGTATTTTCCCCAAGTGCTGGAATAGTGTGAGGTCAGGGTTGGAAGACAGTGTACCAGATTTTTCTGCTTCTGCTGCTGCTTTTCTATGTGTATGTGTGTGTGTGCGCGCGCACACACACACACACACACACACACACACACACACACACAGTGTTTTTATATTAGAATTGTGAGCTTCCCAGAATTTTAAGATGGAGCTCATATTTTAAATAAAAAAATAAATGGAGGATTTAATTAAAAAAAAGGAAAAACACTGGTGGGTAGCAAAAATAGCAAATGAATTAGGATTCCTAAAATGCAAATTAGAGACCCAGTTTGGTCTAAAGATTAAAGCACCAGGCTAGAAGCAAGGAGACTATGAGTTCAGGTCCCACCTTAGCCATGAAAGCCAGCTGGGTATGTTTGGCCAGTTATTCTTTCTCAGCACAACTCACCGCACAGGGTTGTTGATATGGGGAAAATAGGAGAAGGAAGGTGTGCTGGATATGTTCATTTTCTTGAGTTATTTGTAAAAATAATAAAAGCAGGATACAAATAAATAAGACAAAAGTCTAGAAACCAGGATACCATGAGTTCCAGTACTGCCTTGGACACAAGCACAGCTGAATGACATTGGATCAGGCACACTTTCTCATGGCAAACCATTTTTGACAATATTGCCAAGAAAATTGCAGGGAATTTTTCAGACAGTCACCATGAGTAAGCACTGATTTAAAGACACTAAAAAAATAATAATCAAATTCCATCTGAATTTGGTCCTTTCCCAAACTTTGAAAGTAAATTTTGAATTGGGATAGATAGATAGATAGATAGATAGATAGATAGATAGATAGATAGATAGATAGATAGATAGATAGGTAGGTAGGTAGGTAGGTAGGTAGGTAGATAGGTAGATAGACAGACAGACTTTATTGTCATTTTTACTGTGGGCACAATGGCATACATTAAAAATGAAAGTTAGTTGCTTGCTCTCAAAGTGTACACCTGCATAACACACATTTAAATATACTATATACAACATATGTATAACCTCCACCCTTACATATAAATAACATATAAACATTAATCATTGTCTAATATCTAACAATAGTACTGGAGAGCTCATGCCTGGAAAGGGAGACACTGAGAAGTGGGTTGCAGTTTGCTGGTTTCATGTGAAACACTTGAATTCAAAAGATGGAGCAAAAGATGGATGGATGTTGCACAGGTCATGCACTGGAGGAGGGTCCTAAAGCACTAGTCATGTGCTACTGATCTGTAAGAAGCCCTGGATTTTTCTGCAGCAAAACCCAGAAATATAATAATCTTCAATGTTTAGGAGATGACCAGGCAGAGCTCAGGGGGGTGGGGGTGTCAAACACATCATCAGTATGGAATCCCCCTGAAAAAACCTAAGTCCAGTCTCCCCTTGAAGTCCATTGACTCTCATGTGGAGCCAATTTGCCTTGACTGTTACTAGATCAGATTCTTGTTTAGAGGTAGCATGAAGAAAAAAAACTTGTGCTTTTCAATTCAATCTTGGCCCCTGGTTTCTTGCATCCGACATAATGCTTAGTATTGCTTCCGTGTTTCACTCAGCTTTTCCAAACAAATATTTTTTCGGGGAGGGGGGTACTGTTTGTGTGTGCATATATGCATAGGCTAATAATCAATGTTATGGGAAGTGATATATTTTATTGCAACTTCATTTTGTCAAACTTGCAATGTCTTGGTTTTGGCTATACTGCACAAATGTTAAACTAGACACTGAAAATTCTGAAAGCAAAGGGAAAGCTAGTGTTATAAAATGCATTTATTATGACATGTCATATTTTAATCTTGACGTTATTATTCTGAGTCAATGTTCTGCCATATCCCGAGCTGACTTTTATTTCAACCAAAGCAGAGCAAACACTCTCATTAGCAAAATAACGTAACTTCTCAAGAAATCTATCATTTCTTGCTTTTTAAAACTATAATCACACAACTTTGCGTAGGGAAAATAATTATTTGCATGTAGTTATACTAATTGGTTTACTTGATTTCCCCAAGGAAGATTTTCTTTTCCTAACTTTACCTTGAGAAAATTTATTACAGATTGTCGTAGTATTTTGCTACTCCAAAGCCTCTTGTCCTATCAAGGTAGGGAGAGGAATATTCAGAAAGCACAGCTGTTTTTGTTTCTTTGCATTTAATTGTTTGCAATATGATAGAGTTATTAATATGAGTTAGTGTTATATTCAGTTAATTGCTTTAATTGAGTGGTACAAGAAAATAAAGTTATTAAGGAAATGGGACAGGGAAGTAACTTTTAAAGGAGGGTGATAGTGGAGTTGATTTTTAAAAAAGTATACTATGATTTGATTTAGCCTTTTGAAGGGGGTTACAAGTTGTCCTTGAATTATAGCCACTCGTTCAGTGACCGTTTGGAGTTATAGCAGTGCTAAACAAATGGTAATTATGCCTTGTCTCCAAAGTTAGGGCTGTTGAAGTGCCCCGCAGTCTCATGATCAAAAATCAAGTGCTTGGCAGCCTGCTGCACTGATGACAACAGGGGTGTTTCAGCTCCCCTCTCACCTGTCTGCTGCATCTCTCCCCTCAGCAGTGGCGCTGGGTCTCAAGTAGAGACCCAGGGCTTTTAGCAGTCTTAGCCAGCTGCCATTGCCCTGAGATCTCTAGTTCAGCCTGAGTGCCACTGCCACTGGAGAGTGCTGTCTTAAGCCCTATTATCAGAACCACCACCTCACGGCTGCTCTGCAATCGTTTTGTTACCAGTCTGCCATGAACCCTGAGAGGGAAGGGAAGCACTTGGGGTGGGAGGGTAGAGTGAAAGTTAAGAAAGTGAAGATGTCTGCTTGAGACAATGTTTCAAGGTCGCTCTGCGCTGAGGTCACCCACACTGTTCTCAAATAGCATGTAGAGGCTAGAAGGCGGCCAGGCTGGTAGAATAAACAGACTCTTGGATGGAAAGTTCAGCTAAGGTGGCAGTGCACAAGGCAGCAAAAGGGCAGAGAGGTGGAGAGATAAGCAGCTGGGAAGAGTTGAAAAAGAGGCAGTGCCTTACATTACCAAGGCACAGTGGTGGGAGAGAGCAAGTTGAAAATGGCCTGGATTGGGATAGTTCCTCACCTAATGAGAAACAGCAATAGGTGGTGGTGGTAGTGATGGTGGTGCAAGGATCGGCATTCCTAAGCAATAAAGTCGCATGATGTTGCACTTTAAGTCTACATCACTTAGTGATGGAAATTCCATTCCCAATTCCTGTTGTAACTTGAGGACTACCTGTACTATAAGCTGGCCTCTCCTAAACCTTTCTCCTGAAAAATACATGGAAACTGAAGTTAAAATGATTTCTTACAAATTATTTTGAGACAATTTAGTTTTTTTTTAATTATTATTTATTAAATTTAATATGCTGCCCACCTCAGAGTTCAAGACAACTCTGTGCAGCTTTTTGCTTTGCTATTAATTAGAAGCAAGATTTTTGTGGCCAAATAAATAACTTAAATGGCCCTTCATAAAGGAACAATTTCAATATACCAGAAATGACTTAACTAACAAAATGCATCCAAAATCTAAGCCCATGACTCCTGTACGATTGATATTTGATGAAGTTGCTTCAGTGCTGCCATGTTGCCATGGTTAGCGTGGACACATGATCATCACTTCAATGCTTTCTGACTTCCTACAAAGAAAGTCAATGGGGAATCAGGCAGGAAGTCGGAAGCCGTTCCTGCCGCCATTGCTTTTTCATATGTCTGCAGTCATTCTGTTTCTGTTTAGGTATAGAAATATCTATGAAATGATGACACAATGGGTCAGGGGTTGTCCAGTTATAACTACAAATGTAATTCTATTTCATTACACACACACACACACACACACACACACACCTGGTGACTGTATAGACAAATGACAAATATTAATGATCTTGGCCAACATTTTGTAAATAACTTGTGAATCTTCCTAGTGCATTTTAAAACAGATAAACTATTATTTAAGATAGAAAGTTTTCATACCCGTTAACAGGATCCACCACAATTCCTCGAGGGTGAGACATGCCACCTTCCAGAAGAGTTTTGCGGTTCTGAGAAGCTTTCTCTAGCCTGGCAACATTAATTGTTTTCCTGTAACCATCATTTGTCCAAAACAAATTATTTCCAATCCAGTCTATTGCAATGCCTTCTACATTATCAAGATCTGTGTAAACAAAGATGATATATATATATAATTTTGTGGGCATGTATGAGCATGTGAGTGTATAGAATATTAGGTTCTTCTACACAAAATGGTAAGCAGATTTTTTTTTTGGTAGACAAACAGAAATTCAGTATAGCAGATTGCAGGACATTGCAGGATTTAGCCATGTAAATTCATTTAGTGGTTTTACTTTCCTTTTCTGGAAAAAAAATCATTCTGAGTTCTTTGGAAAATAAGTGAATATGTATGCAAAAATACAAATAGATAGATAGATAGATAGATAGATAGATAGATAGATAGATAGATAGATAGATAGATAGATAGATAGATAGATATAGATAGATAGAGCTAATACCTAAATAAAAAGATAAAGCTAATACTTTCTTTATAAAAGCCTAAGCAAATAGTGACCATAATAATTAATCTGACTATAATCATAATATTCATGATACTGAATATTTAAAGTTATCTGTTATAAGGTACAAATAAATTTGAACTTATTGTATGTAGTCTGAATCAAGGGGCAAATCTTGGAAGCAAGAAATATATGAAAGTGGTTAATGATTTAGCAACAGCAATGCTGAATCTAGAACAATTCCTTACAATGGAATCAAGTTGCACTGTTGACAATTTTCTGGAATGGTATGGATTGCAGCGCAGTAAACTACCTTATGATATATTTTTTCAACATTTATTTGATTTCTATCCAGTTTTTTCTTTCAGGAGTTTAAGGCAGCATGAAGAATGGTTCAGATACCTTTCAGGCATAGATTATTTAAAGGCAATGGAGAATCATTAATTATCTCTTAGTAGCTTATCATAATAAAAAATATCCTGGCAATAAAATAATAACAGGGCCTGAACATATTTATTATAAATGAAAAGAATTACATTGATTGTATCTGTTGGGGAATAAACCTGTGTTTAAGTACTGCAAGATATGTGTGTGTGTGTGTGTGTGTGTGTGTGCGTGTGCGTGTGTGTGTGTGTGTGTGTGTGTAAATTATTCTAATTGCTAATAAAGAATTAGGGAGGCTGATATGACCATTTTGAACTTATTTTGTTCTCATCATTCAGTCATACCCTTTATCTGAGATTCGAACCTGGGCTAATTATATATTAGGCAGTTGTTTTAACCCCTAGGCAACAGGCTCTTTCTCTCTTTATTAGCTAGGAAGCAAGGGAGATATATGTGTTAAGTATTTGTCAAGTCTTTCGAATACCTTGCCGGTTAAATCTTCTTTCCTGTTTCAGCCTAACCCAAGGCTATCCACAGGCTATAGTCACAACTTACGACAGTTCATTATTTGTGTAAATTATTCAAATTGCTAATAAAGAATTACGGAGGCTGATATGGCCATTTTGAACTTATTTTGTTCTCATCAGTCAGCCCAAACATTGTGCTAAAGCCAACATTGTGCTAAAGCCAAATTACAAACTGAAACATCATATTCCTCAATCAATGCACATAATTGGTTTTCTAGTATTCCATCATAGCCAGGGAAATCCACCTATAGGTTTTAAAGAAGGAAAGAAGTGATGTATTATAACATTACAGTTAAAAACTAAGAAAATATCTTAGTTGTACTTAGTAAGAGAATATAAATCCTTAAGATGAACTGCAGATAGAAGAAGAATGCTTATTCTCCATATGAAATCATAATGAATATTAAGGAATATAGAAGAAAATCTCTCGTGACAAAGTTGTTTATTGTGAACTGGGAGTGCAAAGTTCCCCAAAATTTTATTTCTGTATATTACAGGGGAAGGGTGGAAACCACACATACACAAAAATGCAATAGCTATTCCTGTCCCTGGGTAATTGATAACATATTCACAAATGATTATCACAGGCAATTACTAGGTCACAAAGAGTTTAGAATGACTTACAATTTAGTTTGCAATAAAAGAAACTAAGAAATAAAAGGAAGCTTAAACAAAGCAAAAGTAAAGTAGAACAATAAAACAACAAAGAAACGGGGCTATCATTCTAGCAGCCACCTCCAGCGTGAAACTCCCCCATCGGCTCCATAGGCCAGTTTGCCAAGCCAGGTCTTTAGACTCTTATGGAATGATAGGAGATTGGGGGCAGATCTTATCCTGGAGGGCAGGATGTTTCAAAGGGGGGAGAGGTGCTGCAGCAGAGAAGTATCTTCTGGATCTTGACAGCTCTTTGACTGACAGGATCTGCAGTACATCCTCTCTGCCAAACTGGGTAGGATGGGCTAGATTTAGCAGGACAATTGGTTTATCAGGTAGCCTGGACCTATGCCATTAAGGACTTTAAAAGTCATAACCAGATTGGTAGTCTGTAGTTCACGGAACAGTGATGTAATATGAGCCATCCTAGGGGCTCCAAAGACTGCACTAGCTGCCACACTTTGCACCAATTGAACCTTCCAAATGGATTTCAAAGGTAGCCCCATGTAAAGCACATTGCAGTAGTCCAGATGAAAGATAAGTAAGGCTTATATAACTGAGTGCAGAGTCCTGATCCAGGAAGGATGCATAAATCACCGGTGTGCAAAAGCTCTTCTAGCCATGCTCATTCTTTGTGCAGGATATCTGAGTCCAGGAAAACACTCCAAGCTTGGACTTGGGTTTGAACAGCAAAGTGCAACCCCATCTAGAACCAGAGATGACAAGATCCTAGATTCTAAGGTTCCATGTACCGAAAGCCAATCAGACTTGTCAGGGTCCAGTCAAGGTCCATTGTCCCCCATCCAGGACCTCACAGCCTCCAGACATTGCAAGAGGACAGAGACAACATCACTTGGGTCAACATGTATAGAAATGCAGAGTTTGGTATCATCAGCATATTGATGATATCTCAACCCATGGTGCCAGATGAGCTCACCCAGTGGCTTCATGTAGATATCAAATAGGAGACAGTACAGAGCCTTGCAGGATGCTGTTAAGTGAGCAGTCGAGGCCTGGATCTCTCATTCCCTATCAACCTCAATTGATAGGGACAAACCAGCTTAAAACTATGCTGCCTAACTCCAACTCATGAAGCTGGCCCAAAAGCATGCCATGGTTGATGGTACTGAAAGCTGCTGAGAGGCAAAGAAGGGCAAGAATGGTTGCACAAACTGCATCTTTCTCTTGCCAGAGATCATCCATAAATGTGATGAAGACCCGAATCCAGATTGAAAAGGATCAAGGAAATCTGTTCCATGAAGAACTCTCTGGAGCTGCCAAGCAACCAAGCAACTTTCACTAAAAAGGGAAAATGGGAAACTGGGTGAAAATTGTCAAGGTAGGTGGGGCCAAGAGATGATTTCTTAAGTAGAGGACAAACCAAAGTCTCCTTAAAAGGTCTCAGGAATATCCCCTGTCACAGTTATGAATTTATCACTGCATGAACTCACCTGCTGGTCACCGTCCTACAGACCTACACCAGTCAAGAGGAACAAGGCTCTAAAGGTAGTTGTTTTATTGACCATGCAGAGCACCCTCTCCACTTCCTTAGGGGCAACAGGGTCAAATTGATCCCAAATTATTAGGCAAGATGACTCCCTAGGTATTGTTGTGATCCTGTGCCAGCCTTTGATCCCGGCAGTTGGGTCCGGGGAATCAGAGGAGGAGGAGGAGGAGGAGGAGGGACCTGGGGAGCCATCAGAGGAGGAGGAAGACTCTGATGAGCCCCAAGACCTATAAACTGATGAAGAGCCTGGCCCTTACACTTGTGCTCAGGCCGACAACGAGGTGTGCTGGGAAGCTGAGTTAGACTCGGAGAACGCACAGTTGGAGGACATTATATATGCTCATAAATGCAGACAGGCCACATGAGTAGGACAGAGGGAGGCAATGGGGCAGCTCCAAGGGAGGAGGAGAAGACATTGAGAAGCCATGCCCTGGGGCTGCATAACAAAAAGTGAATGTGTGGGCAGGGCTGGTTGCTGAAGGCAACTGTTTGCAAAGGACTCCAGTTTCAAAGGATCATGTTTTGTTTGCTTTGCATGTGAACTATTTCCTGTTTGACTTGTGCTCCATTTTGCTTTTGAACAATTCTCCGTTGGAAACGTGTTCTGTTGCTTTTGCTTTTGGGACAATTATCAGGTCTGTAACTCATATAAAAGGGGTTGGTTTTCCAGCCTACTTGTTAAAAAAGGGGTTTGTCTTTGTGAAGCAACAAGGATGTACGTAGGCTGGGACAGAACAGGTACCTCATAAGGACCTGCACCATGCAAAGATTCCAACTGGGAATGAATTCAAGTAATTTTATCCAACAGGAGTTCAACAAATTCTTCTTGGTTCTGGAGATGAATGTCCCAAGCCTCCCTGGCCTAGAAGAGGTTGGGTGATTCAGAACAGAGCCAAAGAACAACACTCCGAGGATGCAATAAGAGCGGAGAAGCATTGGTTTTTTTCACCACTTTTATTGCCACTGGAGACACCTTAATAGTGGTTCTGAGACATGTCCAGTCAGACTCATCCTTCATCTTTCTCCAGTGATGCCCTACACTTGCTTCAGAACCCTCGTGAACTATGGGGAACAACAGGGGCAAAGAGTCAAGAGAGGTCGCATAGGCGGGATCCTGTCCATAGTCTTAGCAGTCTTTTGATTCCAGGCTATTACTAAGGCTTCAACAGAAAATCTTCCAAAATGTCAAATCCTCTGAGATATCCCCCAGTTCCTCCTGGAATCCAATTAAGTCCATCAGTCTCTGGGGGTAAACCACTCAAATGGGTCCAGTCTCCCTGTAGAGGGGAATAGTGTAAGAAAGTCTCAGGGATATTAGAGATATCAAATCTGATGCTACTCAATACTGAATCGGAAATATTCCATTTTTTGTTGTATTTGTATTTGTATTTATTAAATTTGTGTACCGCCCTTCTCCCGAGGGACTCAGGGCGGTGACCAGGGCACATATAAATAAAAGATACAAAAATTAAAAAGAATTAAATAATCGCCCAGATAAAACAGTAACAATATAAAAACCCAATTAAAAACCCTAATTTCCCCCATCAGGCCAGGCCAGCTTGTTCAAATAAATGGGTCTTCAGACCGCGTCGGAAGGAGCGAAGGTTCGGTGCCGTCCGGAGCTAAACCGGCAGCTGGTTCCATAAAGCCGAAGCGCCCACAGAGAAGGCCCTCCCCCTGGGGGCCACCAGCCGACATTCTCTGACCAGGGGCACCCTGAGGAGGCCCTCTCTGTGGGAACGCATATTGATTTTCCTTGCTTTATGATACTTTTGTTATAGTTCCCCAAAAGTTGAGAAATTATTTTAAGATAAATACAATGAAAGGTGTATGAAATGAAACAGAAATATTGAGAAAAAAATATTACTACTGCACTTTCTCTTCTCAGGCTAAGCTATGAATCTCCAAATTCAACTATAGATGGGGTCAATTGGCTTGAATATGGCAGAAACCTGACATAGCAATGCTAAATTAAGTTTTTTATCTTAAACTAGAGTGGAGCAGTTAACTCTTTGAAAGTGCTAGCTCTTCCTTAAACTCACTTCTTCCTGTCTTTGTCATGTTCCAAAAGCTTCTTTGCCCTGTGCTTCATGGCACTGAACCTGAGCAGATGCTGGTTGTTGATATAACTGACATTCCTGTCCTTCGAATTGCTGGCCCCTGCCTTTTATTTCACAGCTGGGAAAGAAATAGGAATTTTGATGGCATCACGTAGAGCAGACCAGTCAAACTTGTGTTGTCATGTGATGTCGCACAACGTATTGGGAAGGTTTTGTGATTGCCAGTGGGCGCGGCTTCTGGATGACGGGTCCGGGCTGCAGGCTGGCAATTTGACACCCCTGATGTTGAGTTTTGAAATTTCTTTTGAAATTGGTGAGGACGATTAGATAATTGATTAACTTTCCTTTGGTTAGTTCCAAGATACCCTTTCAGCTAAGAATATCCTAAAATTATCTCCACTGGTAGTACATGTTAAAAATACAAACTATTTTAAATCTCAGCTACCCAGTAATATATAATCAAAACATTTTGGGCAACAATGATCCTGCAGTCACAAAACCTTAAACTTTCAAAGTTTTAAAATAAATAAACAAACTTAATTTGAAAATGCTTGAGTGAAATTTTCACTTTCCAACATTCTACTGAAATCTCTCCATGCATTACTTACCATCCTTCAGGATTGTTTCACGGCTGGAGCCATCAACTTTTTGACGTCCTATCAAGAAACTGGTAGTGTCCGCAAAGTATATGTAATTGGTTTCAGCATGATAATCCAAAGCTCGAGGATTGACCAAATTTTCTATAGGGATCATATGTTCATCAGCTATTTTGGTGTTTAGATCCATTCCTTGTATGATGCCTGGACGTCCTTTCCCATAAAAGAGGAACAATTCATTCTTTAGTCCTATATTAAAAAAAAGGATTAAAAAGTTAAATCACAAATCTCACCTAATGTCAGGACCCACCTCAATCCACATCTTAGGAAATAAGAACTCTTGGGTGCAAGTTTAGTCCAAAAGGAAAATGTTTACTAGGATGGAATCAATTGTGGCAATACAAGACGGAATCTAACAAAGTTACATTTCAATCCTATATAAAGCATTCCCATTTCAGCCCCTCCCCTCATCCATTTGGTCAGATGTCAGGCCCTTCCATGGGAAAGGGAACTCTCCTTGGTTTTATGGTTATTGCTTCCTTTTGTTGTAGATGAAGATGCAATCCAGATCTGTCTCTCCCCCTCCCTCCCCCAGTTCAAATGTTCCCTGTTGTTTGAAGATGCCTAAAGTCTATCCTCTCCCCCCCCCCTTCGGAGAGATGGCAGAATCCCCAGAATAGCACATTGTTCTACCTATACATTTATGAAATGTGATATAAATGGATTCTGACACTTAATATATTTACACTAAATACCAATGCTGGTTTATTTAATGCTAAAACATTTTGGTTTTGGTTTTTTAGTTTGGCATCTACAGTTAACATCTCAGATACTCTGGAGACATCTGAACTCAGAATGATTGGTCAATTAAACCAATTAAATTTATTAAATTTAATTAAAACAGTCATTTCTGTGACTGGGTTACATCTAATTAATCACTGGTTTTTATACCAATTAATATTTCAAAAGTCCAAAAGAACATTTACAATTGTCAGTGCAAAATGGAGTTGTATAAAATGGATCTATTGATTGCTATTAACACATAATTATACTGTACACTTCAGCAAAGACACAATTTAATTTTCATTTGTAAACTTAAAAACTAAAGCAAAACATCACAAAGTAATAGATTATACTTTTCTATCTGAATATGTATAAATATTACTTATATATTCCATTACTTGCTTCTTAAACATATTTCAACTTTGTAACCTTCAGTAATGAAAATACAAGCACTCAGAGCAACAAGTATGCTTTTTTTTTAATCTTTGGACTCAGTTAAAATTGTAAGTAAAATTTTGCCTATGATAACTGCATTTTGGTAGTTTTTGTATAGGTTCTTACAAATATCAGGATACAAAGTGCTAAATTTATGACAGGACTCAACTAACATCAAAATGTCGAGAAAAGGAAATTTCTGAAAAAAATATTTGAAGATTATATTTTAATACAAATAATACACAGTGATTGGATATGGGTCAACATGATTTCTATAACACTCCAAAATGGGTACTACAGTTGGGGAAGGATTGGGTAATACTATCCTGTAGGAAACAAAAATAACAAGAAATAATGAAATATGTCTCTGCTGCTACAAGGTCCAGTCCATACCCAAGAGATGATTGGTTTAAATGGTAAAAACATACTGTTGAACACATTCCCCAGTTAATTATTTAGCTAGTGCAAGTGTTTTTTATATTAGTATTATTATTATTA
Organism: Vipera ursinii; assembly: GCF_947247035.1. Lineage (NCBI taxonomy): Eukaryota > Metazoa > Chordata > Lepidosauria > Squamata > Viperidae > Vipera > Vipera ursinii. The sequence continues at coordinate 139,006,724 of NC_139512.1, forward strand.
TTATTATTATTATTATTATTATTATTATTATTATTATTAATTATTATTATTATTATTATTTGTAGAGAATTCTACTTTGAACACAAATAATTTCTGGTAAAGTGTTTGACAACATACTTTTGCATGATCTGCCATCACTTCCCAAGACAAAGCCTATCCGGCAGCGACAACTCCTGCTTTTATAGCTGCTGCTGAGCAAACAGATGTGTGAACATCTACCTGGCCTTCCGTGCTGGTCTAGTTCACATGCATGGCTTCTTACTG